>NC_133976.1:6947812-7268645 GCF_047716275.1 Strix uralensis | reverse complement strand
AGTGGAATAATCAAACGCTGATATTGACAAGAATCCTCAGCCTGCAATTAGTTGCCTGAAGACCATCTGGTCCTTGGTTAAGCTCCCAGGTGCTTATATTACTCATGAGGTTCACAGATGCCAGCCAACCACTTTAAGTTGTGACTTTTATTCCCGGTTATATTCTCATCTGAATAGACCTAGGAAGTTAGAGGACAAAAGTCTTGACAATGTGATGCAGAGGCCACTTGTTTCACTATGGAAAAGACTGGGATTTAAGAGAATAATAACCAGGCTGGACACATCACTTAGAGTCTGCCATGCCATGTGTGCATTGCAATAAATCTTTAAACTCAGGGTCGTAAATCACGGTCATATAAAAGTGTAGTGGGAGGAAAAAAAACCCTATCACTGCCAAAGCAGAAGAGAGAGGAGTAACATGGTGGTGGAGATGGACGTGAGCAATGGGAGAGCCAGCAGGAGACGGACAGGAGAGCGAGGAATAGAGGAGAGATGGGCAGGACAGAGGGATGAGGAACAGGAGATGCTCTCAGTGGCAAAAGTTACAGAAAGCAAAACCACACACCCCACTCAGTTCCTGGTGTTGAGCTCTGGAGTCCCAAAATCTCAGTGTTTCCCTGCTGCCAAGCACTCAGTATGAAATCACTGACCAAACATGTCTCATAACTTTGAAGAGCTGCATGGCTAACATAAACCCTGCTCATACATGCCCTCCATCAGTCCCTGAGCTGTGGAGGTGGAGATCTGGCCTTGGGATCCAACGGGCTGAGCCTCACCAGTGAGCCAAGTTTTGGTCAAAATGACAGCTGGATCTTTCTCTGGTTGTTTTGATTGATTTGGCTTTGCACTCTTGGTTTTTGGGGGGAAGCACTGAGTTGGGACATTACATCTCCAAAGTTTATATTGAAAGGACATTAGGTGATGAGGTAAGGACTCAAAAGCTGCAAAAATATCAAAAAAAGAAATTGCCTGAAGACTTCCAATTCAACACCATAGAATCATAGAATCATCTAGGTTGGAAAAGACCCTTAAGCTCATCAAGTCCAACCAAAAACCTAACACTTCCAAGTCCACCACTAAATCATGTCTCTAAGTGCCACATCTACACATCTTTTAAGTACCTCCAGGGGTGGTGACTCAACCCCTTCCCTGGGCAGCCTGTTCCAATGCTTGACAACCCTTTCAGTGAGGACATTTTTCCTAATATCCAATCTAAACCTCCCCTGGTGCACCTTGAGGCTGTTTCCTTTCATCCTTTCACTTGTTACCTGGGAGAAGAGGCCAACACCCACCTCGCTACAACCTCCTTTCAGGTAGTTGTAGAGAGCAATAAGGTCTCCCCTGAGCCTTCACGTCTCCAAGATAAACAATCCCAGTTCCCTCAGCCACTCCTCATAAGACTTGTGCTCTAGACCCTTCACCAGCTTCGCTGCCCTTCGGACACTCTCCAGCACCTCAATGTCTTTCTTGTAGTGAGGGGCCCAAAACTGAACACAGTATTCGAGGTGCGGCCTCACCAGTGCCAAGCACAAAGGGACAATCACACAGTCCTGCTGGCCACGCTATTTCTGATACAAGCCAGGATGCCATTGGCCTTCTTGGTCACCTGGGCACACTGCTGGCTCATATTCAGTCAGTACAAGTTTGCTTGCTTTTTGTTTGTTTCTTTTTTTTCCCCCAGGATTTCTCCCTTGCTATGAACAGTTCAACATAGGGAATTCAGCTGCACAGTGAAGGAGCTGCCCATAAGGGTTTCCTTCCTATTCCTGCTGCCCCATATAGGACACTCAGGCTGGATTTTCACTGGGAGACAGGAACATGTCAATGGGATTTGTGCTTCAGGCACACAGAGTGCAGTGCAATGCTGAGCGCTCTGGAAGATCAGATCCCCGGTGTTGCAAATCAAGCACCCAAAATTAGTAAGCACGTTTGATCATTTCGGCCTTAATCTCTCTGTGCCTCAGTTCACCAGCTGGTGATATCGCAGGAGCACTGTGAAGATAAATGCATTAATATTGATCAGATGCTGAAGCATTACAGAGGCACTCGCAAGGAAATTAATGTTGAATTCAGTGTGTGGTTTGAACAGTGTGTGTTAATGTGGCCTAGAGCAATTCACTGAATTAAAATAACCCCAAATGATGGGTAATCAGATAATTAAAGTATGCATCACATTCAATGTGCACAAAGGCCCAAATTGTGGCTGTGCAGGCTGTTTAATTCTGGTGTTTCCTAGCTCCTGAGAGTTTGACTTTACAACCTTACTGTCTTCTGCATGTGAGGTTTATAGCCTGTACCCTGAGGAAGGGAGGTGATCACACCCTCTCTCTGCACCACCTCCATGCATGTGCCTGTTGGTCTCCTCTACTCCCAATAACTTTTGACTCTCATACCCAATTCCAACCACACACAATGTCACCACAGGGAAGCCAAAAAAGAATTTTCTGCAAATAAGGAGGCAGAGTAGAGAGAAAAGATCTGGTTATTCCTCCCCAGAAAAACAGGTTGCTTTGCTTGGACATCATGGAGCCTGCAGAGGATGCAACTGCAGCTGGAGACAGAAGTCTGTAGGATGTGGGTCTCCACTGATTTAACTGCCCACTACACTGCTCTTTCATCCAATGGATGTATCCATGAGGGAACTGGGCTTGTGAACTTCAAAATAACACATAGAGGCCAGACCAGCTGTGAAGCGGTCAGTGGTCACAGCTATGCTGACTGTCACCATGGAAGAGCCTGTCTTTCCTCTCCAGCCTGGCTCATGCTTGCATTGGGTCCATGTTCACCCTGAGGATGCATCACAACTCTTTAGCTTCATGCAATTTTACTGTTAAGGCTGTACATCTACTATGAGTTTCCATCTTCCTGAGCTTGATGTGCTCATCTGAGCCACATGAATGTTGCATTGACACAATTCACTTCCAGGGGTGACAGGCCAGAGCCGTCCCCTCCAAAGGAGGTGACTTATTCTGGATGTGTCCTCTGCTTGCACCTAGGAGAAAAGTTGATAGCCTCCAGCACGATCTCACCACCCGGATAGAGTCAAATAATAAGTGAAGAGTGGAGGAAAAAATATTAAATGACACAGGCGGGAGAAGAAGATATGGAAAGCCATTCACTTGCCTGCAAAGTAATCACTTTTTTCATTTAAGCAGAACAGTCAGCTGTCTTTTATACTGTTATTGGTAAAGTCGTCTTAGAAGCTGGAAATTAATTTTTTTTTTAATCTCCTCATTTTCTCTTTTTCCCATTTGGCGAACATTGCGGTTTTCCTGTGTTTCTCACAGAACTGAAATGAACTTGGCTCATTTTATTCTTTCCTTCCATAGACATTAACATTGCTGAATAACGAAGAGAAAAGGAGCTTTGCTAATTAACTGCAGCCACTGCATTTAGTCCAGGCTGACATTACACTCACATGCAAGAACAGTGCCGTCGGCCATCCAGAGCTGAGTCTTGTTGCCCAAACTGACCCAGAAGAGAGACAAAGTGTTTCAGTCTTTTATCAATGGGCATATTCCCCATCCCAATATGTTATTTAAGGCCTGCTTTCAGGGGTTTTCCACTACTTACTTTTAAGCATCACAGGATTCCAAGTTAAAATTATTATATCTATTTTCAATCATGATATGACATAGAAATACACATTTGGAGCAGTCTCTCCATTCTGGTTTTCTACAGAAGCTTGCTGCCCTTATGAAATGAAGGCTGAGCTTGTCCCTTTGGCCTTTACTCCAGGTGTTGACTACCAGAAAAAAAGTGAATGCCTTTGAGCTGGTAGTGAAAAAATCAAACTGGCAGCACTTTTATCTCCCACAAAGAGATCTTCACATGTAGAGGAAAGCCTGACTGACAACAAGGAGATCTGCTGGGGAATACGTTCCTCCCCTTCCCCTGACACGGTCTGATCCTACATTTATTCACCCCATTTCCCTTTCCATTATGTTATTCATGCCCTGAGGGCCCACATGAGGCAAGCTCGGGCCATTAGCACCAACCAGATCCTTGGCAATAGGGTTGTGTTGCAGGGACAGCAGTGGAGAGAGAAATGTTGCTGGGCATATCCCAGCCTCTTCCAGCCCTGCAACAGCTGGGTGGACCTTAGCAGGTCATAGGAAGATGGAGCCCCCCAAATCCAGGATGGAACACTTTAAAAGCTCATGCATGTGTTAGAAAAAAATCTAATGGGTGAAGAGGACCTACAGAGGAAATGGGTCCCACCAGCTTGGAAGGGAAATCTAGACTTCCACATTAGCATGAGCTTGCTCAAATCTAAATTTTTGTTCTTTACATAAAACATGTTTTTGCAGTGGGTTTCAGCCATGCCCTAGTGCTCCCTGGAAGGCAAACCCCAAATTCAGTGGGTGCTTTAGAAAAAGCACGAGAGTTTCATTGCTCCAGAACAGGGGCATCAAGACTGCCCTGGGCTGTGCTCCAAGCTCAGCTCTTCCTGCGTGGAGGGCAAATATCTGAACTCTACCAGTTGGGTTGATAGAGGGAAATTAATGAAGATGATAATCCTGTTCGCAAGATCAGGCATTACTCATGGAGTAGCCATAAACTTGGTGTGGGACACTGGGATGAGCTTTTGGATCTAGGCTTAAACACTATCTCACAGCAAACAAGTGATGGAGTTGAGCCGAAGTTGCCCAAGGGCTAAATCAGTGCCCTCCACTCTTTGCAAGCCATACTCTATTTACTCAATATAATTACCTGATGAGTTGCCAAGCAAAGAAAGGGTCCCATTTTGCAATTGTAACCAAAAGTCACATTCACTGCCGTATCTGAAAACAGAAGTTGCCAGTGTTTAGCAAAAGCAGATATTTTTTGGAAAGTTTTACTGGAATTCCTGACTTTCAGGACACCAGGGCCAGTGTCAGCCTGTGTAATTCTTCCAGCTGTCCAGATTTGTGTCTGCTGGGATGTGAGCAGACTGTGAAAAGATCTCCAGAGGGTAAGTTATGCAGAGTTTGGTGGTGAGGGAAAGGTGGAAGGTTGAATCTCATTTTTCAGAGCTCTGTAACTCAGCTGGAAAAATGTGCTTTCATTAATTGATATGAAAGCTACAGCCCCACAAAGGTTGTTACATGGTGTTTAATCAAACGGGTGTCTCTAAGCCTTGTGCCACAATGCAGGCGCCTTTCTCTGATGGAACTGAAGTTCACTTTGTGCTCTTTGAAAACTCATTTAATTGAATGGCGTATTTTAGGCACTCTCCCTTAATTAAATTTGCATAGGCTTAGAAAAGGAGGAAAGCCAGGGTGCTCCTTTAACTTAACAATACCCATTTTTCCCTCAACCATCAAGCTGCCAAACCCTCTTTCAGGACAACTATGGGTTGAATCATGGCTGCACAGGCTCTTGTTGACTTGCCTTCCCTCATCTCCCACACATGCATGGGGCTATGAGCAGTGACTGCTGCTGACAGTCTGCTTCACAGCCACATCAAACCCCAGCAGCTGTCAAAAAGAGGCTCCTCACCTTTACTTTGCAGTAATTTCTGCTGGAATATGATGATCTCTGTCTTATTTGCCATCAAGGCTCTTGTCTCAATTTATCCTTGCTGCATGCTGTTTGATAAGCATTATCATCATCCTCATTATAGAGGGGGAAACTGAGGTGCAGAGAAGTCATTGGCCTGATCATCCATGTCACTGGCATGTTTTAACCAGGCTGAGTCTCATTGAAAATCATGCACCTTAATCCAACCCTTCACGGACACCTAAATTTCAGCTCCCAAATGTAGGTCCATGTCTCCAGCTAAAACGAAGCCTGGTATGAGAAACAGCTCAGGAGCTGTGCGTCCCTCACCAGCTGCTCTTTCAGTCTCACTCAGTTTTGATAATAGCTTGGACCAAAGAGACTAATTAAATAGTGATGGCCCACATCTCTCCACAGTTTCTGTGACGTGCCTGTGAGGTTCCATGGCTGTGTTGGGACCTGGCTTTGTGTGGAAGAGGCGAGGCAGAGCTTGGGGAAAATGAGCACAAAAGCAACTATTTGGAAAGAGCCAGGTATGACTGGGCAGGAACAACCTCCTGCCAGCTTCCTACAATCCCCAGGCTGCCATTGCCCCAAAAGTATCTACCAGAAGAAGCATTCAACCTGTATTCCCACCACCTCACTATGCCCATGAGTGACACTGTCTAGCTGCACCCTCATACATTCACAGAATCATAGAATCATTCAGGTTGGAAAAGACCCTTGGGATCATCGAGTCCAACCATCAGCCCTACTCTACAAAGTTCTCCCCTACACCATACCCCAAACATCTCATCTAAACGACCCTTAAACACATCCAGGGATGGTGACTCCACCCCCTCCCTGGGCAGCCTATTCCACTGTCTGACCACTCTTTCTGTGAAACATTTTTTCCTAATGTCCAGTCTAAACCTCCCCTGATGCAGTTTAAAGCCATTCCTCTCCCAGATCGAGCCATGGCTTTTGGCTTTTCTCCACACACTGCATCTCCCAGCACAGACACTGATCACCCTCCCACCGGTGAGGAATTTGGCCACTCCTTGTTCCCATGGGTCACTTTCTGAGTGGGACCGCATGGTGTTTTGCCATGTCCGCATGTTTCCAGTGCCCGTCGACTGCGGTCAGATAAGATCTAATCAGACCGCTGCAGGCAGGAAAACACCAACTAGTGCAAGATTTTACATTGTGCACCACTGTCTTCCTCACTGAGCATTTCCATGAAATTCAATCCCCTTAACAGAAAAGTTTTCTATCCTATGTGGCCTTTGTTTTATCCCTGTTCAACCACACTTTAGAGCTTGACTGCCGCAAAGCAAGTTCTGTCCTGGTCCCATCTTCATGGTAAGACTTCCAGTACCTGAGCAATAGTGTCCCTTCTGAAATGGACCTTGGTGGATATTCTCTAGGAAAACTGAACTGTGAACCTCATCTGTCCAACTTCCTAAAGTATCAGGGCCTGTAAGCTTCAGTTTCATTTGCAGTGGTGGTTTGACTTGATTCATTCCCATGTTTAGAAGTCAAGGAGCAGGTTGAGTCTTGGATGTTAACAATCCAATTGTCAGCTACATCTATAAGGGCAAATCTGCCAGGGACACCTGTGAAACCCAATGCCATTGCAATGATTTGTATGTTTAAAAAAAAAGTAGAGAATAGTTATGATGTCCACCAGTGTAACTCCCATGTAAGCTACCATGCTTAAATGTTTTTTATTTCGAGACCATGATGCTCCAGACCGCAGTGTGCAAACCCTTGGAAACCACCTCCTTATCCAGCTGGATTGTGTGCACCACAGGCATGTTATACAACTGTTTTTTACTGTGTTAATTAGACTTAACTAAGAACCCTGGTCCAGAGTCAAATGGTAAAGAGGTGACAGAAAGGTTTATTTATTTGACAGAGGTACCTTAACACAGATAGTCACAGGTGTGTGGCCCGATGATTTCACCAGTGTGAGCAAAGCCTTGCAATTAAGGTGAGCTCATCCCACCCTTGTACAGCTGCTTCCACCCTTCTGCTAACTTGGAAAAACAGACAAACAGCACCAAGCATTGCAGGGATTGTCCAAAAAGATTCAGCTTTCTTGGAAATTGTGCATGTTCACACTTATCCTTAGGTTTTGGGTGCATCCGCTGTGCAGACAAGACATTTGCTCCCTGCCAGTGTGGTTCAACTGGGGAATCATGCTGTGGATGTAGGCTTGGAAAAACCACAGTGTGCCTGGAATTCTCCCTAGAAGCCCATGACAAAGACCTGGACTCATCCCACCTAGCTTCAGCCTTCAGCACACCCCACATCTGAGCTTGCTGTCTTGCTTAGGTCATCCAGTCCACCTTGGGCACCTGCCAAGGGGGATGGAGGTGCCCATTGCTCAGCACTCATTGCAAAGCAAAGCAGAGCTGCTGGCTTGGCACCTCACTTCATCGAACGTACCCCGTCCAAAAGCCTCCCTTGGTTCCCATCTCACTGCACATCTAAAAGGCAGAGTGGACACTTGTCCTTTTGCTCACCATCATCAGGGCAGGATACATGGGTGGCTGGCTTCCAGCAGTGCCACTGCTCAGGCAGTTTCAGATTGTTAAAGCAAGTGGATCTACTGAAGGCAATGAACTGAAAATCACAGCACAAATGAGAACAGATCTAAAACCAGACCCTGTGCTAATACCTGAGCAGTACTGCTTTTTCCTTAAATGCCTTGGTTATTCACATCAGGACGTGGATGGGAAGAGTCTGTTTGACCCAGCCTATTTGATTCTTAATTTATGCACCAAATGGGAAAATTAAGATTTCAGCAGGGTTTTTTTTCATCAAGAGCTTCTTTAGTTAGTGAAAAGGACTGTTCCAGAAATGTCTGCCATTCTCCTGGAAGGGCTAATACTGTTCTTGATGGCACATGTCTTATTATAGCACTGTGACATGGGTCTTCTTGTACCCTGGGTTACTCTGTGTTTGTCACAGGCTAGAGCGCACAGGATGGCTGTTCAGACAAACAGCTCTCTTCGAGGAACCCACCGCACCAGCAAGCCTGTGATAGCCACGGCTCTGATGTTTTCAATCCAGCACAGGCTCATTTATTTTTCCTGTTACCTCCCAGCACAACAACCCCACCCGCCCTGTCGCCGCTTCCTGTCCCCCAGCTCTGTGTCACTTCTTCCTCCAAGAGAAGCCTCTGCACTAACACACATGTCTTAAAAATCACCTCTCAGCCAGAAGAAAAGCTCCGGTTTGCCTGAGAATGGCTGTCTTTAGAGTACATACTATGGGTGTAAAAAAGGGCTGTTTCCTCTTCTTTCCTCTCGTTTCCTTATTGCTCTTATTATTCCTCCCCCATCTGCTTGCACGCTGCCATAAGAAAAACAGCAACAAGGTCTCCTCGCCTTCTCCCTTAAGGGCAGTCTGAATTAATTTGGAAAAGCCAGGCTGATAGTCATGTGGGCAGGTGTATGAACAGTGGGAATATTTTCCTTTTAGGAAGCAATTTTTATTAAAAAACCCCATAGGGTGGCTGCGGCTGGGGAGGAGCAGGTGCATGAACTGCTGGTGGAGGGGTAGATCTTATAGGTATCAGTCTGGGACCACTTCTTCTTATATTATATATAATATAGTAATTATAACAGATATTGGGTTATTGTGTAGGAAAAGAGGCTATGAATGAAAAATATATGAAGATACATTTGCTCCTGATGGATTTTTTTTTACTGCTGTACTGCCAACTTCTCTTTAAGTGGATCCATAATGTTTATTCACAGCTAGCCCAGGACATTCACTTCCCCAAAGCCAAGGCAGCAACCAGAGCAGATGGGCTGGTGACTGAGGCAGTTTTCATGCCAGTTTAATACCAGGCAACTTCACATCAAAAATTCCTGATTTCATCCAGCAGTGCATGATGGTTCCCGACTTCAGCATTCAGAGTGCCAAGTGGCAACCAACAAGTCTGAAGGTGGCACATCACCATCATCATCCCTTCTCCAACGTCAGGTTGAAGCCAATGTGAGGCGATCATGGTAAAACTCCAGTAGCAAATTCAACAGTCAGTGGAAATACAGCTGTTCCCAGTTTGGCATGGGGAATTGGTAGAAGTGCAAGGACCTAAATAAAGGGAAATTATAAACATACTCATAGTTGGCACTACTTTTTACCTACTGGCGTTGTACAAGAACAAAGGATATTTTGTGAAAGGTAATTAAAATTTAGTAAGAAAATACTATTCTTAGGACAGAATCCAGCATTTCTTCCATCACTGGCTGCTCAACCCCAGTGAAGCGTGGCTGTGCAGACACCCAAAGGGCTTTCACCTTCGCAGTCCCACCGTTCAGCACTTCAGGAGCAGAAGTGACACTGCAGCAGGGGGTTTTAATAGAAAGACTTTTCTACCCATTTCCCCTTTCTCTAGCAATGCATTTTTTCACCATTATGAGTTTCTTTAGTTGGGCTGTTTCCAGCCTTGTCAAAATGAATCTGGAGCCAAGGAAGCATCTTTGCTGTTTAATGGCTTGGCAGTGTGACCTTGCTGGGGATGCTCTCCCACCCTGCTACTTACTGATGCTAAATCAATATTAACCGCAGGAGCTCACAGCAAAGGGCTCTCACGCAGCCTGTTTGTGCATCTGATGTGCCCCATGCTGAATTGAGAAACCAAGCACTTGCTTTCCTTCACCTTGCCCTTCCTGCGGGATGGATGCTCCCAAAAAACATTCCCCATTCAATAGCCACCTCCAAATCCTGCCTCCGGGCCTCTTTTGCTATAGAAAAGCTACAAGAAACATCTTCATAATTTCACAGCTGAGACAAAGCAGTCCTCTCTGACCAGGATTGCTTCATACATCCTCTGCTGAACCAGCTGCACGCTCCTGCTGTCCCTTGTCTCAGCCTGGAAAAGCCTTGGGGAAAAGCAACACCTTTTTGATCAATGCATAAAAGAATGAGGAAAGTCAGGGACCAGGGGCTTTTTCTACAAGACAGGTGGCATTGCATATAAATAATAAAAAGGGAAATTTTTTTTCAACTTTACATAGATAAATTGAAAGCATGAGCAAACAGCTATGGTCCCAGTGTCACCCCAACCATGCCTTGGCACCCAAACACAAGCAAGCAGGCACCAGCATCAGCGGAGGGGATGCCAGGGCCAGCCAGGCCCTTGGGGCAGAGCTCCACCACAGAGGTGTGGAGGGATTGATCCTAAGTAGGTTGTTTGAATGCAGCACAGAGTTTGCTTCTCATTGCTTCAGACTGCTTAGTAGATCGGTAGGAGGGCCTAAGGTACATCTTTTCATGCAAAAGCCTTGGTTTGCATGGAGAGCTGCCCCAGGCAGCGCAGAGATAAACGTGAGTTGCTTCCCAAAACCGCTGCTCCCTGCATCTTCCCTGCTCCCCACCAGCCTCCAGCTAACATTAAAAGAGCCACAGTGCTACTCTTTGAATCACTTCTGCCTGTAAAGCTGTGGTCACCATCTCAGGCGGTATAAATTTGGAGCTGTGCTGATTTCTATCAGCAGAGAACATGGCTCTTTGGGGTTTGTTTTTTTTCGAATGAGAGAAGATATGTGCTAAGAAGAACATTTGCTTCCAGTTTTGTGTCTGAAATGAAAGGGCAACTGTTATTGTTTGGGGAGAAAGGCTAAAGGCCTGCTGGCAGCTCTCTCCCAATGCATAAAATAACAATTTATTCTTCTAACCATAAGAAAACATTTTTTCCACTTTCTCAGCACAACAGAAAATGTAAATTAATGACTCGTTACCTAAATTCTTGACTGAGAAGTTAAAAAGCTATTTTTTATCTTTCTCCTGACTGCCCAGCTCTCACAGGTGGGTCAATAAAATTACAAACCCCCACAACCTGCTCCCCAGTGATGACAGGGCTGCCAGCATTGCCCGTGCACTCATCAAGACATGCTGCAGGAAAAATGTCTTTCTGCTGCTGCTGTGTACCCAGAGCTCTGGAACTAAAGTGCCTACAGCCCCAGGAAGGTGTGGTGGGTTTTTGCCCAACAGGGAACAATGTTTCTTTCTAGCTTCCATCAAGTTTTCCAGATGTTTTAGAATGTATCTGAGGAATGATGATGCTTTAGTAGCTCAAGGGCTGTAACTGAGGCAGACTCCAGCAGAACTGATGCAGGAATAGCGGCTGTATTAGAAACTATATAACCAAGAGCCTTTATTAAAAAAGTTATTGGATTTTGAGTATCTAAAACCTGTGACTGCTTTAGTGATTTAGTCCTTATTCAGCGAGAACAACTGGTGCAATGGTACAACATCATTGTATTTATATCAATTTATATCATGAAGACAGAAAAACCACACTCATCTGAAAACTTTCATACTACTATAAAAGCTGAGAGCAAGTTTATGAACTAAAACTGAAATCTCCATTTTCACAGACTGCTGACAGGACCTTTCTGCCACGAATGCTGTGCTGTGATTTCTCCCCATGGTGAGGATGCGCTGCCAGAGCAGGGGTGAGCAGACCAAGTCCCCCCCATTCCTCACTGTCTCACATGGGACTGTGAGCTCTGGACACGCCAGGAAAACACAGTATAGGTAGTTGCCATGCCATGCCCAAGCTGGAGACCCTAGACTAGAGGGGTCATGGAGAGGGGGAGAAGGGAGGTGGAGGCAGAATTGCCCTAGCAGGAGCTACTGCTCACTCACAGGGCTTGGGCAGGAGCCGGAGGAGGCTGGAGGGGAGCTATTCCCTGGTAGCCTCTGCATCAGGCCACTGTCTGGGCAGTGCAAACTCATCTTTTGATATCAAGATTGAAGTTTCTGAAAAAAAATCAGTAAAACTCCATAAACCATTGCATCCCAAGCTGAGCCCTTGGTCCAGGTCCTGGGCACTTTCTGCTGCCCCAAAACTGGTTTTCTAGCAAGATACTCTGTTGTCATCCCCCTTGGTGTCTCGGACTGTCAGATTCCTTAAAAGCAAGTGAGGATGTGGCTTTGTAAAGGTGTTTCAAGGGTTTCTGCACACAAGTGGTGCTCAGGACACATCCAGATCTGGCTTTACACATTCAGCACAGCTTGCTGGCACAAAGCTTCGCTAAATGAAGGACTCGGGTTCAGGCAGGATTATGTGCTGCAGTCCACCACAAACCCTGCGAGCAGGCCTGTGGGTGCCTTTCCTCCTCAGCATTTTGGCTTTAATGGTTTTTCATAAGGAATATTGGCTTTTGTGCTCCCTGAGATGAATTGGCAGGCCCTAATGAGCTATGAATGCAATTTATTAAACCTCACCTTTGGAGGATGGAAATGGTTCTGTGGAAGGAAATAAATGAAGGCAGGAAGGGGGCAAGGAGGTCAGAGAGATACACAGCCTCAGAGCATGAAAAAGCCAAAGATGAAATTGTAAGGACTTGCAGAGTCTTCAAACTTAGAAACAGCCAGAAGGGAATATCTGCTTCCCCCAATACGTTTTTGGGAATCACACACATCTACGCTAAGTTATTGGTTCCCAAATATGCTCCAGGAGCTGGGACAGGAATGGTAAAGGTGAAAATCTGGTCTGATACACCCAAGGCCTTCACAAACAGACTTGATGCTGAAGAGGCATGCACAGAGAAGTAGACTATGCCAAGAGTGCGGCTTTACTCCAGAACGATGTGGTTTGCCTTGCTCTGATGTGAGCAGTCATGATGCAACGCCCTGGAAGGAGGGGCTTAGCCCACACCTGACTGCAGGAACAACAAACCTATGTGAGATGTCCAAAATCCTGGAGTCATCCCACTGTGGAGCAAACTTGGACCCAGACTCTGATGTCCTCCCAAAAAACCACCCTGGAGGCAGCTCCTGGGCCAGTCCAAGCCAGGGGCTCTGACACCTACTGTTGAAAGCTGCAGAAAGGGGTTCAAATCACATGCCCTTAGTATATTTTCTTCGGAAGGCTTTTCCAGCAGAGGAAAGACTGATGGGATGTAGCTAATTGTTTAGCTGGCCTTCATTACTGTAACCTGAGCACTGGGTTTTCTGGCTCCTCCTGCTTCCTCTCTCATCACTGTCCAGAGCAGAAGTTGGCTCCACACACACCTAATTCTCCTGAACAAGCACAGATGATGTTCTGAGAGCCAAACTGATCCCTTGGTCTCATCCTATCAATTTAGACTGAAAATATATTTTGCTTGCTTGCTTTTCTTGCCTTTTTTTTTTTTTTGGCTTATATATACAATAAAATAACCTACACTCTTAAAATCAAGTTTCAAGGACCAGTGTTTTGGGGGGCTCCATCATGATGGGTGTTGCTTTGCCCACTGCACCAGGAACCATCTTTGTAGCATGTTCTCCCTCAACCTCAAGGACAGGTCAGTTCCTGGAGCCTTTAGACCAGATGATGCCATCTTGTGGACAGCCCCTCCAGCTGTTGGAAATAAATCAGATTATTGCAACTTTCATTAATGCCACATAGTGTAAATGTAAATCCGCTGCCTTCTCCTCATTCTCCCTTGGGGCTGAATCTTGGAGAAAGTCTGAGGTTTCTGTGGAGGTTTTTGGTGTTCCAGAGCAGGGGGGCTGCCATCTCTCTGTGTTTCCCAGGATTCCTCTATTTAGGAAACATGCTCTTGCATAACTGTGCACAAAGCTAAACAGACATTCATAAAGCATCTTCACTCATGTTCCCAAAGCACAGCTAAAACACTCTAGCTGGAACAACGAGTCACCTTACACTACCCTAGAGATACATAATTACAAGTATACAGGCAATAAGGCATATTTAATGCTTCCTTTTTAATTTTTTTATGTTGAAGTACCAGACCTGGAATACTTAAGTTTGTGCTCGACTTGCAAGGAGTCTCATTGTTGGAAAGGCTCAGCTCAATATCTACAAATTCATCACTGCAAAGAGCAAGGTGTCATTGTCTACAACAGGATACAGTTCAATGGAAATCCTGAGCAAGGTTAACCTACGTGCAATATCGATTGGATCAAGGTAACCATCTCTCTCCTGTTCTGCTCTATTTTTACCCCTAGATTCCATGCTAGTAATTTTCTGCCCCTTATTTTTGATTTCTCCTGTACAGTCCCTCCCAACCTAATAAACAACATCTGAATTTCAAACTAATAGAATCTATCAAGATCTCACATTAGACAAAATTCAGCATTAAGTCACATTTTCCCAAAAATTGTTATATTGACTTTTTCCAAAAGATGATCTTAGGTAAATATTTAACCAAAAATTATTTTTTTTAAATAGACTTTAATGATATTGTAAGAAAAATCATCAAAGAGGAAGAAAAAAGTATAGGCTAGGAGCTAAATTTTATAAATTGCATTTTAATTAGAGTGGAAAAACAACTTTCTAAAGTTATCAGGAATGTTATTAACTCATATTAATAGTATTTTGTGTTTCTTATTTAATTTAAAGATGCCCTTCACTTTATTGATGACAGAACATTTCAAAACTGGGAGTGTTGCCTTTAATTCAGACAAGCAAGTGCTAGATCTATGAATGGAAACATTTGTAGGAAGTCTGCAGCCAGGATTATCTTGTTTAACAAGCTGTTGGAGGCTCATGGAAAACACTGTGGAAGATTATTGGCTGAGCACAGCCTCCGTGCACGCAGGACTGTTGGCAGTATGATGGATGCAACTCTAGCAGGAGTCAGGGATGGAGGAAAGATGTGTACAGATGTTGAGATGCAAAGCACCCCATGTTTTAGCCTGGTTTCTTTAAGGTGTAGGGCTTTTGTGGTTGCTCTGTTTCTCCATCTGTCCCCACAAGTGGTCTGGTGGCCAATTTCTACCAACTTTGACAGCTAAAAATCAGAGACATAAAATAACTGCATGTTTTGTGAAAAACAATGGTTGGGTAGAGGAAAAGAAGAGTTTGAAATTAGTGTCTTCCCTAATAAGCAACAGTGTAAGTGCAACAGTTACCTGTTTTGTTTGTCCTTCTGGCTAACTAAATAGCCCATGAGCTAGTGAGCCCAGGCATAGCTCAAAGTTAGCCCTGGGAGGTTGTGTCTTGCCCTGCCCATGGCTGAGGAACACAAGAGAGAAGTCTGAGGATGAAGAGGGCACATGGGAGAGATGTGAGATTAATGCAAGGAAGCCTGTGTAGACACAGGGGATGTGAAGCCTTTGGAAACCAGACTTTGGTTTCCCACTGTTTGCAGAACAATTTACTGCATTTATTTTTTTTTAGCCTCTGCTTCAGCTCCTTCTGGTCCTTGTTCCACAGGGGATGCTCAGTCCTGCAGTTCTTCCCCATGAAGACCCTCTCCCTGCACAGCTTGTGATGCTGTGGGTGCAAGGCATGTGCTGGAAGTCCTGACTCCCATAATTGGTTATCGCAGGAGAGAAGACTGAGCTACAAAGGAATATCCCACTAGGGAAGACCTCCTGCTCCTTGGTTACAGCTGTGGTTTTCAGCTCATCACCACGGAGTCCCTGGAGGTCATGGATGCACATTTAGGTGCCTGTAAGAGGCGATGATGGCAAGCAGCACAGATTTCCCATCTGAGTTTCTGCAGTTCTGATGGAGAAGCTTCTGCGAACTGAGAAAGGCTGAAAGCCACTGTTTTTCCTTGTTTTACAGCAGCCTTTTTAGGCCTGGAGACCTGAATCTCAGCATAACATATGCACCCTGCCAACATGCCCCCCTGCCTTCCCCACTCTCCTTCCTGCCTTGAGATGGGTGGGAGAAGACCACTTGGGGAGGCTCCTGTTACTGAAGGACATCGCTACGGTGGGCACAGAGCACGAGGGAGAACCTCCTATCAGAAGTCCTTGCTGAAGAAACCTCAGAAGAAAATGCATCACTGGCAGCAGCACACAACGTTGGTCTCAGGCTTCAGAGGTTCCCAGGAGCTGGTTAATGCCATTCCAAACAGAAACCTGTTTCTCTAGCTATAAATGTCAGTCGCAAGACTGATGGTTACACATGGCAGTTGCAGGTGTCTGGAACGACTCCAGTTAATTTATTTCAGGGTTGGGTCCTATTTTTCCCCTACGTCAATTTTAAGGAGGGCTTTGCAACCATGAAGTCACTACAGCCCTTATCTCCTGACACATGAAAGCTGTAGGCTGAATAACTTATTTGCACCCTCAATAATGAAAAACACTTCAATATTTAGGACTAATGCAGACTTCCTACTGAAAAAAAATATCTGTAAACAGCATCTGCAGCCATGTGCTCAAGGTAATAATTAAGGAGAATTATCTTTGCTATGTGTATTAAAACAACATAATTGAAGTTAAGAAATTATATGTCCATATTAAAGAGAAGCAAATAATTTTTTACTTAAAAAATTAACATCAAGTGGAGTAACTGTTTCCATACCTAGAATAATCTCAGGCTGAATAAGAAAAATGAGAATGAGACACACAAATATTACACACCAGTTTCTGTGCCCCACCCTGAGAACCCAGCATGGAGCAGCCTCCATCCTTGGGCAGCGCTCGGCTTTCTCCCTTGAATGCACATGGCGGAGGCTGTGTGCAGTGAGGATCTCAGATGTTCATGGGGTTATGGAAAAGGCCCTTCTCCCTAAAGCACAGGGAAGCATGCAGAGCATGATCTGGGGAGCAAGAAGTAAAAAGTGGTTCTTTTACTGATTGCCAAGGTATTAGGGTAATTAGCCATTAACCCTAATGGCTAATCCAGGAAATAAATCTCACACACCCTGAGATAGAAGGAGTCATCATCAATCGCTGCTTAGAGCCATGTATGCCTGACGGGTGAAAAAGCAGCAATTAGCACTCATTAGCACTTATTTTCAAGTCTTCTTTATGAAAAAAGGTCATCAAAAGCAAGTTGAAAGTGTCCAGATTAACCAAAGTTCTTCGATAGTCTAACATTTCTGACTCAAACTCATAAGTTTATCTGATAGGCAGCAGAATGTAAGCAAGGCTTACACAGACTTAGGTTTTGGGGTTTGTTTCTACAGTGACTGATAAAGTCACACTAAAGGTTTTCCTACCCATGATAGATTTTTCTCATGGATTCCTTACTGACAGTTAGAGAAACCACTGCTCCAGCCTTTCTTCAGGAGGGGGCTTTCAGAGCATCTCACTCTTGCCCATGTCTCCATCTAGCTGCTTACTTTCATTACATTTAATATTTTTAAGAAAGCTCTTGATCAAATTAGGTGAAAAATGGAGAGGGGTTGAGCAATAAACACACACACAGAGCATCAACACACATGATTTTCTATAATTAAAAATTACCAGCAAATGATATTAATGCTTTTTTTGTTGTTGTTCCTTACTAAGGATAATCACACTGCAAAGAACATGAAATGCTGCAAGGTAAACCTTTTGAGACAGAGGACTTCCAACACAATGCTTTCTTCCTTTTTACATGCCTGATCCTATTCCACATCTCCTCTTCAGAAGATCACTATCCCTATCCCAGATGTATATGAGAACAAAAGATAGCAGAGGAGTTTTTTTCCCCTTGCTGTGAGATTAGAAAGAAAAACCTATCTCCAGGCAATCAAAATCTATCACCAAGCCCACCAGGTCTTTTTGTAGCTCAGAGATGTCAATCAAATGGTTTCTATGAGAGACTAACTGCTATTCCTGGACTCTGGCTGACTTCACTACTTGGTGTGGATCATTGCCTCCTGGAAAAGGGAGAAAACCCAAATCCAAACCCAGTGCTGGAGCTGCATTCCTCCTTCTCTTCATCCCCATGTGCTGAGAAGGGCTGGATCACATCCCCAAAAGAGATGGTGGCAGCCACGTGCACATAGGAAAACATCGAGGGCTTCCATCTGAAATCAGTGAAGTATGGATAAAACTTTGAAAGGGCATGTGGCACCCAGAGGTGAGATCTGAAGTTTGAGGGGGGGTTGTCTCACTGGATAAGGCAGAAATTTTCACCACATCTTGAAGAAGTAGGGTGAGGAAGGGTCTCAGGCATAAGCAGGTTCCCCAGACTCCACTCACAGCTTGCCTTAGGGCTTGGATTAGACTATTTTTCCTCTGAGATCTCTCCCTGCTCATCTTCATTATGAATTAGCTGATTTCTTTTAGAAACAACACATAGGTCAGCACCTTTTCCCATATTGAAGAATTCAGATTTTTCTAACGAATCATGTTTTCTTGTGATAACAATGAACTGTCCCATAAACTATTCATTTAAAGGTAGCTTTTAGTGTGCCCCTGAGGCTGAGCTTGAGTGGCCATGTCAGTGGCTGAACATGCCTTGCACTTTGGCTGCTGAGACACTTTGACCCAGGCTAAGTTTGGGCAACCAACCAACCCTTCTGGCTCTGCCAGGGCACTGCCAGGCCCATGGTGTGAGCATACACACCATTGCTGACAGCACCCAGCTCCAAGGCTGAGACCAGCACACAGACGATGTGAATGCAGATCAAGGAGAAAACTCCACTTTTATTGAATGCAGGGACAGCAGAAAAGTGGCACCTCTAGGGGATCCAGGGCACTTTGTGGTGTCTTTGTGTTGCAAGAACAGCAGGCAGGCACTTAGCCAAAATGTCTCAGAGAAGCCCTGGCAAGGGGTTGTGCTAAGTGTGGCCAAGGAAGATGAAAAACCCATGGGGAAAAAAAGTCCTTCCTGATCCTAGATCCAGGACACAAGTGGCATCTTCATGCTGCAAGAGCCAAATTAATTCATTAATTAGCCAAAATGGCCTAGCAAGGGGCTGCGCTCAATGTGGTCAAATAAGACAAACCCCCCCCGGGATCCAGCACCATTCTACCCTAGGGGAAAACATCCTTCCTGACTCCAGACCAGGGTACCGGTGGCATCATCATGCTGAATAAGAAACATTTAATTGCTGCAGGCAGGAACTTCTTCAAAATGGCCCAGAGGAGCCCTGGCAAGGGGCTCTGCTCAACACTGCAGAAGAAAGAAGAAAAACCCTGAAGACCAGTGCCAATCTCCCCAGGGAAAAAAAAAAAAAAATCTTTCCTGACCCCAGACCCAGGGCACCAGTGACATCTTGGTGCTGCAAGAGCAGCAGGCAGGAACTTCTCCAAAGTGGCCCAGAGAGGCCCTGGCAAGGGCCGTGCTCAATGCACCAGAGGAAGGTGAAAAACCCCCAGGCACCAGTGCCAACCTGCCCCAGGGGAAAAAAATTCTTTCCTGACTCCAGAGCTGGCAATTGGCTGTTCCCTGAGCATGTGAGCAGGAGCTGCCTCCCAGCCCCACCGAGTGGTCACACCTACCAGGGTTGCCACCACTGCCCGACCCCTTCCCTCAACCCAGAGCCATCTCAGGGGCTCCCAAGAGTGGGAAAAAGCCCCCGGTTGGATGGATCCTGGGGGCAAGAATCCTTCCCATGCCCAGCAAGACACCATGGGTGATCCAGAGCACAGAGCGCTGATACTGATGCCCCTTGCAATACCTTTGCAGCCCATTCCTTAGTGGCACTGGCTCTACAGGGGATGAGGACAGCAAGCTCTGCAGTGCTCCTCAAGCACCGAGAACATCTTTTTGTAGTCTTGGCAAGGCACCAAGCCAACGTTTGCCATTGCTATCCAGCTGAAAAGGCCTTGGGCACCTCCAGGTGTTTGTGGCACTTCTTGTCTCCCCAGGAGCTTGTCTCCATTCCCCAAAGGAAGGATGAAGCTGGATTTCTGTTCAGAAGATGTCACTTTGAATGTGGCCTTGCTGGGAGCTGGAATTGCAGCAGGGAACCTCCAGTAGCCTTATCCAGCCTTGAGTCTTCCCCCCTCAGCCCCTCCCATTAATCCCACTGGCCCCTCAGAGATGTCCTCCCCCACACTCTGGGGCAGTCCCCAGCCAGCTCTGTCCCCATGACACAGCCTGGCAGACTGGTGGTGGGGCACAGGAGGAGGATGCCCCTTTTTTAGTCCCTCACACCTCTGCAAAGTCAGCTTCCTGAGCAACAGCCATGGCCTGGGCTTCTGCAGGAGAGGGCAGCCAGCGCCTCTGGCATGAGGAGGGCTGCTACACTTCAATGTAACTCTTCAAACAACAGGTCACAGCATGTGCCACTGCACTGAAGCTTCATGCTGTAGACCCAGCTGAGACCTTGGTCCTTGGGAAGAAAAGCCAGCCTGAGAAGGCAGGCCAGACCCTTTGCCAACTGCCATCTTGCACTGAGCAGCAAAGACGACAGCTGTCCTCCTCCGCAGTGCCCCATGGAGTAGTCTGTCTGGGACTGGAGCATCCCTCCTGTGAGGAAAGGCAGAGAGCTGGGACTGTTTTATCTAAAGAAGAGAAGGCTCAGGGGGATCTCATCAACGTGTGTAACTATGGCAAGTCAAACACGAGTCCACAGTGTGCCCTGGCAGCCAAAAGGGCAACCATGTCCTTGGCTGCATCAAGCAGTGTAGCTAGCAGGCCAAGGGAGGTGATTGTCCCACTCTACACTGCACTGATGTGGCCCCACCTCGAGTACTGTGTGCAGTTTTGAGTGCCTCCGTATAAGAAGGACATCAAACTGTTAAGAGTCTGTCCAGAGGAAGGGGACCACGATGGTGAAAGGTCTCGAGGGCAAGACTTGTGAGGGGTGGCTGAGGTCACTTGGTTTGTTCAGCTTGGAGAAGAGACGGCTGAGGGGCGACCTCATCAGTCTATACCTTCCTCAAGGCGGGCAGTGGAGGGGGAGGCATGGATCTCTTCTCTCTGGTGATGCGTGCTAGGACATGAGGAAGTGGAATGAAGCTGCATCAGGAGAAGTTCAGATGGGACGTTAGCAAAAGGTTGTTCACTGAGAGGGTGGTCAGTCACTGGAACAAGCTCCCCTGGGAAGCGGTCACGGCACCAACCCTGTCAGAGTTCAAAGAGGGTCTGGACAATCATATGGTTTAGTTTTAGGTGGTCCTGAAAGGAGCAGGGAGTTGGACTTGATGATCCTTATGGGTCCCTTCCAACTTAAGATATTCTGTGATTCAATCTTTGGCCACTCTCCAATGACCCAACGTATTTCTTGCAATATTGTGCCTAAAATGACACATCGCAGTACACCATCCCCACATCAAACAAAATAATCTCTCTCATTTCTTCCATCCCTCTCCCCGGCTAGCCCAGAATGACACCTGCCTTTTTCCTCCCCCAACAGCTTATTATCGCCTTGCAGTTAATGGTCTCTACTGTAACTTATCCACTCCCACTGTACTGCTGCTCTGCCAGCTCTTTCCCCATTTTGTACTTGAATGTCTGATTTCTCCTTCTAATTACAGTACTTTGCACTTGCCTTTATCAAATTTCTTCTTGTTATTTCAAGCCATTTTTCCTGCATATTATGGCCATTTCAAATTCTGATACAGCCCTGGAAAGTGCCTGCGTGTGTTCTCGAGTCGGTGACAACCGCAGATTTTTATATGGGCTATTTATTTCACCGCTCCAGTCATTAATGGAGTTACAGAAAAATACAGGCCCTACAATAAAATGTATAGTGGTCTCACTCAAAATACTCTCTCTGGCTACATACCAATAACTATTCCAACTGCAATTTTTCTGCTACATTGTGATAATTTAGTTCATTTCCTTCTTTTGCTTGTAAAAAGGATATAGTGAGGCAAAGAAAACATTAAATGCATGAGTTTTCTCTGAATCATCCATCATTTTTTCTTCATCCCCTCATCTTTTCACACTTAATCATGTGCCTTTCCTTCCAATTTCTGCAGTTTCATTTTGATTGATCCTTACAAGTCCCTGCTATGCCGTTTTCCCTTCACATTAAGAGATTGCTGCTGGGCCATTAAAAAAAGCACCTTTCTTCAGTTATCCCACCCATCATCTCCAGATGGACCCAGGCACCAACACCCACATTTACTGAAACTGCCTTTAGAGGTCTTCATTCTGCTCCTCTCATCTCCCTGCCTTTTCAAGAGCACCAAATGCCAACTCCACAGCCACTTTCACCTGAATCACCTCTAAGATTTTTAACCACTTCTAATAAACCTGACTAATCCAGAACACCCAACTCTAGAATAACACACCGTACCTTCTGAAATACAAACTGTCCTCTGGAAAAAAAAAAAAAAAAAAAAAAACACAACATTAATTCTGTCTTTTCAAGTCTTCTTGTGTGACTTTCCCAACAGAAAGTAGCAAATACCTTCCATTTCCACCAGACTTCATAATTTGGGGATACTGGTGGATGAAAAGCTGGACATGAGCCAGCAATGTGCACTTGTAGCAAAGCCAACTGGGTCCTGGGCTGCATCAAGAGAAGCGTGGCCAGGAGGTCGAGGGAGGGGATTCTGCCCCTCTACTCTGCTCTCATGAGACCCCCCTTGCAGTGCTGTGTCCAGCTCTGAGGCCCCCAACATAAGAAGGACACAGACCTGTTGGAGCAGGTCCAGAGGAGGCCACGAAGATGATTAGGGGGCTGGAGCACCTCTCCTATGAAGAAAGGCTGAGAAAGTTGGGGTTGTTCAGCCTGGAGAAGAGAAGGCTTCAGGGAGACCTTATAGCAGCCTTCCAGTACTTAAAGGGGGCTACAGGAAAGATGGGGAGGGACTTTTTACCAGGGCCTGTAGTGACAGGACAAGGGGTAGCAGTTTTAAGCTGAAAGAGGGTCAGTTTAATTATTCATTAATGTCAATACATTAATGAAGAAATTTTTCAAGATAAAGTTGGTGAGAAACAGAAACAGGTTGCCCAGAGAAATTGTGGATGCCCATCACTGGAAGTGTTCAAGGTCAGGCTGGCCTGGGCTCTAAGCAACCTGATCTAGCAAAAGATGTCCCTGCTCAAGGGGTTTGGACTAGATGATCTTTAAAAGGTCCCTTCCAAACCCAAACGCTTCTGTGCTTCTATGATTCCCAAGCTTTGGTAATACAGACACTGCTGATGTTCAGCATCAGGCCTCCAGCCTTTCCTGAACCACAGGTGCCTCTGTTCCAGTGCTGCACTTTATCTCCCAAAGTCTCTGTAATGCTCATCAACCATTTTTGACATATATTGACATCAAGTTCCTCCTATGTATTCCTCATGCCAGTGTACATGTTGCTTCATTCACTTTCCTGCCTCTTCCAGTCCCAGCTCCAATGAATAATTCATCTACAGAAATGAAAGGCAGCAGTCTGTCAGGACACAGAGTTTCATGGCAGAAGCTAAGACAGAAACCATTTCCAGGCCCCTCCACAATCTGGACTTGAGCCCTAAAGACTAGAAAATATGAGTATTGATTGTTTTCTTTCTCCTGGCTAGAAATGCTGTTTAGGAGTCATAAATATTTCCTGAAAGTTTGTAACTAGCTTTCATGAAGAAAGGTTCTGAGGAGTCAGCATTTTTGACCGACCAGCCAACCAACCTTTCCCTCCAACCTGCCAAAACACATAATTGGAAGAAACCTGGTCAGCTATTAAGACAACCTTAGAGCGGTGGAAACACTCTAAGTACCCATGAAGTACATTGTTACAACAGTTCACAGACAGAAACAGAGAAGGTTCACCCTGTCCCTGCCCACCCTCCCCCACAAAAAACCACCCCACTCTTACTGCAGTGCCAATGTCTTTATTACTATAAAAATCTGTAATCACACATTACTGCTTAAGGACTCCCTACCTTTCAGAAAGCTTCAGGTCTGCACAAAACACTTATGGCAACAAGTCTCATTTTAATTCTATCTAATTTCAGGTTGACCACAAGTTGGAGATTTTCTCTTTACAGAGACCAAATTCAAACAGAAATAAAGACACTGTTAATTCAACATCCAGGCAAACTTATGTTAAGACAGATTTATTAAGCTTTTAAATATCAGCATTACCAAGTATCCATCAGGAATCAAAAGCACTATGGCCTGTTTCTGTATTATACCTTGAGGCCCATCTTCTTTTAGTCAAAGATATGTATTTTAGTTCAGTATTATTTCTTGAAGTGATACCCAAACACAACCAGAATTGTATACTCTTGGCCTCTAAGGTTGAAATTATTTACCATTTGCCAAGTGCCTGTTTATACTCACTGACAGATACTCTGTGCTCTTCTCCAGCTATTCAACACTTCAGATTTGGGACAGTTTGTGAAAGCTAAACTCACTCAGTGGTGCACAAAGGTAGCAGAAGTATTTTTACGCAGGTTTGTGCCACGCTATTACCCACCTCCACGCTATCTATTTTGGAATCCTTTCATCTGACAACACTCTCTTGAAAGCCTGAAACCTAGCCGGTTTAGTCTAACCCCTTAAACGGGCATCTGAACTGCATCTCGCTGGGTACTTCTTTCTGGCCAGCACCGCATCCTGGACATCAGCATCAGGTGAGTGCATGAGGAGCTACAGGAAATTTCTATTCAGTTGGGATTTTTACAAGCCATATACTGTGACCAGAATCCAACAAGCGGTATTCATTTTACTGAGACTTGGAGCTGGCTATTATTCCCCTACTTTTAGGGGGGTTTTTTTCAGCTATTACAGAGCACCAGTAAAAATCATCTATTTCTAAGAGGGAGGAAAAAGTGGACAGAGAGAGGTTTTAAAATTCAGATCAGTACAATCCATGCTGCTGCTTATTCTAATCTTAACATTCACCCAAATATTAGATTGGTGGCCCAGGAAAGATGTGTACAACACTGCAAAAAGGAGCCAAAGGAGTATAAACAGAATGGACAGTCTGCAGCCCAGAAGTACAGAAGCATGATTCCAAATCCTGAACTAAGCCAGTACATGTCAGTAGCTACTGCTTATGGGGTTACCGGAATTCTGATCCCCACTATCCATCTGGAAGATTAAATATCGCAAGCATTGGCTGTGAAACAACAAAGACTTTTCTTTGGCGCTCCTGGCAGAGCTGCAGTCCAAGAACTGAGCCTCACTACACTTGAGCCATTAGACATAGCCAGACTTCTTCAGAGTTTGGCAAGCATATGATCTGTATAAAACGACTTCATGCTACCTCTAAAACTTCTCATGTTTGTCATCTAGGTGAGATTACAAGTACCTTTATATAATGTTTCACGCATATAACTAAGAATATATAGTTATCCCTTAACTCAGCAAATGGTGATCATATCATTGAATCACACAGACAAGGACCTAACAATTGGAATTTTGTATTTTCAAATTTCTGTATGTTGGTTAGGGACAGAAATTGATTTTATGATGAGCTGAAATAGAATTAAAACAGTGTCATATATGAAACTGAATTTTTAATGTACCAATATCAGCCCCCTCACCTCCCCAAGAGGAATATGTTTGTTAATTATCCTGCAGATCAAAAAGTCATATGAGATGAAAATTCTTTTAGAAGAGGAATCTTTAATCTAGCAGACAAAAAAATTCAACATCTGGTTACCTGAAGTTGGAAAAAGAAGCAAATATAAAGTATGTATTTAAATTGTAAGGATATGATACTTTGGGGAATCTGATTACGTAGAACAGATTTTAATAGTGGGGACTCTTTCTGTATCAGGACCTGAACATGGGACTAGTATTTTTGCTCTGCTACCTTTTATGCTTCTTCATTAAGACTAAGCCCAGAGGAAGCGGCATAAGTTCCTGCAACTCAGAAATGAAGTTAGTTATCAGTGCTTCATTGCTTGGCTGAGCAGTCCATTAATTCAGATCGGTCATCTGTTAGCAAATCAGAGGGGAGAAAAATAAGCTTTGAATTCACTTATCACTAGCATACAACTATAAAGAGAAGTCTTCCAGTATATTAAACAGCTGTTGAAACTGATGAGGGATGGAGGGGCGAGCTGTGCCACAGGGCACAGGGTAGGAGACAGGAGTGGCCGAGCATGTTATTATGGTGGTCCTTTAACTAGAGTACCAGCCCAGGCTAGCAACAAGCAAAGCCATTTAGGGAGCCAGGTGCTGGGCCAGTGTCTGATTCCACTGCAATTTGTCCTAGAAGAGCTCAACTATAAACACAGAGCACCCGCAGAAGACTGCGGCTCTTGCAAACATACGAAGGCTGCCAGCATGTCTAAGAGCTCTGCACTGATTGTGGTCAGTTCGCTTGGTGATGCCACTTTCAGGATAAAAACATCAAGAAGCAAAGGACTGTTAAAAGGCTCCTGCTCCCGCCTACTCACCTAATGGGACACTCTAGAGTGCATAGGGTCCCATCAAACTGGTCCCGACACCATGTATGTTCTGGTGAATATCCAGCACAGAAAGCTGTGATTATAGTAAATTAATTAGTGGAGCCCACAAAAAAGATGCAGGAAACTATCTTACAGCTTTAAACCAAGATTTTTTAAAGACAACGCTCTGTAGTTCAGAAGCATTTACAAATCTGCTGGAAATTCCAGAGCCTTCTCTGTGTAAAGGAAGTGTGGTTAGATCATCACAATAGCTTAAGTTATGGCTAGAAACTTTAAAAGGAAAAAGAAAGCTTTGTTGATCTTCTATGTTTTGAAGTTCCTACCTCATTTAGAGACATCTGTACTCAAATAATCTCTCTGATAAGGGTGAGAAAAACCTCATCCAAAATCCTGCAGTATGGCAGAATTAGGTATAGCCCAGCCCTGAGTTAACGATCATCTAATTTGTGTACAAAAAGCTATTGAGAAGGAGATTCAATCGCTTCAAGGGTAGGGCAGATCTTGTACTCTCAGACTCCACAAGCTTTAATCTGTGACGTTTCATCAACGTATTTGGTAGAACTGGATTCTTAATCTGCATAATCTTTAACTAGAATAAGTATTCATTCAAAACTGAAGCTAAATAAAGACAGTAAGTAATAATTTAACATCTAAGAACAGACTGTAACCAAGCACCATATCAATTTGACAGCAAAAGCAAGGCAAAGAAACATGAACAGCTTTATACACACACACAAAGTATCACATAACTGGTTTGAAATAGGAACCAATTTCCAGGTACTATGAGCACCTCCAAATGTCCTTTCGTTTCATCAGGAACTGTGTATACTGTTAATAAATTATCAATGCCATGCAAACACCTATATCCAAAATTTAGCTGGTTCTTCATCTGAAACTCCCCCCACCTCCCAAATAACAGCTTCTGTTAACAAGAGCTTCTGTTTCCCAAAATTTAGCCAAGCTTCCTTCTATACAAAAAAAAAAGTGAAGTACCAAATGAATACAGAATTTTAAGAGCTGAAAGAGTTCTCTTAAGAAACTAGAGATGTGATATGAAAGAAACAAGACTGAGTCCACATGTAAAATTATAGGTTGATGTTCTGTTTAACTATTTCTATTAAAGCCACAGATGATGTCTGGTATGTAATTATGTTAAAAATAAGTTTAAAGAAAGCTTTACTATGAAAATTAATTGAAATTTGGTAAAGTTTAACAAATTTCATAGCTTTAGCTACTGTGAAAATATTATTACTTGAAATGCATTCAGAATTTCAAATTCCTGAAATGCAATATTTTCAGACCTTAAGTCTACTACAGGTATAGCTGTTCTCTGAAATGAGGTATTAGCCCTCATAACAAAGAACAAAAAATTCCCTTCTCCCCTTTTTTTTCTTTTCTTTTTTTAAATAAAGGAAGGATGAGAAGTGCTCCCAAAATGATTTACAATTTTAAAAGGTTACTACAGCAAAAAACACACATTCCTTTCTTTCCCTGTGACTATATTTTAAGCAAGACTGTGCCTAAATTCAGAGAATGTTTTAACTGCACAAGCATTAAATGTTGTCACATTTATCACTGAAGAGTCCAACAGCATACCTCAACGGCATCAATCTTCACATTATGAGATGGGAAAGCAGTCGTTCAGTTGCACTCAGATTGTTGCTTGCTTGCACCATGGTATAATTGCATTTAACCTGGAATCCAGTGAGAACTCACCCTGACCTTTCATGTTTCCCTGAAAAAGCTTTTCAGCACTTTTATATAAACCAACAGACACGCAGGATGAACACCTCTTCAGTTCTATTGACTATAAAAAGCAGGTTTTCTTTAAATCGATAGCTTAATAGTTAAATATAGCTTTTGCCACATTTCTTGCTTGTAATTCAGTGTAATGTTTGTTGATACCTCAGTCATCATCTTGCTGATTTCTTTTCTGTCAACGGAACAAGAGAGTTTATAACGTTAGAACATGCTTATCTGAAGTAAGACCACTAATAAATCATGACAAGTGTTTCCAGATACAATGGATATTAGACAATGATTGCATTTCTAAGACATTTTTTTGAATGGTAAAAGATAAAGTTTCCAGTAAATGGAACAGAGCAGTATCAACCCTCTCCTCCATCCCAAACTATAGGATTTTATTTCCAGTAAAGAACAAGACTTGTCCTGTACATTAACCAACAGAATATACAAGAACCAGAAAACATGATGGTGGTAGCAGAAGTCAGTGGTCTAGATGAAGGCAACCTGCCCTCCCTTCCCTAGCTTACAAAGATGCCACGTTTTCATGTCACTGTTCATCAAAGGAACAAAGAAATTGTATTGGAAAAGGAACAAGTGTTTAAGGTTTTTTCCCAATATACTTTTAAAGAAGTTCTTAAAAGCGTGAGCTACAGCCATTCAAAAAATACATTTCCATTTTTACTACTTTTGTATTTACATTTAAATAAGAAAGAAAACAGCTAGGTCCTTCCGTAAGATTTGTCAAACTACATTCATTGCTTCCATAAAGATAGAATTAATTAACTGAAGTGAGATCAGTATGAAAGCTTGCTCTTCATCACTTAAGAAAAAAAAAATCAACCCAACAATACATTGTATGATGGCTTCATACATTACTTTTTCTGTAATCATGCAACCTATGTTAATCACAAAAGCACAATTCCAGGCACTTCGATGTTGCCATTTCACAAAGATGGAAGGTCAGAAATTGTTTTCATTACTTCTTACCAGTTTAAGAAAGTCAATTAATTTGTGAACATCCTCTCCTGTAGAAAGGTCCACAAAATCTTTCGGCAGTCGGTAACTCAGGTACGGACTAGGCTGGACAGTAACTTTACTGTTCGTACAACGGAAAACTGGATAGTCCTTTGGAAAAGATATTGGATAAGACAAGAACAGCATATGTGAATAAAGCTAGCGATGTTTCTCAAACTCCTCCATGAGATTGTCTGAGTCACTTTGCCAATAAGTTTGTTTGGCATTCATTCAACTAAACCTGCACTTTCTGAAAATTGTAGTTTTCTTATTAAAAACTCTGCCCACTTAAGAGCAAAAGTTAAAATGTTAATAACAATCAAATAAAGGAATTCATTCCTTCACTTTAAAGTTTCTGCAATGTATTCATTATTAATGCATTTAATATAGATACACTTAGAACAGTAATGTAATAGCTGTACAGCTGTAATAATGGAGCTATAAGGAACTCTGCGCAATAGTATCTTCATAAATATGTGGATAAAGAAAATCTTTACAACAGAATCCCTAAACTTGCCTTCACAAGTTCCTTGCTTAAACCCATGTTTGCAAATATAACCTTACTGAAATGATGGTCTAAGCTTTCCAACCAATTCACTTGCTGAAGAAAAAAAAATAAATCTCTATAAAATACCCAAAAATATCTCTAAACACTCAATTGTAGCAACAGGTTTTGGGTAACTTGATATAATTTTCAGTTCTACACACTGACATGCAACATTAATACCCACTGTATGGCAGTAAGCAGCTTCATTTTAAAGACTGAAGATCAGTAACTTCACACCAAATTCTGTGATCAGATGTAAGCTGATGAAGACAAATCATTCAACTTTTCATCCAGGCTTACACCAGAGAAAACTGGCACTGAGAAAAAGAAATCCTCAAAACAAAATTCAGGTGTCCCATGGACAGCTCAAGAGTTGGGAGTGTGTTTTAACAAAGGAGACACAGCTTTTAGCAGGAAGGTTTATTGAATGGGTTTTCATAAAGCAATAGCTACACGGTGAGACTAAGAGAAAATAGGATGAATGATAGCCTGTAGAGTGGTGTATTTCCCTTTCAATGTGTTATGAAAACGGTGACAGAACTAAAGCAAAGTTCAAATGTTAAAATCAGCTCAATAAAGCATGTCATTTCAGTTACCTCTAATGCAGTTTAACAGCTAGAAAATAAAGAAAAGCCCACGCTATCTGACTAGCCTTCTCTCCTCAAACAGCAAGTGTTTCCCAAGATCCAGTAACATGCTACTTCGTATCTTCTAATCAGCTGTCCAAGGACTCCTTAAGATGTAAGGACTCTGTCTCAAGCATGCAGTGAGAAAAAAGCTGGAGTACAAATAAATGAAGACTATTCCTCTCTGTATTAATGGGAAGTTACTTATTTTTACAGAGGCAATGCAGCTTGGAAGAGGGATAGAAAAGCCCTGCTCTGCAAGTCCAGGGAGTTCAACCAGAGGACAAGGTTTCCCTGAGGGTATTTGATATGAGGAAGAGACAGAAGTTAAGTTGCTTTTTGCCTCCCCCCAAACAGAAATCTGGAGCTCTGGGAAACTGTATGACAGATTATCAGGAACAAAGCAGAACTTTAAGTGATTAAATAGAAAAGTAACAGATTTTAAGAGAAATTGAAAAGAGCACAAAACTGCATAAAAGCAAGTTTCAGGGCATCTTCACAATGTGGTCAAAGCTGTAATATGAGCTTGCACTGTTTGAACTAAAAATTCCCTTGCCTTCATCAAAAAGTAGCATGGATACTTGTTGAGATTAACTACTGTCTAATAAGGTAGATTCTACTTACAAAGAGTTTACATTTCATGAGTTAAGGACATCCATTTACTTCAACTGGATTTACTAGAAGAGGGAAGAAGGCAAAGAAGAGAAGAGGGAAGGCAAAGAAGAGAAGAGGGAAGGCAAAGAAGAGAAGAGGGAAGGCAAAGAAGAGAAGAGGGAAGGCAAAGAAGAGGGAAAGACTAAACCCACTATAAGGTCTGTTGGATATATTAGCCAGCCTCCCTCATCACACAGCTGTACCTGTTCAGTTGCTTCCCCTTCACCATGGTCTCCCTTCAAGTTTTTCCCAGAGGTCAGTTCTTCCCACGTAAACAGCAGGGAGTCTGTTACTTCCCCAAATGGGTTAAAATCTATTAACCAAGTCCTACCCTGCAATGGAACAATAGAAGAATTAAAACAAGCCACAGAATTTAAAAAAAAAAAAAAAGAAAAAAGAAAAAAAACAGAATACACATATACTTATATTATTGTAGTATGCTTTGCATTTAGATAAAAAGATGTCAAAATTGAAATCACCTGGTTTTAAGCACTTAAAATATTCTAACATCCTTTACATTAGACACAGTTTTAAAACACAGCAAGCTATGACTTACTGATTTTTTTTTTTTTTAAACAGAAGATCAGACAGAGCTCAAACAAACTGAATTCAGTTCTGTGTAAGGTGCTGTCAGATGAGACCACAGAAGTTTTGTCTAATCCCCACAGTCCTCCAAGATCCCCAAGAAAGCATGAACAAGGAACAGAGAAAAAGAGGGGGAAAAAAAAAAAAAAATCCAAAACAAACCCACCCAAGAAGAGATTTTGCTTTCCATCAAAAGCCACATCAGTACTGCTGCATGTTCAGCAACCTAGAAGAATTGCTGTTCTTGGCCTCAGAAGGGACCCTAAAAATACAGAGCAGCGTCTGCAAAATGCTAGTGGAGATCATGAAAGCTGAAAGGTTCTGCACAGATACAGACAAATAAAGAATAACTTAAAGACATTTTTAATATAGCCATTACTAGTAGTCCAGACTAGTTTCTCCTGCCTTATCTTTAATACATTTGTGTTCCAAACAGATTTGGTAGTAAGCACAACACCATGTCTGTTTTACAACTGAAAAATGAAAGCAGAGAGACTAACAAAACATTAATTAAAGGTAACAGAGACGTCTGCAGGGGAGCAAGAAATAGTTTGCGTTCCTTGAGTCATCTCAAAATACAACCCCCAACATAGGGCCATTTTTTCTTACCCAAGAAAGTGTCATCTATTCTAATAAAGTACAACATAATAAATTATAATGAAACATGACTACAACTGCTAGTAAGAATTTACAAAACAAGCATTACATCTGGAAGAAATCAGATCTGTCAAATACAGAAAGAAAAAGGTTGTAACATAAGCAGGACTGAAGGGTTTTGTTGTGTTTACTGAAGATCAACTGGAAATGGAAACCAAACCTGAAGACTGTAGCTACTAAAAACTTATTTTGCTTTCTCTTTCTTTCCCTCATTCCTGAAGGATCTTCCTTCTTTAAAAGATTTTCCCTATCTTGATACAAACAGCAAGTATCTTCAATGATTTACACTACAGCAATTTGGTTTCTAACTTGCAAAGACACTTTTGAAGCCTTCAGTCACAGAGTAACATGGAGACTTCCTCCCCCACCCACACTACCTAAGCCACCCCCACAGGCACTAACGCATTATAGAATAGGAAACGTATGGAAACCCCTACAATAGAGAGCAGAAACGCTCTGGCTGGTCTGTTGTCATCCATAGCGAGTTACTTGTGCAGGTGGGGGCAGTCCCAGCACAGGAGAAACCAGTGGTATTACTTGTAAACTGGAACTGAGCCAGCACCCGACTGGAGAGTGTGTGATTGCATACAGGCTTTCACAAGTCTCTGTCTCAGGGCAGAACCACGGGGAACAGCTTTTGCAGGGCAAATTTTAAGAAGACGATGCACTGCAACAGCAGTACTGAAACCAGACAGCTACGAAAGGAACTGTGAGATGTGGGGACACAGACCTGAGTGGTTTCTTACTTGTTTTGGAAGGGTGAAGAAGCACAAATCTGCATGGCTAAGTTGCAACACCTCTGCACTAATAACTGACACCATCAGTGCAGAGAGCGAAGAGGGGCAAGCTCTGCTATCATTTTCCATCTCCGTTCCTCTTCAAAAGGCAGTCACAAATTCTCATTATAAGTGATGTTTTACTTTTGCTAATGGGGACATCTTCTTAGCTCCAAGGCAGCAGGAGGAGGAATCTGTAATTTTAGATTCATTCTATCACACTAGAAAAACAAGCTAATGAACCAATTTAATCACAGACAGAAGCAATGGCTGGCAAAGTTCGTTCAGCAGTTCAGAGAATCTTTCCTTGCATCAGAAATGTTTATACTTAATAAAGGACTTCCCTATGAAAAGCTTTCACAGAGACTCCTCCTCACCCCAAATACAACAAACTCAGCTTTTTCTTAGGAACTCAAGATCGTTTCTCTAGAAAAGAAATGTACCCTGGAAAAAAATGAAAATTTGTTTTGAGACGACTGAAAGCAACACCTGGTTTTTGTGAGCACCCAGCAGTATTTCTCCCTCCCTGCAGACAGCAGTGCATCATCTACAACACCAACTGTTTCCTTGAGATGGTCTTAAATCTGCATTGAACTTTGGTAGCTGCAAATCGATGAGAAGTGGCAAAACTAAATATCCCTTTTCAGGGCTCATTAGAAGGAGTGTATATAATTCTGGGTCAGTAACCAAACTGTCTTTTCTTAAGATAAAATGCTCTTTCAAGTTTTATACGCAATGTCATGATTTAAATGTAGTCTCAGATGACTTGCACTGTGTATCTAAAGAGCAGTAGTAAAGCTATTTATCTGCCATCTTCCAGTATTAGCAATCTTTGTCATATGAGAGCACAGAAACGCACAATCCAGGAAAGCAAAGTTGTGCATATCTGGAGGGGGAAAAAAAAACCCAACCTCTATTACATAAGATTTTTTTCTTATGTAATAAGAAAACAGGAACCGCTAGATTTACCATAACACGTCAGCTTCACGCTGTTTTACTAAAGCGTTAAGCAACGCGCTGCTGAAAGGAAGTGCCTATGACAAAGACTGTTTAAAGGAAGTTAAGAGATAGATAAAATGCAAACCGAACTGTTACATTTCCCTAACTCCAGCTGCACCTTCATGCACAGTGACAATGCTCACAAGGCAGACACACAAGCACTAGTTTGCACATTAACAAGAGCAGCTGTGAGCTAGCAGTGGTCTGAAGTCACTCACTGCATTTCCTTGTCTTACCACAGTGACTTGTCTTGAACATGATTACAAGTTACAAGATACACAAAGAGCAACAGCAGAGCTGATTCTCAGGCTTCTCAGCTGCTGCACAACAGTTGTGGACTGCTAGCAGCAAAAAAAATATAAAAGAAGTGGATCCAAATAAAAACAGGCTACCAGTCCTGCAACATAACCTCTTCAGGTTTAGGTCTCCAGGTCATCCAGCTTGGAAGACTGTATGGCAGCGTTTCTTCCTTAAAAGATGACTTGTCTGCAAAGTCAGGCACTAGTTCAGATGAACTCGGCGAAGAGAGTGTAACAGGAAAGGCAGACACATAAAAGCTTGTTCTCAACCAGGCTACTGCAGCTTCAATGCAACCCACAACTCAAACGATCAGGACCTGTGGCAGCCTACTCCGTACAGTCTGTCAAGTAACTAAAGCAAGCGCAGAGAGGGGGTTGCTCTTATTCACAAACACATCAAAAACCAAGCTTCTCCAAGCTGAATATTTAAAAAGTTGAAAGAATTTAAAATAAGCAGACACTGGACATTTCTCTCATTCTGTAGGTGAGGTTGCCGTGCAACCAGTCTGATGAGGAGCATGGGCTCTGAAAATTAATCACACTCGGCAACACTCAATATTCTTTCGCTGCCTGTAACCCACATACAAAGGGAACGATGAATAATACAGTTGCAAACCACAAAAGTATGTGTGAAAGGAGGAGGATCTGACACACAAAAGGCTATCTGGCAGTTTGCAAGACCTGAGGGTAGAAGGCGCAGAGAGATATCTACAAACAGATACATTTTATCTTGACAGATGAAGAAACACTGCTCATTTGAGATCACACAGGCTGAAACCTTTCACTTAAACAATCTGTCTTCATGCTTCAGCTGTGAGGCAGAGTACCCAACTGCAGAACCTGGTTCAATACTGTAGTGTTGCTCCTTGTTTTGCCTGACAGCATCCTCAAACATGACAATCTGAGCCTGGGCAGGTAATTTCCATTACCATTCAGCATGGCTGTTTTTAGTCCATAGCCTGATTTCAGGCACCTACATTAGGAGTTGTGCTGAGTAACAGTACAAGAGTTGTTTTCCACATGACACACATTCCTGCTTAGTTTCTGTTTTGCAAACTATGCCACGATTTCCTATTACACAATTACAAAATACTTTAGCAACATTCAAAGTCAGAATCAGGACTTACTACAAATACAACTCAACTCTAAATAAAGACCCTCTCCAAACCCGTAAGCGTAAACAAGTGAAACAGTGAGACTCATAAATCTATATAGCAAAAGTGTATAGCTTTATTTTCATTTCTGGTTTAGGATTTGGAATGAAATTTAAGCTAAAACAAAGACCTACTTCTCATGCACTAGTATGATTCCCAAAATCAGGTTGTGATTTAAGGCTACATAATGCATTTTTGATTGCGGTTACTTTTTAAAACAATACATGTGTGCCTTTCAAGCACAATTCATCTGACTTATTTCTCTCCACTGACACTAGGAGAGGTCAAGGTGACTAACTCAGATATTGGCAACTGAAGTTTGGATGGGACATTTCTCCCCACTCCATCACTATCTGGATGTTCAGGGTTCTCATTTGCCGAGCACTCTGAACCACAGCTGCAGCAGTTTGAAAAGAAAAAATTAGCCTCTATCAGTCTCAAACTGGGCACATCACATCCATATACTCATTTGACAATTACCCCTTCATACCCTAGACTTTCATATATGAAGTACAAGTTATAATTTTCCAATCTCACAAGGATAATCTAAAGAAATTATTAGTTTTGATGAGTTCAGATGCTATAGGGGAAAAATATCACAAGAAAACAAAAAAAAGCAGCAGCCCCAGGAACGATTTCTTTTGAAGAAAAGGAGGTAAGAATCCCCCCAAATTTTTTTAGCGAGCAAAACATCACAGCTGCCCTATTTTTTTAAATATCCCATCCATTCTGGCTGAATGTTCAGATACATTTCAATCAAAAGCACCCAGACTAACCAGAATGCAGAGGGAGCCTTAGCAACAGGTAGTGCTTTGCTAAAACAATTTAGTAATGTTGCATATTGATTAAGTCCCCATCTTAAAAGAAAGCTAAATTGCCTTCAGTAGATCCACAGACCTGGCAGAATTGCAGCTGAAGCCGAAGTTACGTGACAGATTACTTCTCTGGAAGGTATTTACTAAATAATTATATCACTGACGCAGAGATATTTACACCCCTAATCCTATTATTCTCCTACTGTGGACAGTGTCTAACATAGAAGAAGACCTGGGGAACAGAATGATAACATGAAGTAGGATTTGTTTGTTTGTTTGCTTTTTGCCAGGACACTTCTAGGAAGATGAAGCTACTATTTGCTTCACCTCTGTAGCATTTCAGGAAGTTTCCACAGAATAAACAATTATATACAATCTATTGTTCACTTACCCTGCTGTCTCTGTACACATCAAAAACAACTGAAAAGGAGAAAAAAAAATGTTAATCTTAGAAGATATACAATTTCACAGAACACGTCTAAATCTGAATAAATATTTGTGTACACAGCACAATCTGCAAAGTCAATATGTCTAAAGAACTGCAAGCCAGAATCAGGTTCATTTCCAAGAGGGAATCGAAACATTTCAAGAACTACTGTTAATGCAGTGAGATCAGCTGCTGGGTTTTTCCATTTAATGTTGGTTTCTTCTGTTAATTTTCACCCCCAATGAATAACATTTGATAAACTTTTAGCACAGAGAGAAGCTTATCTTCCACATTACTGCTGTTCGGTTTACAGCAAACAGGGAAGTTTCAAGGAAGGATCATGACTCCACTGTGCTAGACATTTGCACAAACATTTAATAAGAGAAAGTTCCTGCTTGAAGGAGATTAGGACTGCAGCAGATAACAAGACAAACAGGTTGCAGGAACAAAGGGGTCGGTGGGTGTGCTGAGGAGGAGGTGGCAGTGAAATGGCTATGTTTAATGTAACCCAGAGCAGATACAGCCCACCTACTGTTTATCAACAGCTCTTTCAAACAGACCCTTTGATGCTCGGTGATTGACGCAAAGCTGCCTTGCTCCATTGTTGTTGCTCCCCGTGACTTAATTAAGCATGAATCTTTGTACATGCATCTTTCTATTAGCTTCTGTTCTGTATGGTTAAACAAATCTTTGTCTTTCTATTCAGCTAGGGAAATCGACAGATAAGCATTCAGGCATGACTACATGCAGAAGTTGTACCAGTTTAGCAAACGAAAGGGAAAAAAAAAAAAAAAAAGACAGATTTCGAAAAGCCTCAGACAAATGCTGTATTGTCACTTCCTTCACTAATAAGGAAGGGAATATTTCGGCTAAGAGATTTCCTAATACATGCAGGATAAACTAAACTCAGGATATGACTGAAGAACACTTGAGCTCAGCGACTACTCAGGAAGCTGCCCGTCAGTAACAGGGATGTTGATTGATCACATTCATGTACGTAAAGCTACTCAGCAGCTTAATCTAACATTTCATGTGAAGTTGGCTGCGCTAAGGGCAAACCACAACTCAACAACACCAAAGCCAGTCACGTAACTGGTTTTGACCATATAGCTTAAAAATCCACACAGCTTTTTGCACAAACTCAGTTACGTCAATTTAAAATGTCACTCTGGAATTAAGTGCTATATTTTCTCAAGAAGACAAGTCCTCAGTGGCTAAATAAGTCATCAGTGCAAAGAGGAGTACAGCAACCCTAGATTTCTTCTTCAGCTGTTTAACTGAACTTGTTGCCTGTAACATGTACTCTAATTACTCGTACTCCATTAATGGAAAATTTGCATCTGAGCTTTATTCTAAAATGAAGCCTGTCAGCTTAAAGCAAGCCTATGGCAATCATTGAGGCTAACGGGATTTACATCCCCATTAAGACTGACTGCACATTGGTGACTGGTTTGGGACACTCACAAACACTGAATAGAGAAGAAAACCTGAACTGTTCCCTCTTCTTAGGGACCACCTCAGAGCAGGAGTGTCCTGTGCCAGCAAGACTAGTAAAACTTTACCAGCAATTGCTCAAAATGAAGGGTAAGCCAAGGCTCGACTCTACAGTAAGTATTGATACCTCCAGAACACTGTTCTTACTGGGCTCTTATAAAAGGTATTTAGAAGGTTCTAACAACATTTAGAAGTATTTATAAAGCATTCAACCCATCTGTTATCCTACTGCTCTGACTCTGCAATGCTTCAGCTGCTCTGACTCAACTCTTCCATCTGGAGATGCTACCAGACCAACTGGAAAAAGCAGAACAAACATCATCAAAATCCCCAGCAAAACAAGAAGTCAGGAAAAAAGCTATAATACCTTTCCTTCTAAAAGCAAACAAACAAGCAAACCCAGATTTTTGTCGTTAACAACATATAAGCTACCCGACAGTGGATCAAGGGATATGATGGGGGATGCATGAAAGGTGGTAAAAATATTTTCTTCATGGCATTTCTCTGCAGATGGACAAGTCACCAGCATTTAGTGCCTAAGGACAAAAGGTTCACAAACCCTCATCCCAGAAGGTCACCCTGAAAACTCCTTTTTCCAGAAGGTAACCCAGATGGCATAGTTCTACGTCCTTTACGTAAGACGACACTTCAGACGTTTCAGTTCACCAGACAGCAGTTTCAGAACCTAAATCTAGGCATGAATTTCCAAAAATAGTGCCCTGAATTCTTATCTATCAGTTGATTACATACTAGCTAAAATTACATTGGCACACAGAGGAAAATTAAGACAGTAATCAGAATGTCAGATCTATATGACTGATCTTACTTCAAAACATTAGGGCTATGGACCTATTAAATTAGCATACTGATTTCCAGACTACTAGTCTTCTCCAAGCAGTGGTCCTTGAGAACTTCTCTGGACTGAAATAAAGGAACTGTGCAGAGTCAAATTATTAAGAATTTTAATGTAATAAAGACTGGCATTAGAGGGTAACTTTTTCAGAAGTCAGACAGGACAGATCTGTTTGATTGCTCTGGCAGCTCAGTAAAATAATTAGGCATGTTCAAAACTTACCTAAAGGTTGAGTTTTCAAAGCTTTACAGACGACAATCCAACCGCCAGACAATTCTTATGTTTATGTATTTTACTAAACTGAGGTTTGGTCCATGTCAGACCCAATTTAAACTTCTTCAGCATATTTTTCACAATTACTGATCACCCATCACAATGGAACACTATTAAATTCTCACTAAACCATGTCAGGAAATTATTTCCAATAAAATTTGCAAAGGACTTCACATTTAAAGAACAAGACAATTTACTTGGGCTGCTTAGGTGTATCAAATACCATGGCCTTTATTCAAAAGTTTCGGCAGCAAAACTGCTATGCATCAATATTCATGGAGAAATTATTGTAACTTCTTGAAAAGAAACTCACAAATGCTTTCTTCAAGGAATACATCAATAATTTAGCAGCGAACATCTGACAACATCTTTATAAATAACTATTCTTCTTACAGCTGAATGCCTTTTGTTATGCATTTCCTACCTCACTTCTCAGGTTTAGAATTTTTCTTAATTAAAAACAAGTATAAGGGGAAAAAGCCTTCAAAAAAAAAAAAAAGTAATTCATTATGCCTTCTGAAGGGATCTTTCACTCACTCATTGTGTTTTCCTGAAAAGCTCCAGCCTATCTCTTCAGGGTTTTTTGGTTGTCAATTTTACAGTCATTCAAAAGCTACATTGCTCTGCATGCTCTAGCCACAAGAGCTGTAAGACTCTCCCAAGTTAAAAAGAATCAAGCCTTGTGAAAGCAATAGCTATGAAGAAGTGGTGCATATCCACAGACTTAAGATATTGGGGAGGTCATTATTTATTGAGATGTACCTGTTTTAACACTGATCTCCAGCAGCAAATTGGAATTTAGTGCACTGCAACTAGGTGCACTGTGGAGGAAACACAGCTGGCTCAGCAACAGCAAGGGGGGGGCAGGAGGACAGGTCTCATTTCTATGGAGTTTGCCTGCAAGCCCTTTCAATTTCAAACCTCCCAGTACCCTGCAAAAGAACTTCAAAGAGGTAGACCCTTCATTTCTGTTTTTAAGTCTTTGTAACTATGCATGCAATAAGTATTTAAAAACCTTCATAAACATCCTCTTTCGCTCCCCAGTGATTCCCTTGTTAATTGAAGCCTTAAGATACTTACAGTCTTCATCCAAGAATTTATACTGTATGTGTTTCTTGAAAAACTCCTGTATTGATCTACAGATCTCCTCATGTTGCTTAGAGATATGATCATAGTATTGAGTGTAGTCCCTCTGTGATATACCTGTCAATAATTTTAGTTGATTATAAAAAGCTTTAGGCATGAAAAAAACAGAACCAGACAAAACGCAGTTATCAGACATGCATGTTATAATTTACATTTCAGAAAACAGGGTTCTCCCAAGTTTCAACCATTACCAATGACTTACTGTTTGGCTTTATTCTCCTATACTTAAAGCACTTCCATTACGAATCTTTTCCTTGAACAGTTCTGTCCTACATTCTGTAAGCCTCATTTAATATGTACACGCTTTGACTATTTTAAGTGAATTTCAGGAGGAACCTTTGCCTGTGTTTATGTTTTCAGTTCCTGTTTTTCCTTTCAGTTTTACCCACTCTGGTTACTCTCGTCAAAAACCTTTTCTGTTCTGCACATCAGATGTAGAGACCAGAATTTGGAACCATGAAATCAAAGGGGTAGCTTGCACATTAGCAAAGATGATAGATCCCAGCGTATCATGAAGATTCTCATTCCACACTTAAAAGATCGGTTAAATAACGTATACTTGTTTGATAAGGCACTAAAGGTGAAACCTTAAATCCTAAAATCAATGAGATTGCATGCAGTCTAGTACCTTAATTCTCCCATTTGCCCCCTTAAGGGCTTTCTTGCATATCTGACATTAGATCAACTATCCCAGCTACATCACAAGCTCTTAATTTCAGACATTTGTTTGTCTACAAGACAATAGTTTAAGTTGACATCAACAGGATTATACACTTGCACGCATTTTAGGCAACAGAAGTTCTCATACAGGATGTGTCAACATAAGCCACTGCAATACCCTGCTGGACAAATGTTGAATCAAGACCTGCCCCATCACTGTAGAATGAGTAACATGCTATTTAGGGTAAGAAAGAGCCAGAATCCCCCAAGAAAGATGTATCAATGATGGCAGTTTGCTGGTTTAACCACATACAAAACACAGAGATTAAGTTTTACTGTAAGACAATGCTGACTACCTCCAAAGTTTAAAAAAGTTCATATAAAGTTTATGATGTCAGTGGAATTTTGAATTATTAATATCACCACAAAGCTTACAAAAACCAAGAGATGGTGGCATCTCAGGGGATGCAGATGTGTAACTGGAAAATCATTCACTACAGTGTGCAAGTATCACTCCTTAGTTTGACTGACAGGCTTATTAATTTTAAGAGCATGGGAACATACTGTGAAAAATCTTGGAACGGTCTTCAGAAATGCAGCTGGAGTGCTAGCTAAAAAAACCCCATATTGGTAGATCTACTAGGTTTCAAAACCTAGTAATGTAATGTACAGAGTGTTTAATTAGCCAGCGTACAGATGCTTTGAGGTATTTGAAAGTCAGTATTGCCATATATATTCTATAATAAATCTATATTCAAATGCTTTAGATGTTCTTAGTGATTCATATCTCTGGCAGTTGTGGTGCTCCAGTAGAACATAACAGGACAGGATTCAGCTCTTTCCTCTTCAAAAAGCTATGTGAGTAGCCATTAAACAATACCAGCTTAATGGAGAATCTCTGCTGTTAGCAAGATAAACTCTGCTACAGAGAACCATAATAAACCCTGCAACTGGCACGAATGGAGAGCGGATGGAAAGATGAACATACAAGCACCAGAAGTAACAGCCAAATAAAGGGGCTATGAGAACGGTATGTGGTGACACAACCTAGATTAGCACTTCCCAAAACATCTATGTGCAGCTCCACAGGACACCCAGATCAGAAAACAAAGAACAGAGAGTATGTTCCTAATGATTCACTGAGGTGGGACAGGATGGAGCGACAAATTGCTGACAGCTCCTAACAGGTACAAAGAGGCACATCCAAAACAAGCACACAGTCACCATGCTGAGAAAAAAACAGGAGAAACAATGAGGACTAGATAGCCAATATCCCTTCCCTTCCATACCATCACAAGGAATCCTGACCACTTGTATATATGCATCTTGGTGCTTGTGAATATGTAGGTATGAGACAGGCAAGATGAGCAAAGTTGGTTTCATTTTAAAGCAAAAAAATCATCTTCCTTCCTATAAAATCTGGATTAGACTTTGCTAACTCACTGCTATAACATTTCCTTGTTAGAGGAGTTTAGGCAGAATGATTCAATCTTGTTAAGGACAAATGTGCACCAGTCCTGTGCCATTTACATTTCTGTTCATCTTTAAAGATTCCACGATAGACCACGCCAAAACCAAATTCAAACTCCAGAATAGTATTTAGCCTGAAATTAAACCCCTCAATTCAAGCACCTGTATGTGCACTAGATGTCTAAGCTCCTGTTATAGTCAGCAGAGAATAGTCAATACCTCCAGAGGAGCATAATTCAGCTAAATTTACCCCAGAGCTGCCTAAAATACATGCTCTAGCTCAATCTGCCTGTCCTCCAGCTGTCACAGATCTCCTGATGCACCCACCAGCCCTTCGCATGCTGTGGATACCCTAGCTGTTCAGTGCCACTTGAAACGTTTTACATTTAGGATTTTGAACCAAAGTAACAGATCAACAGGTTTTCTGACTAAGCTACACTGAATATAATATGAGCTCAGACATCTCGTACACCTGTGGCCATGTTCTGACCTCCCCAACTTTCTGTGTACAATATCCACATGTGGTTGTGTTTTATCAGCATAATACCCAAGTACCTCTGTATTCATTCTGCAAGCTGGAGATGACGCAATTTGCTCCTGAATATAAAAGAATCACTTACGAAACAGCCTTTGGGTGAAGTTTCTGAATTAGCAATTAGAATTAAGAATATTCCCACTGTAATATTGAGCATGCTGTCATCAGGCTTTCAATGTCAGTGGAAAGAGAAATGAGGCATGCCACATTTTAAATTACAGAAAGAAGAAGAAAACATAATTCCAGAAATGATGTGTGTTAAAGAACTGTCCTCATATTTAGTGCTGATTCAAGGAATCAGAGAAACTCCTCAGAACTTCACCTAATAATTTTATCTTTACAAAAATCCTCACCTATAAGCTTGTTTTCCTTGACAAAGCATCTGAATTCTGCACCAGGGATCAGTTCACACCATTTGCGAAGAACAAGCTATAGAGGAAAAACAAATGTTAAAGTACTGTTTCAGCAAGGTAACAGGCAACTTTTTGTCAACAGGTACACCTTCTAGAGCTACAGTTTTGCTGTAATGATAAGATGGCCTCTGAAGTTATTCCTGATACAAGAAGACAAACCAGTCTTAACCTGCAGTTCACATAATTATCTTAGCAAATACTTCAAAGCAATGAGACTTAATACTAATTTCATAGAATCACAGAATGCTTTTCATTGGAATGCACCTTTAACAAAAGACCACCTAGTCCAAACTAGTTTAAAGTAGAAAGGTTCAGACTGGACATAAGCTTTTTCACCATGAGGACTGTCAAGCATTGGAACAACTCCCTCACAGAGGCTGCTCAGCCTCCATCCACTGGGATTTCAGACCAGATTTCATAAAATGCCAAGCAACTCGATTTGATCTCATTGCTTAAACAGCTTTGAGCACGAGAATGGCCTAGAGACCTCCTGAAGCCCCTTCCCACCTTAATTATCTTACGTTCTTCTATTTTGTATGGCATTTAGAATTGTGATATTATTTATGAAACAACTTCAAAGTTACATTAATGATAAAGCACAGAAAACAAAAAAACCCTGCTGTACAACACAACAAATCTGTCATGGAATTGGCAGAAAGTTGCTTCCTAGTCAAAAGAGCTGATGAGCAGAATTAAATTTAACCAAATCAACCTCTATTCTGGTATACACCCAAGCAGAATTCTGTGACGCCTTTGAAGGCGCAAACCAGTTAAAATAAGGACACAGGATAGAAATAGTAACCAAACTATTATAATCAATAGGACAGACTGCCTGGTAATTAAAGCATATATATCTCTGGCACTTTCTCAAATTTCTGCATTTCCTAAGCTGAAGTATTCATTGAATCATAGAATCATTTAGGTTGAAAAAGACCTTTAAGATCATCAAGTCCAACCATTAACCATATCCTTAAGTGCCACATCTACACATCTTTTAAATACCTCCAGGGGTGGTGACTCAACCACTTCCCTGGGCAGCCTGTTCCAATGCTTGACAACCCTTTCAGTGAGGACATTTTTCCTAATATTCAATCTAAACCTCCCCTGGTGCAACTTGAGGCTGTTTCCTCTTCTCTTGTTACTTGGGAGAAGAGGCCAACACCCACCTCGCTACAACCTCCTTTCAGGTAGTTGTAGCGAGCAATAAGGTCTCCCCTCAGCCTCCTTTTCTCCAGGTTAAACAACCCCAGTTCCCTCAGCCACTCATAGACTTGTGTTTCAGACCCTTCACCAGCTTCATTGCTCTTCTTTGGACACTCTCCAGCACCTCAATGTCTTTCTTGTAGTGAGGGGCCCAAAACTGAACACAGTAATCGAGGTGCGGCCTCACCAGTGCCGAGCACAAAGGGACAATCACACAGTCCTGCTGGCCACACTATTTCTGATACAAGTCAGGATGCCATTGGCCTTCTTGGCCACTTGGGCACACTGCTGGCTCGCATTCAGATGACTGTCAACCAACACCCCCAGGTCCTTTGCTGCCAGGCAGCTTTCCAGCCACTCTCCCCCAAGTGTTGCATGGGGACATTGTGACCCAAGTCACATTCAGATGGATCCATCATTTTGAGGGCCTCCATTTCTGCTCATGGATACTGGAAACTCCCAACACGTATCAACCACAGTAGAAAAACCTCAATAACCAAGGGTGACTCTCCTAACTACCAGGTAAACATGAAACTCTTCGTTCCAACTTTCAGATGTCCTGTATTTTTAAAGCACATTAAGATAGTGCTTTAAAAAAAAACAGGGTTCATTCACCCTTCTAAAGCCCCTTAAGCCCATAGGATGATGACAAATTCTATATTTAAATAAAATTTATTATTAGAGACATGACTAGATGTTATTACAAAAGCGATAGCACCCCATGAACAGTTTAAAGCATTGTTAATATCTACATCGCTAACTTAAAATTTTACACTGGTAACGAGCATATGAAACACAATATGATAGAACACTTCAGTTCAGGATGTCCCCAGCCACTACAGCTAGCTTCTCTCTTAGTAACCTCATTTGTGATATACACAAGCAGCATACTGTCAGGAATACCTGACTTTCAGCTATTGAACTCGTCCTTCCTGGCAAAACCTGACAGACATGAGAGGAAACTAAAAGGAAGCTTCAAAAGTTTGAACTTTAGCTCATCTCTGATCTGTAATTAAATGAACTCCTTATGACCTGCAGTGCTTAACCAGGCTTCCCCACACTGCCCAAGCAACACAATTGAAACAAACAAAACAGATTTTGTGGGCACATGCCCAAGCACAAATAGCGGCCTGCCTATGAGCAAATCATTTAAATTACCTAGAAATCATGCAAAGAGTCTTACCTCATAGTCCAAGGAAGGGTCAGGGGAATCATCAGTACAGTGAATAAATCTGGAAAAGTAAGGCACAGGCATCAAAATCTGCTTTTACATAGGAGATTTTAGCGATGGTGAGAAAAATAACCCTGAACTGTGAATCACAAAAGCTACTGTTAAATTGTCTCCAAGACATACAAACCTAGTAAATTAAATGCATCAATAACAAACCTCCTTTTGACAGTTAGCAGGGGGGGGGAAGAAAAAAAATAACCAACCTCCTCTTTTTATCTAGTGTAATTTGGAAGTACTCAGATTTGGACAGGGATGTGACTCGAATGTGAGTGTTTACTCATTGCTGAGTTTTTTTTTGTTTGAATCAACAGCGCTGCTCCTTTCCTCTTTATTGTTATGTTGGCATAACTGGATTCTCAAGGAACCAGATAAACTTGAGCAATCTAATGTAGTTTCATTGCAGCATGTTTTCCCTAGTACTTTTAATGTTTAACTTCCTAAACCACACAACAGAGACACATCATCATGCCTTACAGCAGCTCATTTCCATGAATAAGGGATGCAAAACAGCACCACTCGGCACTTCTGATTCCACAGCATGGTATCTTTCTAAATTAAGAGCCTTAAGAAATACTCTTACAAATCTCTTGAGAGTGGGAATAAACAAAACTATTTCCATAACTGCAAGCAGACGTCAAGGTTTTGTCCCTTGTGAGCAGCTGACTCTGTGTGTCACCTTTCAGGACCTATCAAGAATGAAGGCAGTTACACCCAAGCCAACTTCTACCATTTTGTTGTTTTACAGCAACCTTGCAATAAATCCTGTAACTTTCAAAGGGGATTAGCAAAAGAACATGCATTTTCCCTCCAAGTGTACTCCCTGACCTTATTGGCAACAAACTACTTTGATGCACAACTGTGTAAAGGGTCGCAGTTGAGCAACAGTCTTAAATGGCAACATTTATACTATCTCCCTTTGGCACTGAGCTTAGTTAAGCAATCCAAAAGTCTAACATCTCTAATATAAGCATTGCATTTGTAAGACACGGCTGCCCAGCCTTTGGTTTGAAGTGAAGAGCTATCATAAGAGTTCATTCAGTATACTGCCAGCAGAAATAAATTTCACACATTTTAGTTTAGACTTTAATATCCACTACACACAGAAAAGAAGAGCGATAGCAGTCATGCTTTCCAAAAGTACTGTAATCAAACAGTTCATATACATCTGTAAGCCTATGTAAACAGATAACATCCTTCAACTACAGTTTATATTTCCCACAATTTAAGACCTGTCAAGGCAACAGAAAAACTCAGGGGAGCCTGCAGTTTTGAGAGACTCAAAATTCCTCCCTTACTAGCATATACGCCTACCATGCGCAAGAAAATATCCACCTCTCCCCCGCAAACAGTCATAAGCTATATATAAAAATGCAGCTGAAGTCCAGCACATGGAGTTTTACAGTCCCTGCACACTAGGACCTGTATTACTTCTCAACAGACTCCCATATCTGAGATAGGGGTACCTGCTAATCATAACATGCAGGCTTTTCCAGCAGTCAGAAAACCACCTTATTAACAATCAAAATTATCCCCTGCCTCAACCCTCAAATATTTTGGGGGAGAGCTATGTGGGGAAAGATATTTCCTCTTTCCTTGTAAGTCAGAAAATTAAATCCTTGGGTGCCATCCCAAGCCACACAGATTGCTCAAGTACTGCTGCCAGATCAAGCAAACAGGCAAAATGATGAACATAGACAAAAATACTGCAAGACACAGTAACATTATTTTTCTTGAGCACAGGACTGAGTACAATGGAGGAAGAGAGGGAAGCGTGCAGCGAAAGACAAAATAAACTTGGGTTTTTGCAGTCTCGTTTTCCTTCTAAATAGTATCATGAGTTTTTGTCAACAAAAGGACATTACTACCACCCCTTTTTTGGGGGGTAAATTTGGGTAGTTGCAATTTTATATTTTTCACCAACTTATTGTAGCATTAATTGTTCAGACCCAGCTGAATTCCTCTATTACATAGGGCATTATGATCAAAAGAGGCAGAAGGCTGAGCAGGGTTTCTTTAACCCGCATCCCATTCAGGTTTGGAAGTACTTGAAAGAACAGTAAGAAAGACTTCAGGTACACAAAATTGAGAGATATCTGGACTCTCTTTTCTGAAGCCTTTGAAAACTGTCATTTTGAATACTACTAAACGTGAAGGAATTAAACTCTACTGCTTATAGGCCTTGTGGTCAACAGCTTGTTTATAGATTGATACTTAGATGTCAAGAACATAAGGATCAAGGTCTCCTTATATGTAGCAGTTGTATGTTAATCTCCAAATGCATATACTTGACCCCTAGACACACTACATGAAGTCATTATGCAGTTCAGTTTTCAACACGGAGAAAAGCAATTTAAGAAGGTTTCTAAGTCCTCCAGTACCGACCCTGCTAAGAGAGCCATGAACTCATTTGCAAATCACTGAGATTATTCTGTGGATAATAACCTATTACAAATATAACGAAAATTGTAAAAGTTACTCTGTACCTGACAGTTCCCCTGCTATTACCTCATCATTTATTTTAAAACCTTAATTAAAAAAAAAAAATCAAGGGGAAACTTCTAACAGCCTTTGAACTGCATCTTTATTTCCTGAATACTGAACCTTGCTGGAACTTTAAGGACTAATAGAAGTAAGAAACTCATGCACCGTTCAACGGAGGATCTTGTACTACACTGTAAATTGCTAGGAAAAATGGCATGTGAGTAAAACCTCAAGGGAAAAAAAAAAAAATAAAATCAAAGGCCTCATTTTCCACATCCTCTCATGTGGAACTGTCTACCTCAGAATAGGTTATACAAAAGACTAAACCAACAGCTAATGTTCTTGCAAAAAGGTATCCTGAGTGCCAAGTCACATCTTCACGAACCAACACTGCCTCCTATGTTCTGTTACGAGAACACAGGCTGTTTCCTCCACATCTCAGAAAAACTTTGTAATTTCTTTATCATTTGTAATTCAATATTTAAAAGCATTAAGTCTGCTATCAAAAATTTATCCAGAACATTAGCTTAAAAACAAAAAGGATTGAAACATCTGCTAGGTTTTAAAGTTGTACAGTGTGCTTAGGAGCTTGATGGGCTAAACCTCACTCAAGAGCAGACTTTCTCAATTGTTCTCAGAAACAGGCGCTTAAATTTATCAAAGCCCTTTTATAAACACCTAAAAAAACCCCCGCATCTCCCCTCACATTCATTTGTATCTTACACATTATACATTTGGAAACTTTTCCGTGGCCCACTGCAAGTTGTTTCACCCGCTCTGTTAACCTAGTAGATATTTCTTACCTACTACATGTGGCATAGATGGTCCCTTCACTCCATTTCCTGGGCTTAGACAGGGTTGAGTGGCTACTTTTAGACTCTACTTCACCTGTCTAACCAGCTTCTCAAAGAATTTTGAGGGATGAATTTCTGGAAGTAACAGGTCCATAGCATCAGCTGGTCCAATAAAATACTGAGCGTCGATTTACAACACTTAAGTGCACATCAAAAAACTGCTATTCCTGCATGTGACTCATACTGCCTCTCTATAACAAGGCAAAGGGCAATCCCTGCAGAAGATGTTCTCTGCATTAGGTTGCTTTTCAACAGGGTTGAACTTACAGGACTTCTTATCTCACCTCTATGGTTGCGATTATTAAAAAGTTTGACAAAATTTCCAAGGTTTATTAACAGGCATAATATAACAACCAGCTTATCTTGTAAGTGAAAGGGCATTATCATATCATTAGAACTATCGCTAATATTTATACCAGTCTCAAGGTGGGCAATCATGTCTTAACAAAATGTAGTCCACACATGCTAACAATAAGGATGAAAACTGTGTTCTAAACCAATACACTCAACAGGGCTCTAAAAGGATTTTTGTTCAAAGGAGGAGTTTTAATTACTTAACATAAATGCCAATTAAAAATGGGGTTTTTTTAATCATACTTCCACAACACTAAGTTTTTGAAAGCCTACATTAAAATCTGAAAAGTTAAGGATCACACCACCCACAAGTTTTTTTGTGAACACAGCTAAGTAAAATGCAATGCTTACTTTGAAGCAGAAACATCGACTACGTTAATGAGTGCATCATTTTGAAGTCTTTGTTGATTTATACAAAATTAACAAGGAGGAAAGTTAACTCATTATTCTGAACTTTTCAGCCACACAGTGTCAACATCATGAGAAAATCCAAACATTTAAAATAGTCAAAGCTTATCTACTCATGCTCAGTATATTTGCAATAAGGTCATATTTTTTTTAATGGTTTGTATTGAAGTACTGCATTGCTGAAGTTTTCTCAGAACTTGAGACAGTTGAGAATTACAGCAAGGGCAGTTCCCTGACCTGAACAATGTATAGATCGATACCAGATAAGCACATAGTAAACAGGGGAGGAAGGAAGAGGCAAAGAAAGTGGTTTGCCTTAAGTTCCACGTCACTGGCACAGCTGGATTAAGAAACAGATCTCCAAATTGCCATTGCAAAGCCTTTTCTGTATTATGACCCATGAAGTGGATTTTTAAGTTAATACAATCGAACAGAAAACAACACAAACCAAAAAAGGGTATACAACATTTCAGCTGTTACTTATGCAGGGCATGAAACTTTACACCATACTAAGTATTAATAAAAGAAGTAGAAATATAGTGCATTTATCCTCCAAGTAGCCCTCCCAAGGGATCTGGATGTATTATGTATCGTTATTTTCATTTGTTCAGCACTTCAGGTTCTTATACCAGCTACATTTTTTATTTCTGCTTGCTAAAGACTAGGGAACGGGCAGCTAATCAATAGTATAATTAAGGAAGACCACTGTTCTGGTTCAGCAATAATCATTTCACTGTTTGGGTGTGGACATTTTGTACAAATAACTTCGTAATTTAGAAATACCATGCACAGACAGGACAATAATATGTGCTTTAATCAAAACCAACATATTCATAAAATATAAGATACATAGAGACCAAAACGATTTTACAAATTACATACATTCCCCTAGTCGTAAGTATAACTTTCATTTCATGGAAACCACAAGGCTGCACTGCCCATATTAAGTCTACCTTACCGAAACAGCAAAGTCTGTTCTGATAAAAAAAACCAAACAAACATCATAACCCAAATTTATACCAACATTAGATAAGGCTTTATAAGGGAAATAAATGCAACACTTCTCAAATTAAACTTAACCTTTCGATTAGGTGATGATCCCACAATCGTGTCACAAGGTTTGCTTATTTACCACCCACGAGCTGAGCTGTGCTATCTGGCAGTGTGCGCGGTCTTCTCACACTGGAAAAGGAGTCTAAATGGATTGGACTACTGCAGTTTGAGGTGTTGTCTTTCAGCTAGGGGTTATTCTCTTACAGCAGGATCTGTAGAAGAGAGCGTGCCTGCTACAGGCTGCTCAGCCACAACCGTTCTTAGTACGGTGTGAACTTGAGGTGAAATTACTGATGGTTCAAGTTAACACCCATGCTGTGAAATCTCACCACACAGGAGCTAGAATGCATTCATGAATAGCTGGGGCACTAACTTTACCTGATACGAGATAAAACCTGACAGAAAATGCACTGGTTTCAAGTCTTAGCAAAGGTGGTCGAACCAATTAATTCTGCCGTAAAAATGGCATAAACTAAGAGCACAAACACACACAGAGTTTTGCCACATCTTCTAAATCAAGTGGTGCTTGCTGAACACTTGTGTCCCAAATTCATTACGAAGTGGTTAACCAAGCAGGAATTCTCCAAGGAGCTCAGGGTACTTTTTGCTGAACCTCTTTATACATGAGGATAGCGGAATACAAAAACCATATTATTTAATATTCACAAAGGGATGATACAAAGTGTACAGTTCTTTTCAGACCCACAAGACTCAGTCCTGAAAGCAGTTACAACAAGGGACACATCAAATTTTAGTGCTCAACCTTCTGAGCAAACCGTCCTCAAGACACCTGGCTGAGTCACCTAGCCTCCCATTAGGGGAAACCATGAAAAAAAGCTCCTTGGTAAGGCACCAAAGTCTTCTGAGAATCACTACTCACTCACCTTGGAAATGTAAACTATAGATTTCTCATCTCCCCCGCCCCTTTCATTCTCTATGATCCCAGAATCATGAATTCTCAGTGCTCACAATTGTTACCCTAGTCCAACATACTTTTCAAACTGGCTTCTAACTCCAACATCTTCTCCCCTCCTTCTCACTCTCTTCTCCTGCACCTCATAATGTTGTAGGTTAGACATAATGTAAAACCTAGCATCAGAATTGGACTGACAGTGTTGCTAGCACTCCATAAATGCAGAGATAAGGGTGAGGATGTTGCTACCTATCATTTTTTTAATGTACCAACAAGCGGGGTAAAGAGTGTTATTAAATTTGCAGGAATAAAAAAATAAGGCAGTTGCACAGCATTAATGCAACTGGTTGCACATTTTAGAAAAGACAATTCTGATCGGGTTATAGGCTACTTAACACAAGACTTGGTAAACCTCTATAAAGCACCTAGAACAAGGGCCCTGCATTTGATCGAGTCTCCTCAATACTGCAGAAATATAAATAAGCATTGAATAATTACTGGAAAACAATCTCTCAGATATCAAGCCATGAATTGCCCTTTTCTTTGAAATTCTGCTTTTCTGGAAAAAAAAAGTAATAATAGTAACATTAAATTCCAATAATTTTATTTTCTTTCAGAAAAAGTCTATATTTAGGAATCAGATGCAGGTACTACAGGAGGAAACTGTCCCTATACAATTAAGTACTCTCTTCATGTGAGCAGATAAAATAAACCCCAAGCACATTGTATTTGTAATTTGTACTGTTGACTGAAGCTAGGTAACCAATTCTGGTTTACTAGGAAAGACTCACTCATGGTAAGTAACAACGAAGATAGTTCACCTCACAATTCTCTGTACTAAATTGGACCCGGCATTTATTTTGCACAGTGGAGGGAGACAAAGAAGGAGGGAAGGGGTGGGGGGAGCTTCAAAGAACAACTTATTACTGTACCTGAAACTTGTATTACCATACCTGAACAACTTTTAAACACAAATATGTATTTTTGTATCAGATATTTACCGTTGCTGTACAGTGAAGTGTAAGATCTTTCAAAAGAACTGAAAAGTCACCCTCAGAGGGTTGGGGTATTTTTTGACTGGGTATAAATAACATTGTCTGCTAGAAATCTACTTACGGCTGAGTGAGGTCACGAGTAATAAAGTCTGAACTCTTGAAGAGTAGGAAGATGTCACTGAGAGCTTTACATTTCAGAGAGCTGTTCATTGCTATCCAGTAGGCATCCTAAACAAAAAAGATTATCCAAAAATGCACTTTTACTAGCAGAAAGGAATGCAAGCTGCAGATCTATCTAAATATTACACAACATTTGAAATACACACAGAAAATTATTTTTTTAGTTTTTATTTTGAGGAAAACTTCATTAGCTATTACAAGAGACACAACAGTTATTGCTTCTTTTATGAATACTCTTGTTGAAAGTAGAGGAAATCCATTAAAAAAAACCTAAGTTTTTGCCTTACTGCTTCAAGGCATTTTCTTGGAATGCTTGACTGAACATGTTTCCCTCGAGAATATGATACAAAAAAATTTGGGTGCATCCATCCTTAAGGTATAGTTAAGAGTACCTAAAACTGACTAGAGGGAAGTTTATTGCTTTTTTAAAAAATGTGGGGATTTTAATCTTTATCCCAGGTAAAGGTTTCAACTACTATCCTAAATGAGAAGAGTCTGACCATCATACTGCTATCTGTGACAAGGATACAGGCCTTTATGTAAGTAAGCCAGTGCTGCCTTGCATCAGCCTCACCAAACAGTGCAGCATCTAGCTCTAATCCACCAGAACAATCTGCTGTATCACACTTCACTGATATCTTGTCTATCACTTCTTGCTTCATCAGAACCACTAGTCCCTTCTACTTTCCAATGCATTAAGATAAAACAAACAAACAAAAAATCCTTATGATAACATCTGTTACAAGTTTTAGGAGTCAGCATTCTTACCCTTGGAGCACTCCAGTTAAGTTTGGGAAAAACACTACCACCCAAGGAACTTATTGCTTCTTGAACTTTAGCTGTGAACTCAGGAAATTCTGGTGCCTGAACAAAGAACAACAAAAATATTAATTTCAATACATTTAATAGTGAAGTGTAGCCATCTTCTAAATACCATTAGAAATCATATTGTAGAAGGAATAAACATGTCCAAAATCAGGAACCAAGAACCCCACAAAAATAATGTCTTTGTAGAAATAAATCACTTAAGAATCAACTCTGACATTCTTTCAATCAGAGAAAATTGAAAATATGTTTCCAGTTCTCACCCTCATTGCTAACAAGATTCCATGAATCTACAAAAACCCAAAACTTCATAATGATCATCATGAAAACTGCAAGTTGGCAAACGTGCAAGATAAATAAACAGACCTTAAATACATACCTCTTGTTTTATACCTGATAGTAGATTATTGTATACAAATAAGATCCAAGAAGACTTACAAACAAGCAAACAAACTTTCAATAATAGTTTGTTTAGAACGAAGCACCTCTTCAAAAAAATCTAAAATAAAAATATTGTACCATTCTTTCAAAGTATTAAAAGGTACAAAGAGATCAGCTCTGGTTTATAATAGTTCTCTAGTTGCATTTAGGAGCACAGTAAGAGAGCAAACCTAAATAAATCAATTCATAGGCAATTTGAGTGACAGCTCCTCATTTAAGCTTTAATTTTACAAAATGTTGTTAGTAATACTTTAATAATAAGCTCTTAAATTAGGTCTTAAAGTAACTCCTTAACAATATATTGCATCAAAATAGAGGATACACTGCGAAGGTAAGGGTTGGACTAGAAGACCTTGTCTTCTAAAGAACATGGTCAAAATTGTAAACATAAGGGAAAAAAAACTCCTCAGGACGCTATAAACTCCACCCTGAATGCGGCACAATAAAAAACAGATTGCTGACCTTTAAAATAACATGAAAGGATTTCAGGCATATGTCAAAGATTTTTCATGTAATAGGATTTATAGTAAAAAGTATATAAGAACACTATTTCTGCCTGAATATTTTTAAAGTCAACTCAAAAATAAGATCTATGCTAAAGCTAATTGATGTCTCTAAAACAACAAAGCCCTCACAGCCACAGAAGTGATCAAAAAAAGGTTCATACATTTTGGCATCTCCTTTCTGCAGCCCCCTCAAATGCAAACACTTAAAAAAAACCCTCTCACATTTTAGCGCAGTGACCCAGACTGAACTTCAAACATTCTGAATCTTTCCTTAGTACGTTACCTAGTCTCCATGGGAAACTACACTTGAAAAACTGAAAAAGCACTTCTCTTATTTTACTTTATTTTTAGAGCTTCAGTCAATTCTAGAAATTGCTCCTGCAAGAGGTAAAACTCTTCATCCACTGCATTCTGATCCAATCTCCTCTTGTTTTGACAGAAGTCAGGAGTCATAGTATATATGTAATACCAGCACATACTAAGTCTCCCTGGGGAAATGTTACCATTGTGTCATTTGATTAATACAAGGGAAGAATTATACCCGGGAGAATAGCTCTAAGGCTGCATAAACAACCAGATTCTAACATTTCCTAAATTCTGAATGCCTGACTTTGCAACCATCAATATTAATGCACATTTTTTTAAACACAGCATTTTCTGTAAGCCTATATTCTAATTCTTCTTCAGAATATAGAAGGGGCAAGGGAAACAAGTTCTACCTGACAACTCAGGCAGGTCATCAAATCAGAATAATCACAACCACAGCTCACCTTATTGCCAAGAAACCAATAGGGAATTATAACCTGGGCTTTATTGATAGTAAGATAGTAATGCCCTAGGCTGACAGCAAATGCAGAATAGCAATCTCCAGCCTGTTCTACTATTCTTTACACACTATGTTCCCTAGTGTCTCCCTGTTCAGCTTCCACATCACTACTCGATCCATTCTCATCTCTTGCAGTAACTCCAGATGAAGCTCCCCACCCTTCTGCATTCTACACAGGCTGTTTCTTCACTCTCTTCATCGCTGGTAAAGCGCTAACAGGCAATACTTAAAAGCACAGAAGACTATTTCCATTCATTCACTGACCTCAGAGCAGGCCCTAGTTTTCAGGTAGGGAAAGCACATTTGCCATGGATGGAGTCTTCAGAGCAATCATCTACCAAATTTACGAGATGGTAAAGAGGACATTGTGAAATTCTACTTTCAGAGTCTCCTTCTTTGACCAGAGATGAATGTAGGTGTATTTTTGTAGAAACTAGACACAGGCACAAACCATGTTCATTATTAGCCATTTTGAAAGTTCCAGGTTTGGCAAAAGACAAAGCCCTGCCAGTCTCTGAACAAGACCCACCTTGGAAGCCAAAACACCCCTCTTCTTCCTCTCCCCCTGCTTTTATCGCTGACCATGATGTTATATGGTATGGAATATCTCTTAAAACAGCTCAGGTCAGCTGTCCTGGCTCTGTTCTCTCTCCTCTTGCCTACCCCTAGCCTAGTCGCTGGAGAAGGGTGTGGGGCAGACTAGGAAAAGAGAAAGCCTTGATGCTCTGCAAGCACTGGTCAGCAACAGCTGAAAGTTAACTCCATCCCAGCCAGCCCCAGCAGAACGTTAGCTGTAAAGCTGAATCCGTACACAGTGCTTACCCAGCTAACCTGAAAGCACTTGGCCTATACCCTTCGGATGGGTATCATACATCTTGATTATATATTTCCTTATTGTGTTGTACACTATAATGAAACCCAATTCAGAAGTCTGATATTACTTCTTTAGCAACATTAACATGAGCTTCGCAAAAGATAAGATGAATACCAAAATGCTTGTTTTGAATAATTTACAATCTGAGGCATCTACTTTATCAAAGCTTAGAATTCTGAACTGAAGCCATTAGCGTGTGCAAATTTGGCATGTTTTAAAATCTAGGCTATAAATTCTGTGCTAGCGTAAATGCAACTCAAAGCAGGGCTGTGTTTATATGGCACCTAATGCAATGTCAGCAATTCAACACTATGTTGAACAACAGGGACCTAATATGACTGAAGTAATATCAATAGCAGACAAGTGACACAAATATATCAACTCTGACAATGATAGGGCAACAGCAGATTCAAAAAAGATGTAAAAAAAAAGTCAAGGAAGCCTGATTCATATCCATCATGATCCTGATTCTAAGCCAGACAGAGTGCAAGTAGAGCATAAAGACAGAAAAAGGGAAAAAAAAAAAAGATACGATAGAAAGAAATGTACTTAGAAGGAAATAATGGCACAGGTGTAAGAGAAGAGCTGTGAAAACTGAGCTGCAGGGGCTTCGTTTCTTCTGCATCCAGTCTGATTAAGTAATTGGGAGATATTCAAAGTGGTGAAAATGAAAGACAGCTATATTTAGAGCCATACTTCAGTTCATTTCCTATAGTCTAACAAGTGTGTGATTGTTGGGGATGAAGAAAAGCATTTTATTTTTAGTTAAATAAAATTAAGTCAGCAAAACTTTTTTAAAGTTACAGACATCTACACTGCCATCCATCTAGAATAGTCTGAAAAATGTTAAATACAGCAACAGGTATCTCTAACTGGCAACAAGTTTATATCACAAGGTTGCAGAAAGGATACTGCTGACAAACCCACAGTGGGCTTTTACAGGACCTTACCTTAAGTGTTGTAGTATTCTCATCATCCGACCACTGTTAAAAATAAGAACAAATCAAAGGTTACTGGTTTCCTGAGACATCCTTTATAATTTATGAGAACACCAGAATTCACGTGGCTTCCTATAACATGTAGATCAAATCATTGCCCTGGAGCTCCTATAACACAACATCACCATCCTCCAATTATTACGGCTGTAAATTAAGACAGGAAAAATATTCTATATTCAGCAGAAGTACTGTTCTAAAGTATGGATAAAAGAAGACACCCATACATTTTAATTGTGGTTTATATCACAAACTTGGACATTTCAGAACTCAACAGAGTCTTCCCTGTCTAAAGCTTGTCTCCAGCTCCAGCACCTCCATCCTTAGACCCGTGATCCAATAGTTTCACTTATATTTCTTTTCCATCTCCTTTTTATACCTTCTGTCACCTTGTGCTTACAACATTTTTCAGTGTTTTTCTTCTAGAATACCCTCCTGAGCTATTATGGTCTCAGAAACTTCCACTGTTTCTTGAAATAACTCCTCCAAATGTACTCCTCCTCCTAATTTTTCAGGGCATGAAACAGCATTAAGGTCAATTCCAAGATCCTTCAACATTCTCTACTCATTATTACAAATGCAATTATCAAGAAATAAAAAAAAATTTAAAAGTCTTCTGTGAAAGAGCATAGAAAGATTTTAAACCTTCCCTGACATCAAAGTATAAATAATGATGGTTTTAAGTTTTACAAGGCAACTACCACATGATTACCTTTTTTGTGAAGTACTCTCCTCACCTATAAATTATGCAGAAAAGGTTACACATTCATATTTTTCTCAAGAGACTTGATATCAAGTTGCATTTTATACTGACCTGTATTTCCTCTGCATCATCACTCCCCTCCTGAGCATGACTTGGCGGATCTTCTCTAAAACAAAAAATTAGCAGGAAAAAAGTTAAGCACTGGAGTTTGACTTGACCATATACATTACCTTTGCACAGCATCTACCAGCTGTTGGTCTCAAAATGTTTTTGTAAGATTAAGCCTCAAAACCCCTGGCAGAGAACAATCAGAGCAAGCCAGTTGTTTTGCTGATTAAGAATACCACTTAAACTCGGACACCAGAGTGGAAAGAGTAGGTGTATTTTACTGGGGATAACTAAATAATGTAACAGAGCAATACAGAAAACATACAGTAAGAAAAGACAGAATAGTGCACTTAAACAAATAGGAAAATACAGGGTAATGCATCAAATCATTACTACCTGAGAGAGAGAATAGCAATTAAGAAAGATCCATCACCACTTGTATATGTTACCATCATCCAGACCCACAGCCGCTGGGCAGCCCCGGTTACAGCGAGGATTTGGAGAGCCTGTCCCGGCAAGTGGGAAGTCCTACGCGGTGCGTCCACCCGTAGGTGAGGCTTCCAAAGTCGCTGTGAGTGGGTCCAGCCTTATGTACCCAAAACTCAGCAAGCCAGAATAACTGGCACCTTTGTTTTCAGCGGAACATCCGGTTTCACTCTCACATTAGATTCCCCCAGAGCCTGGCCAGGGCTCAAGGGAGAAGCTAAGGGAGTTTCCCTGCTTATCTGATTTATTTATGTTCTTTTTAGAACAAGGCCACACGTGTGGTCCCAAGGCCGGACAGCTGGCTTCATGGCCTTGTTAACTTGCCCCTACACAAAGAAGAAGAAAGACACATTCAGGATAGACATGTTTTCATTACATTCATCATCAGTAATGAGTATATGATATCTAAGCTACATCTTTCATTAACGAGCATACATATTTTGCTAATGACTACGTACTAAGTTAGCAGCTTCAGCTCGGGGCCTGTTGTTCAGGCTTCAATACTTCAACATTTCAGCACTTTTATATCAGCATAGGTGGCTTGTTATAATTTAGTACAATACCTACTAGCACAATGGTTATCAGTTACAAAATATACAGGATTCATCTATAGGTCAACTTTGGCTTGGGCCTATTGTCCAAGCCCTAGCACTTCACCAGTACAGAAGATTGAAGACCTAAAACCCTGGCATTAAACTTGGGCCCTACCCAAAACACTTTGCTTCTTTCAAATTAGCAGATACCTTCTGCTCTGAAAACGCCATAATCGAAGTTTTCAACACCCTATTAATCATTGTTTTCCAACTTTACTGTACCCTGACAGAAGCACAAATTATCAAACCTTTTTTTTTTAAAACAAGTTCAATTTAAATTATGCTTTGCTTCCATACTCCTTTTCCAAGTAAAAATTTATAAAACTTGTATTTCACATGTTGACCTGTGAATTTCTGGTTCTGAAAAGAAAACGTCCTCACACTCCACACACAGAAAAGATCCTAGGGAAAGTAGATACATTTCTTCCTGAAAAGTTACTTTTTCTACACAGGTGAGATCTCCTGTTGTAAACACTAGCATATCTGGGAGAAAACACCTGACTGCAAATATTCCCTTGAAGTTTTAGGTGACTTTTGAAGTTCTTTAGCTAATATAACTGAGTGTGAAGATTTTAAAGGAGAAGACCAAGCTCTTGAAGACTTACTCACATCAGGTCAGCGTAACAACCAGGTTAAGTGGAAATGTATGCCCCTGACAAAAGTCAGCTCTTCAGCAAGCTGTTTCTGCAGTCCCTTAGTGCACTTCTATAGGGATTAGACTATCAATTCAGTTTTTGAGATCTAGAGGTCAGACAACAGTTCACTGAAGATTAAAAGCCCTCTTGGCCTTGACTGCAAGATCACATCCACTTCTAGCTAAGAAAGTTCAACTCAAGAGAAAAACTGGTTTCTAAATGGGATTTTAAATTGGAAGCTTCTTAAAAAGTATAAGTCAATTATACAGCTGTCCATTATTCCACTGAAGACAACACAAATTGTTTCTATAACACAGCTGTAACGTTAAACTCTCAGTTTCAGCTTTTCTGAAAGCTTATCAAAAAATAAATGGCTGCTGCTAAATAAATTGCACAGTTCTGCAGAAGCAGGTGACAACATTACTTCTTATCCAAAATGGTTTAAAAAACAATTTTAATTTTCTGGATACATTTTGTTAAAAAAAAAAAAAAAAAAAGGATTTTTAAATTTGAAGAGACCTTTCATCTTTACAAGGTGTTTAAACAGCTGCAGTTATACTTAAATTGACTCCTGAGAAATTAGACATTGCTCCCTTACACTCACGGCCTAATTGGTTGCTCTGTGAGAGGCAAACTACCCGTTAGGAAATGATGGAGTGTGGACTGATTTCTGAGTCTGATCACTAACAAGGTGTATGCATCCAATAATCATTTTACAAGGAAGTCACACAGTAAGATTCTAAGCAGAAAACAAAGAACAAGGCCCGGATTCTTACCAACCATTTCTCATATCTATCCACCTCATTCTTCTCCATCCAAAATTTTGGCACAGGTACACATACAGGACATTGAGCCTTGTCACATGCATTGATTATATGTATGCAAATCATTATACAAACTCAGGAATCACTAAGATTTTATACATAGCTTATCTTATTGAGAATTAAACTCAGGTAATGTCATTTCACCCCTGGATAAGACAGCAGGCATGTGAATGGTGCGGGACAGGTCAAGCCTCTGAACTGGAGCTAACCATATCAAAGCAACCAAACACAAGCCAACAGGCTACGCACCCGAGAGACTGGTAGACTCTGCAAGGAAAGGTGAAGGAAAAAATGAAAAAACTGCCCCTAGTTGGTCTAGAATCAAGTGTATTAAATGGATTTTAGGATCTGCATCAGGCACTAGCAAGACAAGTTTTACTAACAGCAACAGTCAGCCCATTCACATGCTCATACAGTATGAGGTTTACTGCAGCCAGACTGGTCAAATTTTAAAAACTCATTATGCAAAATATATTCTGTGTATATAAAATAGCACTGTGCATATAAAATAGTATTAATACTTGGGAGGGTGGGGGGAAAACACTCCTTACCTTCCAGAAACCACAAGTGTTCCATCATCCAGCAAATATTCTTTCACATTCTCTGGTAGGGGAAGTATGACACTGGAAGAAACATGAGCATTGCTTTAATAATTTATTGTAATATTACTTGTTAAAATAAGAAGGGTTGAATAAAAAGTTTTTTGGTTTTTAATAGAACATACCTCAATAACAGTATATTTTATTCTCTAATGCTATGAAAAAAAACATGTCTCTTTCTCCCCTGTCACCCCTTCCCAAAAAGCAATGCACATTTTCCCTCCAAGGAATCAGAGGAGAAAGAGGCAAAAATTTTAGATTAAACACACCAAAATTCCCCACTTCTTCAAAGCTCTAGAAATTCAAAGAAAGAGTTTATGTGGCCAGTGAGAAGGAGACAACATGTTGCTCAAACTAAAGGCTTCCCTTCTGAGATCCAAACGAAAATTTGTCCATACCACGCAAATATTCCAAAAATTCAGGACTATCACTAAACTTACCAAAAATATGCACGTGCTAAACACTAAAAACCATCAAAGATTAAACGCTTTGATTAGTAAAAGCCTGATGTCAGTGCTTTTTGATCCAACAGGGCAACTATCTTGAGCTTGACTTTCCTGAGTTACTGGTAGCTCTCATAACCATCTCGTGACCTGCAGCAGCACCTTAGAAACAGCAGAATTTGACATCGCTTCCAGAAATACAGTGAAGCACAAAGTCAGCCAGCTGGTTTGGGTGTGTTCAACCTGCTTCTTTGAGCAGCCATGTGGGAACAGCACTGATATGGGTATCAGCTCTGCGGAGTCCCACCAGGAGAGCAAGGAGCAAAGTGGGTGCCCAAAACACCCCCTCAGGGTGCAGGGATGAGACCCCAGCTCCTTGGACTCCAGCTTGATCAAGCCTTCCCCACCTCCATCCCAGCTCTGCCCCACACAGCTCCCCTATAGCTCACCCAACCCTGCCCTAACACAAGCCCGCTTCCAACCCAACCCAGCCCCACACGCCTCCCCACCTTCACCCCCACACGACTCCCCTACGTCCCCCACACCCGCTTCTCCCGGCCCCTCGCCCGGCCTAGGCCGACGCCTACACCCAGCCCAGCCCCACAGCGCCAGGGCCCAGCCGCCCCCAGCCCCACACCGCGCCCCTCACCTGCGGATGGTGACGGCCCGGAACAGCGGGTACCACACGGAGAACTGGCAGTGCACCACCTGCTCCTTCTTCATCCTCCCCCTCAACCCCACCCGGCCCGGCTCGGCCCGCTTCGCCCCGCTGCTCCCGGAAGCTCCCGCTCCTCGCCCGGAACCTCCCCCCGGAGCTCCGGGCGCCACCCGGCCCGACATCGGCGGCGCACACGGCGCGGAGCCACCCGGCCCCGCCTCAGCGGCGCACCCGTCCGCCGCCTCGCCTCGCCTCAGCCGCCGCCTCAGCGCTGCCGCTCCCGCTCGGCCGCCCCCGGCCTCTCCCCGCCCGTGGTAGCGGCTCCCCTCAGCTGCCGGGCCGCTCTCCCGGCCTCGTACGTGTGCGTGGCCCGAGCGGGGGGTTTCCAGGCGGTTACGTTGACAACACGGGTGGCCTGAGGGAAGCCGTGGGTGGTTTTCCCGCCTCGCAGGCTTTGCTTTCTTGCTTTGCATGTGCTTGTGTAAGATTTCATCTCTCCCGCGTTATAACGGAGCTCTACAGCGACAGAGCTTCCTCTCCTCAAGCAGGGCTGCATTTCATTTTATTTTGGGAAGAGTCAAGTAATAACCGAATATGTTCTTTTTAAGCCCCATGGTTCTGCCGTCGTCTCTGTGCGTGCGTGTCCCTGCATGGAGGGCCCAGTCGTTTCCCTTCAGTGCTCTTGCATCTGCTGTCTGAGGCTGTCTCACTCTCACGCATCTCTTGTCAGGAAGGTTTATAACGATATGGAGATGCTGCTAATCCTCGTCTGCTTACGCAAGATAGTATTTGTTGTTGTCTGTTCTGCAGGGCGAGAATCAGTTTTTTTTTCCGTATTTTATTTGGTGCTGCACGGGTCATCCATGCTGCTAAATACCATGACAAAAATGAAACATTTTTCCCCACTATTTCCCTCTCCCTCTCTGCCATCAACTTTTGCTAGTTATTTTGTTACTTGAGTCATATTACCGAAATGCAAGTGCACTTGACTGATGCTAGCGAGTTTTAAGTGACTTCTAGTGATGTTTATTTTCAGCACATTTATCTCAGCTGTTCAAAGCACTGCCAGTGTCCCTTTTGCATGTTCTTTACAAGAAACCCTGTATTTCGTTTTATCTTCATCTTGCCTTAGGATGCCATTGCTGAGCTTCCATTAAATCTGTTGCTGTCAGCTGGGCTACGTAGTTTGGATCAGAGAATATCTTTTGAAAGTGATTTAGAAAAGTAATCCATCTATCATGACTTGGACAGGTTAATGTAAAGCCCCTATAGCTTGGCTCCTCTCTAAGCTGATTCACAGGCCTGTGTTGGTTTAAGATTTTAAGCCCTGGGAAGCAGAATTTGGAACTGTAGAATTAGACCTTGCCTTGAAGGGAAGCCTTGCCTTGCCTTGAAGGGAATAAGCAATGGGAATAAAGTTACACCTTTTATAAATCATATACTTTTTTCAGATCTGAGTTTGACCTCCACATGAAATAAATGGAACAAGTAGCATGATTTGCCAGCAGCAATCTGTAAAACTAGCCTCAAAAATCATCAGAGAAGGTAGAAGCAGGCCAAACTTTTTACCATAATTCGTAGTTCAAGTGCTGTTGATTCATGCTAGGAAGGCTGATAAATGCATACACTTTGACATATTCTTAAGGTTGCACTGATAACTATTAAAAATTATATTCATAGAGTTCATGTAATCGTAAGTCAGGTAGTCAGGTTCCCGGGCTGCTAGACGAGCTGTGTTGCATTTTTAACTCAATTGATGCAGTGGTAATTTTATGAGCTGGAAGAACATTCCTGTCTGAGGGCTGCAAGACAAGGTGTATTCTGAAAGCTAACACAGGGCTTTAGAAACCTAACGTTGTAGTGTTAAGTTTAATTTTCAGTTGCAGCTAATTTTGTTTATGAACAAAAGGTGTTGCCACCCTTGACAGTGTGACTAATATGAGATACCAGAATTGCAGCCTTCATTTAACCAAATGGTATTTCAGCTTTCTAACAGCAGAAATTCTCACTTCTATAAAATCAGCTGAATTTGGAAAAAATTACTTTTTGTTGGAACTTTTAAAAATGTCACTCATACATAGAGTCATTGCACCCACTTGTGGAGGAGATCAAAACTACAGAAGCTGAGATAGATGAGTCTTCCTCTCTCGTTTTCACTTATTTTAGATATTAGTGATAACTCAAACCACTGAAGCTGTATAATTTTTTGTTATTTTAAGTCACAAGCCACCCCTGAATCTGTCCACTGCAGAAGAGAGCAAGCTGTGTTGAAAAGAGCTTCTGCCATGAGATGAGGTTCTAGTATGTGTTTGTAACTGATATAGGTAAGTATTAACACTGTTGTACAAACCATTACTGTAGCTGCTTGTGGGATTTTAGAGTACGATTGTGGTGATCCACGTTTGAGAAAGATACACTGATTCTTGTAGTGTATAAGGATTAGTATGATCAACTGAACAGGATTTCCTGTGAGGGGAGACTACAAGAGGAAGACTTACTCAGCCTGATCAAAAAAAAAAAAAAAAAGTTCAACAAGGATATGGCTCACTGTCTTCATAATTTTTTATTGTCAATCAAAAAGGCTATAATTCTTTCCAAACACAGGAGGTGAATTCGTTGTAGCTAGGTATGTTACGTGAGGTTTTTATATTTTTAGAGGTGTATACTTCAGGCATTGCACAGAGCCTCCTTTGACTGTCCTCTGGATGACCAGAAACCTCTTGGAACTGCTATGCTGGGCTACGCTTCTTTTGTATAAGTTTGGTGGAAAGTTTGATCTTGTATTTCAGAGTCACAGCAAGAGACTATGGCAATTGTCCAGCTACAGCTCTTAAATCCTAAGTGAAGAGAGTTTGAGACATTGCTGGCTCAAGAACAAATGGGTAACAGCTAACTGAACTAATGTGGGATAGAAATCAAAAGATAAGTGAGGTTCTAGAACAGTTTTTCATAGAAATAGTAAGGTAGATAGTAAACCTATGTAGTTTTAAGATGGAACTTCATTGCTTTAAGAAAGGTTATAGCACATAGTTTTGAAAGAACAGAATTGGGTTTAATAAATCAGGGTTCCTTTTCAGGACTTAAGTGACATAAAACCAATTTGAACGTTTGACCACTATGACCTACTTCATCCAACGACTGTCTTAAGACTTAGGAAAGAGCCTGCCCTGTGTACATACTGAAGAAATGGATTTATGTACATTAGTTTTAATTGTCTGATAACCAGAAATATTTTGTGCTACCTATTCCTTTTAACTACTTTGTGGAATTAAAATGCAAATTAGTATGTAAGAAAGCTGACTGTTTCTGCATGCTCTTAAATTTTCCACAAATGTGCAGTAGGTGTTATCATAAAAAGATGAAGTAAAAAATTAAAGTGCTAAAATTAGGTATGACAGAGAAGGCGATCACTCATTTCTGGTACTGTTGATTGCTAGAGACTCCACAGAGCCTTATTAAACCCTAGTTGAAGTCAATGGGAAGATTCCTGTTGGCTTTATGGAAAGTTTACAATCATCAACGCTAAGAACAAGAGATCTTTTAGGATTATCTTGTCTCTCCGGTTGCTTAAACTGGTTTTCTTCTTTGCATGGTCTTTTTGCTTATGATTTGTGCTGATTTTCAGGACCTCAGTATTACAACTTAATATCAGAGATGAGCTTCCTTGAAATAAGAGTTTCTGTGCTGGAAGTGCCCCGTAGATCCGCAGGGAGGCAGGGGCCTAATGGTGAATCTCTAATGCATCGTATTTTTCTGCTGCCTGCTGTGCCTTTCAGCTAGAACTGGATTGAGAGAGTGAGTGGACAATCTTACCTTCCTAGGGAGCGTTCAGATGCAGGCTGAGGCATTGAGCTGCAGGTGCAGAGCCTTGCTTTGGGCATATATTCAACTGCCTTTTAGACAGCGCTAGCCACATCATTCCCAGTAAGAGAGACTGACGTGCTTTGGTCACACTAACTCCACATGCCACCTAGACTTGCAACACACGGGTGACTCTTTGACCTTGTTTTTTTGGGAGAAGGATTTACATCTTTATTTGTGATGTGTGTAAGGTGAAGGTAGGTTCTAGTTCTGATTCTTTCTCAATAGCAGACAATTTTTACCCCTGAAGTCCTCTTGGTAGAAGGTTTTTTCCCACTTTCACAGTGGAGTGCATAGTCCTGTTGTGGCAATGCTGTGTTGACAGAGCACTTCACCCAGATCAGAATGAAACAAGTTGGATCGATTTTGTCCCTGTAGGTCTGACCTTTGAATAGTTAAGGAGGGTGTCTTCAGCCAGCATAGCTACTCGGCAGCTAATAGGACTATTACAACTATGTAAATCAGGGATTTGACCCAAACTTCCACTTCTCCTTTGAATTATTTGACTCTGAAACATCAGGTGGAGCTGAAATTGTGAATGGCGCTTGGCATCATGTGTCCGTAACTTTCTCCGGTAGGTCTTATTTGTTAATTTAGAATGCAGAAATGAACCTTTTAACTTTACTCTGAAAGCAAATATTGACTTTGTTTCCTAGTAATCTGGACTTTGCACAGGAGGAGAAAAGCCTGACATTCCTGAAAATGGCAGCTGAGACATCCACAGAAGTTCCAAAAACTGCTAGACAATCCGTTCTTAAAGAAGAGGTATAACATGCTTGGTTTTGACACGTTTTGTTGTTAAATAACAATTATTTGAGACTGATCAGAATGTTTGCAAGTGCAGAGTAAGAAATGCTATGGATGCTGTATGTTTGTAAAAACCTATTCAGTAGATAAAATACTTTTTCCTGATGGTATGAGAGTTTAAAAAAGGTGGCATTTCTCTGTTGAAATAATCATACAAATTATCAATTGGGAGAGAGATGTCTACAACTGCTGCATTATTTTAAGCTTCTTTCTTTCAGATTTTGCAGCTGTTTCTTGTATTGTCTGTTCAGGCTGTCTTCAATGTTCAGAAATAATGCTGATGCCTCTGAGAGACTATACAAACCAGTGGATCATGAAACTCGGCCTTGTTTTCCATTCCTTTAAGATGCTGAGCCGCTAAGAGTTGCCTTAACATTTAGGATTGTACCTTTGATGCTTTCTGAAAGGGTTTGAATAAGGGTTTAGATAATTGCTGTTCTAAAGACAATATTAAGGAGATAGTAAGATTTTTTTCAAAAATATTCTGCTCATGTCTTCACAGAATCAGAAAATATCAGGTCCTGAGGAAGGAATTTGGAGGTACTTCTGGGTGCTTATTAGGAGCACTTTCACCCTAATTTAAACTGCCTGTATTTGTTTCTGTTCTCTTTTAAGTGAATTCTTGAAAGTTAATCTTTGGTCTTAAAGGCAGGTTTGGCAGCAGCATCACACTGTTGTTATAACATGAATGTAGTTTCTTTTATCCAGCACTCCTTCCTTGGAATGAACAGAGTCTTGTAATTTCTTTAGGTTTCAAGGTACAAAGCTTTTTCAGGAAAGAAGGCATTGACATGATTGGGATATATTTATGGATCTTCCTCTTGGGTTGTTTTTTAATATGAATATTTCTCAAACATAAAGGGTTTCATTTTTGTAAGCTTTTTGGGTTGTCTATTAAGACCTGTGTTTTTGCAGGTAGTGTTTTCATTTTATCTTTTTTTTTTTTTTTTTCATAATGCCTCTTAGATCTTCTCCTTTGGAACACTGTACTCTTTGGTGTCACTGGAAGTTTGTAATTAGATCTTACATATTTTAAACTATTTAGTTTTTTCAGTCATTTTGTGGCATTAATACAGGAGAGGATTTACTGTGCCTCTGCCAGTGGCCCTCATGCTAAAAGTGGGTCTGTAACTGTTCAGTAACTACGTGGTCTGATGTTGGAATATCTTCTTTCATGAAAGTAGCGTCTGATCTTATGTCCTCCTTCCTGTTTCTGGGAACCCACAGTCAGGCTGTTGTAAGCAAAAGCAGATGTTATTTGTCCATCAAAGTAATAGGTAAAGCAATAAAAATAACTCATTCTAAAACCAAGTATGGTACATGCCACACATCTTGCAAAGTGCCTGTAGGTCCTAAATCAGCTATTTGGCAAAGCAGAAGTTATGCTTCTGGGCCAGCTTCCGCAGGTTTTAACTGTGCACCTGACAAGGTGGGTGACAAAATTCTCTTTTTCTTTCAGGGAAACCTGGCAGCTTTCAGTTTTCTCACCCTGTAGGCTGTTAGCAGCAAGGGTTTCACCTAACTTTAGAGAATTGTGGAACTGATTCCATTGTAAATATGCTACATGTCTTACAGTACTTTTTAATTATTGTTCCATGACAGTAGAAGCCAAAAGCTGTAATTAAGAATACCTGATTAAAAACAAGACACTTTGTTTGACACTGTTTGGTTTGTACACATAAAACCTACTTCTTTTTTTTTTTTTTTCCTTTTGTCTTTTTGAAGCTTGGGTAGGTCAAATTTCTTACAAACTAGGGATTTCTTTTTCCTCTAAGATTCCTGGGGACAGCTCTGATTTGAGCCATTTTCCCCTTCCTGCTTCGCAGACGATAACTTGGTGACAGAGGTAATGATCTGCCAGTTCTGTTGAATGCTGCAGCAAAATGGGACTGTGATCAATAATTTAGGCCTTTGTGTTCTCTGCAACGTTTAAGAAGAATCTTTAACACAAAACATTTGGCGGTGTTTACTTAACTGAAGTATATATATTCCTCTCCTTGGACAACCAATGGAACATGGTTTTCATCTATTTCTCTTTTAGATCTTCCTGTTCTCTAGTTCTGCAGTGACTTAGGAGTGAATACAAAGCTATTTAAAATATACCTGAATGCTTCCAAACCGAATTACTTCTTGAACATGTAATGAGCATAATATTCTTCATCTTCTCATTTCCTGCTGTTTTTGTGACCACAAAGCCATTAGAAAGCCCTTTTGAGAACATGTAGCTCTCCTTTTCCAATTCCTTTTACGTGGAAATATTATACTTTCCAAAATAAATGCCAAAATTCCTACATGTAAAGTACATATAGCCCCGTTTACAACTATAGGAGTGCTATTGTTATTTCAGTTGCCTATCAAAATAATTGTTCTGAAGAACACATTTTAAGAATTACGTGAGTTCGTCCAGCTCACTTATAATTTACTGGATACCCGAATCACTTCTGATTTGCCTTCTGCCTCCAGCTGATGCTGTAGTGTGTTCTGTACCCTAGTTACAGCTGCATCATATACTACATTTCAATTCTCTGTATTCTTTTTTGTGTTGATTAATTTCTCACTTTTAAGTCCAAGATCTACATGGCCACACGGGCCTATTTGCTCCTTGTCCTGCACTAGAGGATCGCAGTGTGCCAACCACATGAATGACCTCAAGACTCCATCCTTTGCTACAATTCGATGTTGTGGTTTTTTTCACAGATCCTTTTTCCCTTGCTTATGCTTGCTCTGTTGCTGTCAGCAGTGTGTCTCATTAGACAATAAGAAGTGATTTGTTCATCTTACTGATTCCTTCTGATTTCTGTGGTCAGACCTATGGCCAACTTGATACAAAATTCTGGAGACAAGCTTCTTGTCTGCCTATACCATTAGCAAAGCTTAAAATACAAGTTACATTAAAAGTAAACTGCTGGGTTAATACTTAGGGATTTTTCCCTTTTAAAGGAATTACAGAAAAGATGAGGAAACATCACAGGGCAAATAAACTCATTTAGCTCAGAAAAAACATTTTGTAATAACGCTAATGCCAAGCACTCAGTCAGCAGCCCTAAAAGGGCAGGTATGTATCACAGCTCATGGTTACAGAAGCCAGCAGCTACACAAGGCCCCAGTCTGACATCAAAGCAAGAAAAGTTTCAGAATAGTTTGGTGTTCAGTCTTGCATGCTTAGCTCTTAGGCCATGCTCTCTGGTAAGTGGGCAGTCATGATCACCAGCATAGCTAGTCTGCAGACCAGTGACCCTTTTTCAGCTGAAATATGAGCTTTGCAAAATCCTTCTAAAAAGGTGAGGACTTTCCAGTACATAAAATCCCACTGAATTCATTGAAACTTGGTTATAAAAGTCATGTTCAGAAGAGTTACTAGACTTATTTTCTATTCCTGTTCAAGAACTTAGAGTAAATGTTTTTCTCCATAATAGCTACAGAATGTTGTTGCATGTTCCTGAATGTATTCTGATGCTGAGATTTTGTCTTCAAAACAATCCAAAAATAGTTATTTCTCCTCTTAGCCCCCAAATATCTTTGGGATTAATCATATAATGTATTTAACAAAGAATTCTTTATTTTAGGTAATTGTAGAAAGAAAATGGTTGAAGCTTGAAGAAACAACTTATACTGATCCCTTTGGTAAAACGAGGTAATTGCCCCTCTGGCATTTCAGATTCCTGTAATGTTCCCCCTTGTACGGACTAGCCCCAGGCTAGAGAGTATGAGCCTTACAAACCTGTTACTCAACACAAGATGAGATCTATTCGTTGTGCGATTCCTTTATAGTTCGTACTGTTCAGAGAAAAAAATGTCACTCAAGCAGATGTGCTAGCATGTGGGATCGAGTTTGGCTCCTAAATACTTTTGGGCACATTGGACCCTGGTTTACTTTGCATTTCCAGTTCCTTGTAACGAGCAATGTATGTAAAGATGCTAAAGATGCTATGTTCCTCATTAAGGGCTCCTTTTTCTTGCTGATGGTACTGGATGTTGCATACTACTGAAAAATTACTATCTCTTGTGTATTATCATGCCTGTCCAATTCTTTTGTATGCTTTAGTTTTGTTGTGACAACATGACTTTACTTCCTTCCCCTTAACGTGTTAGATTCTGTACTGATTGCTTTCTGCAGTGCCTCCCAATTCATCAGCAAAGTATCCTTTTAAAAAATAGCAAAGATTGGAGCTTTTGTGAAAAGATGTTTATTGCTGGTGGATTTTTGGTTTTTACTCATCTCATTGCTTATTTTGAGAGAGAGAAGCTTTGGTGTTCCTTACCTGTGTGCGCCTTGTGTGCTCAAGTAACTGAGCTGAGAGTTCACAGTAACTTACACTACAAACCTGATGCAAAAGCAAGATAAAAGAATGCACATGGTCTTGTTAGAAAACTGCATTTCAAACTTTGATATGTTTTATATATAAATTGCTTTATTTTGCACTTTTATAGGATCACTTTTATAAGACTTGCCTGTTTGGTAACAATTATTTATCTTTCCCTTATTTTTAGTCATTTTAAACAATCATTCATTAACTGTTTTCTCTCTCCCTCCTTTAAGCAGGCAAAACAAAATTATACTATTGGCACTTTCTAGTGCCAGTATATGACAGGGTCTGCCTACAGCCAGCTGCTTTTTTAGGGGGCCTCACTGTATGATGGCATATTTTGCTTTTAAATGGAAGTAGCAAGGGTAGAAAGATGACTTATGTATTCATTTGTTCTTTTCTCTGTGTTAAACAGAACTTGGGAAACTGTAAAGCGTACTGGCAACAAAAAGGGTGTTTCAGCTGATGGTAAGACGTTGGTGACTTCTTTGCGTGTTTTCCTGTGAAAGTTCTGATAAACTCACAGTGCAGACTTAGAGCTGATCTGCCTGTGAATGAACGGAGATGCAGACCAAGTAGCTCAGGAGAGCTTGCTATAGCCCTGAGCTAATGAAGTGCTAACTTCAGTGCTGAAGAATCAGAACCTTACTGGTAGGAGTGTTTTCCCAAGATTATTGTATTCACTTTTAAACAATGGAGTAATTTCAAAGACGACATGGATGCCCTGATATGGCGTAGCTCACAGACTGGTGAATTGGGTCTGCTCTTAGGGGCTAAGGATACAGTTCTGTCTGGGTAAAAGAGGGACATGATTTATCCATGAAAGGACTTAGGAGGGGGTTCCATACTATGGCTTCCAAATAGTCTCTGCAGGCAAGAGAGCCCTTCTCTGGACACTGGTGGGCTCAGGTTCAGTCTTGCTTGGTACATGTGCTGTTCTGAAGATCCCATTTCGGACTTTTCTCTCTCACCACACGCAATACAAGGAGCTTAAATTCATCATTCAGGATTCTGGAGCAGATATTTAAACATTGAATGCTCAGAGTAACAATGCTTGTGTTCCTTTCCAGACCTAGCACTAAACACTCACTTTCTCTATACTCCAGTTTTATGTACTTGTGTCTTCCGTCGCTATTTGTAGGTGTAGCAGTGATAGCGGTACTACAGAGAACTCTCCACTACGACTGCATCGTCCTAGTGAAACAGTTCAGGCCCCCAATTAACAGCTATTGCTTGGAATTTCCTGCAGGTAAGTGACTGAAACATTAAGATGAGTCACATGAAGCTGACAGTTAAGTGTGTTTAGATGTGCTTGGAGTGTCAATCTTAATGAAGTCACGCTAACTGGAAAACCGTGGTGAGCTCTGTAGCTCAGTGTGCTGTTCAGAAGTAGGAATATTTGATAATCAAGAATACAAAATGAGTTCATTTGAGCAGACTGGGAGATATTTTGCAGAGTAGTCTGGTAATAGAATATTACATTTCCCTCCACGCCTCCGTTCTCTAAGAGTCAAAGCATTTGGCTTCCTTCCCTCATGAGAATATTAATGCATTTCCTGGGAAGGTAGCGTGCTGCTGTAGTTGAAATCAGTTGTAGAAGTCAGTTGAAGATGTGGGCAGCAGCACGATCAATCCAGGAACTGGAATCCTTCCTAACACCTCAGTTTATCCCCCTGCAAAAATAGGGTAGTGAGGATGTTTCACCTCTTCCATAAAGCTGGATTAGATCTTGGGATGGGTATTGCGGTTAAGCTTTTCAGTTGCTCTTGTGTATTATTTATCTCACAGGCCTCATTGAGGAAAATGAGACTGCAGAAAGCGCCGCATTGCGAGAGTTGGAGGAAGAAACTGGGTACAAGGGGGAAGTCATTGAATGTACTCCAGGTCTTTGCTTTTTTTTATTTTCCCACCGGAAGCTAATTCTGTCTTTGATGGGTACTCTAAGTGTCTAAAATACCCTAAACCAAAGGAAAAATCCATGCAGAAAAGTCTATCCAGATTAGCAGAGAGTAGTATCCCATGGCTGTACCAATAAGCTTTGGTCCTTAATGAGTCCGTTGCTGAACTTCTGTTAAACATACAGGACTGAAGTAAAAGTTTGATGTCTATAGAGGAAAATTGCTATTAATTAAGATCCTTTACACAAAACCCAATTATTCAAGCTGTGATTTGGCATTTTAGTATAAATGTCTAAATTGCTGAACTTAATGTGAACAGCATCCGTGAATTTAGGTAGAAAAAATAGCTGCATGATGCAGTGAGTGGAGGTCACCCTCATGTGAGCTGTGGGGAGGTGACGGTACTCAGCCTCTCCGACCGGAAGGAAGGGGAGAATAACGGGAGAGAACCTTTGGAATGTGATTGTTGCCATTCCAGTGCTTCCTACATAAAACAAAGTGAAGGCAAAATGAGGATCCTAAACAAAACTTGAGAAGGTAGAAGGGTGAGGTGACTTACGTGTGATTTCAAGTAAATGTTGTTACAGTTGAGACTCGGCTCTTGATTATTTATCTTGTTTAGTCTGGAGAAGAGGAGGCTGAGGGGAGACCTCATCGCCCTCTACAACTACCTGAAAGGAGGTTGCAGAGAGCTGGGGATGAGCCTCTTGAACCAAGTAATAAGTGATAGGACAAGAGGTAATGGCCTCAAGTTGAGCCAGGGAAGATTTAGACTGGGTATTAGGAAGTATTTCTTTACAGAATGGGTTGTTAGGCATTGGAATGGGCTGCCCAGGGAGGTAGTGGAGTCCCCATCCCTGGAGGTGTTCAAGAGTTGCGTTGACATAGTGCTGAGGGATCTGGTGTAGTTGGGATCTGTCAGTGCTAGGTTAATGGTTGGACTAGATGATCTTCAAGGTCCCTTCCAACCTAGATGATTCTGTGAATCTGTGATTCTGTTGGGTACAGCTGTGTGCTGGGAACTAAGAGATGGAGACAGGTGATGGCAAAATTAGACTAATAGGCTGAGGAAGTCTATAAGGGAATTATAGTTTACAGTTTAATCTTCAGTCTATGGAATGACAAGTAAACCTCACTGCTGAAAACAAGTCTTATAAGAAATCTGTAAGAGCTGAAAGTTACAGAAACATTACTGTTAAGAACACGGGAAAACAAACTTTTCACAACTCTTGCAGCATGAACATATACCAAATATATGTTCTTCTATTGTATCAGATTAATTGTATTAATCTATTGTATCAGATAAATTAACCTCTACATGTGCTTGTTGGCAGCTCTCTGCTTGGACCCAGGTTTGTCAAACAGCACGACACACATTGTGAGCGTCACCATTAACGGAGATGAGGCTGAGAATACAAGACCTAAGCAAAAACTTGGTGAGTTTCATACTATTTATTTGAAAATTGAGAACAAAAGAATGGGTTTAAAGGAACTATCCCTACCACTGCATCTCTTCTGTCCCAGCTGATTTAAATGCTGTACATCCTTCAAATCATATCCTGCAGTCTAGATAAGCAGAGCCACGTTTCTTTGCTGAATTCACTAGGGAGGCCTAGATGTTCAGTGTCAGGTGTTGGCACACCCCGAATGAGACATTTCGGTGCCAAGCTTCAATGAGGGGCATAAGCACTGTGAGCCCTAGATATTCCTCTTAGCTGTGGCTTGACCCTGGAAGTAACTGCAGTGTTGCTCACGATCAGTCAGCTATCAGAATGCTTTTTAGTTGTAAACTCTAGTGTATTTCAAAATCCTTAATTTACTACTTTTGTTTTTTACTTGCAGATGATGGAGGTATGTTACATGGCTGTGCACCCATTGACAGTAAGGTCAAGTGTGATCATCGTATGGCAAGTTTTCCTTAGAACATGGCAGTTAAAACTGTTTTATATTTGGGCTTGGTTACTCTCCTGACCCTAATCAAACACACGAGATTGACTTTGGCCTAGACATGAAAATTCCTGGGGGGCATTATCGCATCAATTACATTCAGGTATTGCACCTACAGCACCAGTATCTCAGGAGATACAAATTACTGAATCCTCAACAGCTGTAGATCAAGCCCCAAAGACAACTAATTCAGATAGACAGGGGAGGTGTAAACAAACACAGAGTTGTTAAGAACAAGCCTTTCTCTTTGTGCTGTTTTGGTCTTCAGTCAAACACATCTACGATCCGTTATTGTACCAGTGTAAGCCAAACAAAAGTCCGCTTCAGCAGTGTATTCCCCATTCTCCAAATGAAGGTGGTCTCATTTTAGAAGCTGTCAGCTGCACTGTTTTTCCCAGCTCTTTCCCAGTTTCTTTCTGCCAAACCTGTTTTTTAATGACCCCAGTTACTGCCTCCCCCCATTTAATCAGCCTTTTTGTGATATATGAAGGCTCACAGCTTTTGGATGGTGATGAGCATTAGGTCAGGTTGCTTCCCCTTCTAAATTGTAAGAAACAGGACTCTGAGGTGTGATTTCCTCTACTGTTCAGTAATTTAAAGGTGTGTAAAATTTTTTTCTTCTCTCCTAGAATTTGTGGAAGTTATTTCACTTCCAAAGAATGACCTACTGCAAAGAATTGACGGTAAGAGCTTTCTGACACATTAAACGCACCAATGCGAGCTTTAGCAAGAAACCCTTAGCTTCTCTTCTCATAGCTCCTCATGCCATTTCTTATCCTAGAATACTGTTATCTTAAACAAAAAGCTGTGAGAGACTTGGCCAGGTAACAGAGTTAGTGATATCACAAAGTGTTAGCATTAAGAATTCATGCCTGGAATGCCATACATCTTCATTTTAGTAAGGGACTTAATTAAATTTCTGTAGATGAGAAGTTTTAACAGCATCTCTTTTTTTTTTTTTTTTTAATTTTCAGAACTAGTAGCAGAAGAACATATTGCAGTGGATGCCAGGGTTTATACTTACGCCTTGGCCCTGAAGCGTGCAGCAGAAAAACCGCTCCAAGTTCCTTTTATGAAGTTCTAAAACTAGATGATGAGAAATTTAGATGAAAACTGCCCCATTCAGATGGCTTAGAAATGTAACTTCTTGTACTAAAGGTCTGTTGCTTAACTTGTAGAGCAAACAAAAATATCCGTAGGAATGATTCTGATATTTTTATCTGGAATTATGTGACTGACAAAAAGTATTCTTTCTAGCTGCTCAGTCCATCAAGCCTTGACAGAATAATCATAATAAAAATGCTGTTTAATTTTCAGAATGGCTCATTTCTCACTGTATTCGTCATTGCGCTTAGGTTTCAGTATAAGGAAGATGCTTAAGTAACTGTAGTTGGTGTTCTAACACCACCTGTCCAAAAGGAGGAAGACCGCAGGACAAGCGCGCTTCTCTCATCTCCAGGCACAAACAGCATCATTTCAACAACTACAGGTGATTCTCTGCAACAGGAGCAGCAACAGCAGCACCAGGATACAGCATGCATGCTCTGGCTGCAGTGTTTGAAACGGCAGTTTCAGGAATTCCCTTCTATGATGGAGATTTTGCCTCCTTCTCCCAGCCCTAACAAACCTATCTCGAAAGAGAAAAATCGGTTGGTTTGATCTAAGAAAATACAGACTCTGACAGCGATGATGACAATAACAACAAAACAGCCACTGGTGCAAACCAGAACAAACCAGGGGATTCTGTTTAAGGTATGAGCTTGCTTACATGCCCCGAGATGGCAATGCCTTGCAGGTTGCCCTCTCCCTAGGACCCATCCCCGTCCCTGGGCTGCACCTTTGTTCAGCCTCATCACTTCTAGGTAAATCTTTTGCCAAACCAACCTTCAGTGTATCTGTGCCCAGTCGACTGCTGCTAATTATGTCAGCCACCACCACCACTGCTTAAAGGTTAGGATCCAAGAGCTGCCATAAACATATGCTAACATCAAAGTCTTGACTCTGAAATGAATTTGGAAGACAAACATAATTAGGAGGACACTCCTAGCTTAGAAATGAAGCAGAAAACTTAAGCTTTTCTTACCTTCACAAACAACACAAAGTTACTTTCAAGTGAAGCATGAGAGAAGACAGAAGAGATCAAAGTGTGAAATCAAAGGGAAAAGTCATTGATTACAGCCAAGCAGAAAAGCTCAATGATTTTAAGGGGAGGAATCTTGAGATTTGTGTTTTGTTTTTTAATTAAGGCTGCTAAAACCTGATCAAAATTATACTGTAGAAAGATAAAGGATAAAGAGAAAAAAAGAGAGCCTTCCAGTCCTACCTCACTAACAAAGCCTGTTAGAAATGATCAAAAACTGCATACGGATTACATCTTGCACAGGGAAGACACAGGAGAGAGCTTAATTAAATAAGTTTATTGTCTAACGTTTACAGTTGTTACATTGCCGCTGTAAAGTGCGACAACATAAATAAATTTTCAGCAGAAACTCCTCGTTCCCCCCCTTTCCCTTCTATGAACACTGCTTTAGGAACCAGGCCTCGTCGTTTAGACTCACAAAAGCAAAGTGGACATGAAGTTTCAGTGGCACAGTTTTCACAAGTACATGTTTAAACAAAACTACGGGGCTGACTTGCTAGCATGACAGCAGCTACCATGCTGTCTCCCAGGAGGCCCCGGGCAAGAAACCGCAACGCCCCAGGCCCTGCGATGCAGCGAATCCACCACAGAACCAGTTCACAGGTGAGATGAGTATCAGTCTCCGGTAAAATGTTTGTTAGTCCACCCTTACAGCTCAGAGAAAGGTGCCTGGGTGGAGACACCACAACGGAATAAGGAGTGCTGAGTTCAATGATGGGGAAATGCAAGTTAAAAAAGTATAAAAAATTAATGCAAAATACAGGCTACAAATAAATTTTGTCAAGAATACTGGCACGTGGCAATCTGAACTCAGATTTTATTTTTTTCCTATTAAGGACTGGGAAATAAATTGAACAGTTTAATGCTGTCTGCAAAAATGTTTACCGATATCAAACTGATACATTTTACCATCTCACTGTAGTGTTTGAACAGCAAGGTAGATGAATTGGTTTCCAGCATTACAGGCAACACTAGATAATACTTAAACAAGATAATGTAAACTTTATTCTTAAGGCAGCTGGTACTAATGCTGCACACAGGCATTGCTCAATGCCCATTACAGTAATGGGACACGTAGCACTTTAAAACAAGTAAAAAGAAAATAGCATTATTGGACTAAATGACGCATGTTGTCAAAATACTTTCCCTTTCACACAAACCATGAAATATTTGGACATCTAGAAAAATAATGCACCCACTCCTCCAACTTCAGCCTGTTCTTTTACAAATATTTCAAAATACTGATAAATAATAGTGACTGCAAGCAGAATGCCAGTGCCGGACCCAATGGCTCCTAGAAAGTCGGCCAATACTGAAAGGGCACCAATGCACAGACCACCAAATGCAGCTGCTGTAGGGATATACCTGTACCAACGAAAAAAAAGGTATTCATGATCATCAATTTTCATTCAAGGATTCTAACAATACATCGACTACTAAAACCACCAACTAGAATACTGAGCAACGAATGTCGCGTTGCAAACGCACCTCTGCCAGTAGCTCTTGCTATCCTCCATATTTGCACAAAATAGAAACTAAAATAAATATTCACTGATAGGAAAGCTGTGTGAATAATTGAACACTGGCAAAGCTTTTCAATTAAAAGTATAACGGTTCTAGGTACATGCGTGCTACGTAACCTCCACAGGACCAAGAATAACTGCTTCAGCTTAAATATGTAGGGATGAATCTACCTTTCAGCATAGATCTGCAGGCTTTGCATACTGCATAAAATACTGCTTTGTAGTGTCATCTTAGTTCAGTAACAACTGTAAAAATCAAGAGGTCTTCCTTTTACAAACATAGAAGAGCTTCAATCCAAATTCCCTCATTATGCCGCTTAAACAAGGGACACTACAGGTTAATCTCTTACCTACTGCTATAAACATCTTGTGCATTACTAGGAAAGGCAACAGCTGAACGGGAAGAATGTTGACATTTGCAGTAGAAAAAGGTCTCAAATTGTTCCAAGAATATCTGCTCTAGCTGACACCTCCCCAGCACTCAACCCTCCAGCTGGAAGTCAGCGTTTCCTTACCTGTTAAGCTCGTGAACCATTGAAGTATCCCTGTGGCCTCTCATCACCATTTGCTGTTCTTTGAGTTGCTTGGCAACCTGCAAAAACCATAATTTTATGGTTTGGTGTTTCATAGTCACCTGATATTTAGTCAGAGTAATAACTGATCAGCTAGTAGCTAGTCAGTTCTAAATTAGAGGTGGCGTTTGAAAATATTTAGGCACGTCTATCAGAACACCTACATCTTTCGCTGATGAGCCAGACACCTCAATCCAAGTCTTCGAGAAGAACGCACAGGATCCCAACATAAATATTATATAAACTATTACATGGACAGGATCCTCAAATATTGCACCCATGGATTCTGGAGGGGACAAGTAGTAGCACAGGCCACCAACAGGATAAGAGCGAGCAGGGCCACCTCCACTGACATCCTGTGAGAGGGGAAGAAAGAGGCAACTAGTTATTTCTCAGATCTCCCGTATTTCTATCCCGTACTTACAGAGGAATTCCTCTGCAATGTTTAAAGCAGCTTTTATACACAAATGTTAAAAAGTAAGCATTCCAATTTTCAGCTGGTTAAATACCAAAGTTTCACAATGAAGTAATACATACAAATAATTTTACACTGTTAAGAGGGTGGTAAAATACTTACTGCCCACTGTCCTAATAAGTTCACCAAGAAGTTGCCGCTAAAACGAACAGACAACATCTGGGAAATAACATAGAGGTTCGAAACTAAGGCAGACTGCAGAATGATGGGAATGTTGGAGGTATAGAAGAGCTTGATAGGATAGCTACTGTACTGTCCACGGTATCGTGCAGACTTGATAGGTAAATCGACACGAAATCCCTACAGGAAAGAACACCAAGTTTATTTCCAAGATAGAAGGTATTCCTAGGACTCCTAAAAGCTATTCCTGACCATAGAGTTCTTGCTAGATAAACAAGGCGTGCAAGGCCTGAGACAGTCAAACCCAAAGGCTTTCTGCTACAGTCTGGATTACAAATTTTAAGGATTTATAAGTGTTCCTGCTCAGTTGTATTACGTTCTTTTTACATAAACATTACCTCTCATCTGTTAAATGATATTCCTCTAAAATGGACTTTAGGGTTTGATAAAAGCCTTTAATGGCTTTTAACAACTAGCCAGTTAACAGCAGACTTCTATGTAGTAAGCCCAGCCTTCTGTTTTGTGGGGCAGGCTCCTATCTGAGGAGACCCAAGAAAACCCACATGGATTTGAAAAACAGTGAATTCATTTTTTTGCCAGCACTCTGACTCAACAGCTTAAAAAACCAACAATAACAAATGTTCAGCCACACACACACAACAAAAAAAAAACCCCACCAAAAATCACCATATGGATCTCCTTTAGTGTCCATTTTAGTAAATACTTAGCTTTAAAAAGAAACACCAGCCAAGTATTTCAAAAAAATTAGGGAAAAAACAGTAAGCTATGCATTAATTACACAGCTGTTTTCTAGAACAAATCTGTATCACGCACACCCCAAAGAAGCCAGGCTCTTTACCTCTGTCCAAAGGTATTCTTTTAAGATAACTATGAAGTATTTTATTTGTGCAATATAACCACTGCAGTTCCAGAATCCATTTTTAGTAAAAATACTCCCACAGTGTGTATGGCATTTAATGGAATGTGAGATTACATCACCGTCTGCACACAAGTACATCTGGCTATAAAATTTAACAGCTGTACTGTCACAGAGGTATGTTACTGAAATAACAAGTTTGAAATTAAAAGTTTCTTACTCAAAGCTAAGATACTTCAGTTACTCTAGTTTAACTTTTGCATTTTTTCCCAGTGACTGCAGTGTCTAAGGTCCATGCACTATGCAGTTGCAGAACTACTAAGAGGAATTTCTTGTTTTACCTGAAAATATATGACTACAGCAAATACAAATACTGTTGCAATCAGATTCATGAGATTGGGCAAATTCTGTCGGTAAAAAGCCTCCCGCAAAGCCCGGACTTTGTCGGTTCGTGTAGCCAGAAGATGAAATAATGCAATCACAGCACCCTCAAACTCTGTTCCTGCACGAAGCAAAACAGTAAAATAAATTTTAAAAAAATTAGTATCTTTCTTCTGGAAATTTTAAGAATGACACATATAAAGTCAGATACAATAGGAGATAAATCTTGTTACAACAAATACATCACAGTACAGGATTCTGATTTAGCTTACAGAATGTAAAATAATCTACCCAAGCATTATTACTGGTTTAAAAAAACAAAAAACCCTCAAAAAACAACGCGCACACACAAAAGAATACTTTTTCTTTCTTTTCTGGGGGCAGAGGGATGACTGGAAGGAAGAAATAATAAACGAGGAGAAAAACAGCTTTAGAAAAGCAGTAATAAAATGTAATATACAGAACTATTAAAAATCAGGTGAAAACGAAAGCACACTAAAAACTTGTCTCAGAATTTCAAATGTATGTATTAAACTAGTTAACTTCTTGATGCAAACACCTGTATCTGAACTTGGTATTTCTAGGGTCTCAGGACAACCAGATGCCAAAGACTGTCTGAGGAATGAAGAGATGGTAGTCTCTGAAGAATCAAACTAGCTTAAAGCAATTTGGAGGCACCAACTCTAAAAGTATCCTATAGCCACCAACAACAGTTGGATCATAAACAACTCCTGTGAACATACAGAATTTCTGATCTTCTCTATCAACTAAATGATAGTAAAACAAGACTATTTCAGTCCGGCTTCAAGTTCAGACTGGTTTCAAGTCCCAGTTTAACTACTGCAATTCAAATCAGCAAAGGCAAACTTGTAGGTTATTAATCTTCATGTAAGTCAGACAACATTTTTATCTTCAGTGTTAGACTAATTGACTTTACAAGTTAATCATCACACATGAAAACATTTTTTTTTAATATCCATCTGATAAACACCTGATAGTTCATGTATAGTATACATTCACTGAAACATGTTATAACTAATTGTAATCGCACACGTACCTCTGCCAGTGTTGATGGTAGTGGGACTAAAAGCCTTCCAGACAATAGTTTCACAGATATTGGTAGCAATAAACAGGGAAATACCAGACCCCAAGCCATAACCTTTCTGTAGCAACTCATCTAACAGCAGTACAATCAAGCCAGCAACAAAGAGCTGTGGGAAAAAAAAAAAACAAAATTGAGCAGAAACAAGAATAAATCAAGTCAAGAATTACGCATTAATTCCCTGCTTCAGTATTTTCATCACGTTCGAGAGTGATCATTAAGTTTGTCATCTAAATAACATTCATGCTGTGTTTCTGCCCTCTCACGTACACCTGCGCTTCTCACCTGGCAATGATCTCTGACTTTTCCACACTGATGCTAGCAAACAGATTACTCTCTAAGCGCGTTTTTCAAAAAAGTGTTTAAGTTTGTGCATTTACTGCTTTGCTCTACAGGATCGTGTCTCAAAGCTGCACCTGTGCCTTTTAGTGAGATGTCCTCCATGGTACTGAACAGCAGCTTCTGCTTTCAAAGTCTACCAATTCCTGTATTTCAAATCAAACAGCCACTCCTATCTGAAACATTTTTGATATTAACTATCCCAACTTTCTCCTCCTGTATGGAATATTTAGAATTTCTCATATATAGACAGACAAGGGATGATGCTTTATAGCATTAAAAATAAATAAAAGGCAACCAGACATAAAAAGATTTTTCCTTCCAGCTATACCATATCTAACCAGCCTCGGTTACACACAAAATAGCTCATTACAAACCTGAATTATAATAAGAAGACAAATTCCAGCACCCATTTCAGCAGGATCTCCATACATTCCAGTCATAACATACACAATGGCTTGCCCAATGGTAATAATCATCCCAAATACTAAAACAAGAGAGAAAGCAAATCCTTTAAAAAAAATCTGCTGAAATCACCTACCAAAGAAATCTCACATCTAGTATCACTTAGACAGGCTGCTTTCCCAAGAATAAAAATGTGCTTATTAATTTTAATTGGAACAGTGCTTACATTTCTGAGCTCCATTGAACAAGGCTCTGTCTTTTGGAGTATCACCGACTTCAATGATCTTCGCTCCAGCTAGCAACTGCATGATCAAACCAGATGTCACAATGGGTGAGATACCTAATTCCATCAAAGTACCTAAACAGGAAGAAAAATTAGTAATTGCCATTCAAGCATCTCACCTAAAGAATTATACTCTGAGGATATTAGGTCTGTTCAAAGATTTCTGACCTATAAGGAACATTTTTCATAACCCTTCAAACATGTATATTCAATCATACAGGTATGATCAAAACAAAGACTGTTATCTCCTCCCAAAAGAAGGCTGCTGTGTTAAAATCTGTAATCTTGAAGGCAGCATGAAAAACCTATATAGCTTTTCACTTCAAACATTTTTGTGAAACCATGCTAACACTAAAAATCAATGCACACTGAAGCTCAGCTTTTCAGCATATCGTATCAAGGAACCTTTCACTGGAAAGTCTCTTGTCCCTGTTTGTTTATTCTGTCAGTGCTTCAACTATCACATTTTCCAAAAATTTAATTTTGAAGACCACAAAAAAGATGTCACAGATCCACAGTAGCTGATAATGCCACTCTCAGAATCACTGACTCTAGTTAAGACCACAGAAGTTTAGGATTAAACCAGCTGTTAACAAACACATCACTAAAATGCTCTACTCTGCCAATTCACCTACTGGCACAACATCACTGAAGTATCAACTTCCAACTGTATACAACTCTTGACAGGGTGATATTAACTTCATAAAACACTACTGCTGCAGCACACAGGTGCATATCCCAGAAAACCTGCCTGGTTTTCCCTCCCAATCACTTCATCTGGTCTAATAACTGGGGCATCACTCACTTGGCTTGAATCCTCAGACATGCACCTGCAAAACCAAAACTACCACCCAATACTCTTAACTTAGAAATATTCTCAGCAAGGTCTTGTTCGAGTACTGATACCTGCTTGAGTTCTATTATAATGCAGTACAGGAGCAGAACTGAATGTACTGTAATTGAGAACTGTCAGTGTTAGGTTAATGGTTGGACTAGGTGATCTTCAAAGTCTTTTCCAACCTAGATGATTCTGTGATTCTGTACACAAAGCAATTAAACTCAGAAAAATAACCCACCTCTTGCCTGTGCAATATACTCTCCCATCTCAATACAGAATCATTCTTCCACATCACCTTTTTGGAGCAACGACATTATAAAGAGATTACTTTTTGAAATTTAATTTGTCCTTCAGGTAATACCAGAACATCTTCTCCTATCTGAAGATGTTGAAAGCTTAAAAAACAAAAATGTTGAAAATTTGGATGAAAATTAAGAAACTAGAACTACCAAGTGATAAAACTTTTTCACATCTCCCAAGCTGGAACCTTAAAGAAAAGAAGTTTGGGTAAGGACACATTTTACAAGTTTAATATTCAATTAAGCCAGATCAAATTACTTCATCACCATCTTTTACATGGCCACTCAAGGGACATAAATAATGCACATTTTTTTCTGCTGTTAAGTCACAATACCCACCAGGGAGATTCAAAAGAGAATCAGCTTACAATTCTTTTCAATTCTGTACATTTAAGTGGAACTCTGCTCTCACGTGTAGCACAGTGGTGTTCCATCACAAAATTACCAATAAAATTCTTAATAAAAAGCTATTTAGTCACTGCAGATTGGTAAAGTCTCAACAAGAACCAGTGACAGGGGAAGCAGGGTCTGTAAAGTCATATGGAAGATGAAAAGAAGTACAAACACTGTATCCATAGCTGATCAGCCTAGAAGCTAAACTATCCTCAAAGCTCATCTCTGAAAGGGGCCCCTTTCTTTATTTCCTTTTTCCCATATATCAGTCATTTATTTAGAAACTGCTTCTGGCAACTTCTGCCAGTGATTTATTCAGAAACTTTGAGTTACATGTGCTGCTTAATAATGCCATTGGCTGCCCCTTCCCTCTTACAGTAAGAGTGACTATCCATTCCCTATCCACATTTTTTCCAGAGATGAAGATATAGAAGACATTCAGGACATGCACATTTCACGGCAAAGAATCCTTATTTTTTTAGGATCTTTTCCTATAGATTAATATCTACCTTAGATTCTCTCTGGTGCCTTTTCCTGAGTGTTTTTTTAGTTCCACTATATCCTTCGTGGCATGGTAGATTAGAATTGCATGCAATATTCAATTCGTAGCCACTTACAGATTTGTACAGACATTTCTTCTGATCTTTTCAACCAGTTCTTAAGCCATTAGGTCTTCCCTTTTATCCCACAATAGCTTAATTTCCTGAAGAGCCTTTAATAAGTAATCTCAATTTAACAAAGGGTTTTTGAGCACCTCCCCTACTGTCTGGAATCTTCTTTTCAGTTCTGCCTAACTGCCACGGTCCTTGTTTCAGTTCTAATTTTTAATAGTTTTAGGCATTTTTTCATACTTTTTTTAAGTGTTTTTCCTGCTACCAGAACGTAAAGTGTGAAAGCATTAAAGTCATTATTATAATGTGGTTCTTTCATACTTGCATCCTAGAGTCTACACACTGTTCAGTACCATGTTAAATATTATGTCCTCTCTCATGCAAATTACTTCTCCAACAGCAAGAAAATTAGGATGTCAAAAACTTTAGCCTTTACCTCACATCCTCCAATGACATCTAGTCAGTTGACTTAGGTGAAAATTCACTTTCCCACTTCTGCTTTTTATTGCCTTGACAGTCTCTCTAGTATTTTCTTGGCCTCTGTTACCATTCTGTCTGGGTAGCTGTCCTGGTTTCGGCTGACACACAGCTCATTTTCCTTCTTAGTAGCTAGAATAGTGCTGTGTTTTGGATTCAATATGGGATTTGGTATGAGAAAAATGTTGATAATACACTGACGTTTATAGTTGTTGCTAAGAAATGAAGGACTTCAACTTCCCATGTCCTGCTAGTGCGCAGGTGCACAAGAAGCTGGGGGGAGCACAGCCAGAGCAACGGACCCAAATTGGCCAATGGAATATTCCATATCATATAACATCATGCTCAGTATATAGGTGAGGGCTGGCCAGGAAGCTGGCTTCTCTCTCTCTTCCGGGATTGCAGTTTCAGGATTTTCCCTCCTCTGGGTTCTCTAGCTGGGAACAGGCTGGGAACTGGTTGGTGGGTGGTAAGCAATCGCATCGTGCATCACCCATTTGTATATTCTATTATTACTATTAGTAGTACCACTATTATTTTATTTCATTTCAATTATTAAACTGTTTTTATCTTTACCTACGAGTCTCCTTATCTTTACCCCTCCAATTCCCTCCCCCATACCCCGGGGCAGGGGAAGGGTGAGCGAGCGGCTGCGTGGCATCTGGCTGCCAGCCAGGTTTAAACCATGACAGCAGTGGAGAGCGTATTTAGTGTCATAAGCTGCTAGTGAGACACAGAATTGTGGATGGGAATTCTGCAGTAGTGTTTGGAACAGATAACTTGTTTACCTTATTTTATTATCTTCACTGGTGTAACAAAATTTGCCATTCCAAAATAATCTGTACCTTCACATTAGGGGGTTCAAATGATTTTCTTACTTCCAACCAATTTTCCAAGATACAGATGAGGTCAGTGTCCTCACTTAGTCATGCATGCCAGGTCACTCATCTTAAGTTTTAGACTTCTAGCATTAAAGTCTTCTTATACATTTGGTTGGGATCCACTTGTCTATTCTAAGTTAGTTTGACTTTGCTAAACTATAAGCCTAATCATCTCTGCCCTTAGCTTTCCCACCTGTAAAATTACTCACCCATAGTGTTGCCAAACTGTTATGAGGCGTAACTGATCTGCACAAAAGGTATTTTCTAGTCAGCACTCTCATAGTGCAGATCAGTGCTGTTCATAAGTGGCAGAGCAGATCACCAGTCACATTTATTAATCAGAGACTGCTCTACAATTTGAAACAGAAATCATCCCCAAACTTGAGAATCAAGATTAATCTCATCTGCATGTCAAAGGAAACCCCATTCCTAAAACGAAGTAAACCTCAAGTATTAGTCAGTTTTAATTACATCTGTGTTAAGAACTTTACAAAGTGTTTCAACATGACATTTGAGTTGTATGAAATTTAACAGCCAGCTGTTTCTCTCCTGGTCTGTTTATACCACTACAAAACAGAGAGAAAGGAAACAATCTACTAACCTCTGTTTGACGCAAGGATGACTCGCATCCAATAGAACGGATCTGCAGAATCTGATGACATGATGCCAAACAAAGGTATCTGTCAAAGTGCACAGCGGTATTAAGCAGATAGACAAAGGAAGCTTACATTAAACCAAAAATCTTCACATGTAACGATTCAACTGTTAAACTGTTTAACAGAATTTATTCCAACTTCTTTTTTTTTAAATTAAACCAGAGCATATAATAACAGAGACACTGACACCATCTATTTTAATCCTCCAACTGTGGCATGACTCAGAGGACTAAACTATGTAAACTAAGACCCTTCTACAGAAAAAAGCAGAAACCCCTGGAGAGAAGAGTCAGTGCACATAAGCCAGACTACTGAAGTTGAAGATGTAAATGCCTGACATAGGCAGTTCTGGAGTACTTACAAAGAAAAAGCATAAAATAAGTAGGTTAGCCACCACAAACCAGTAACAGAACAGGGAAAAATATTAGATGATATTCCGTTACTTATTTCAACAAAATTTTTGCAGCAATTCTGAGTAAAAAAAAAAAAAACTGTAGCAAAATGTCTTTGACAGAAGAAAGCAGGTTTCTATTTTTTTTTAAACAGTCCTAAACTGAACTTCTTTTCAGTACAAATTAAAGGTATGGCATAAACTACAATGTAAATACCTTCCTTCAGCAAGTTTAAATATTCAAATTCTACAGCTGGGAATATATTTTAAAATATTCCATATGGAACTGTCAAAGTCAGCCAAGTTTATACAACACCTCCAATATTCTATATGTCAATACCGAGGGATTTTGAGCTCTTTTAAAACTCTTCTTAATCACAAAAACAGTAGACTAGGAATCCAAGCCATCTTATGGATTAATTCCTGAAAACTACAGTCTGCACCATCTGATTTCCTTTTCAACTACTATAATCTTTTGTATTATGCCTACATCCAGCAGCTAGGAAACACAGATGAACTACGTGTTCTTCAATCTCTAGTACCATTGCCACCTCCTCCTTCCAAAAAATCAGGTACGTACAAGAGCTGGGTTTAAGCCTTTCAGCAGTCCTTCAGAGTTGTAAACAAAAATTATTAAACTATGCTCCAGAGTCTGGAATGGGCAAGTTAATAAACATAACCTAAAGAGCCTGATTCTGAATATGTATGGTTCATTTTAAATCTTTTAAAAGATCTACAAGTTCTAAAAAAATATCAAGTAACACATGGATTCTCATTTTCTGCAGTATCTAAGTATTCTTTAAAAAAAAAAAAAAAAAGCACTCTCTGTTTACAATCCAAATACAGGTTCTAAGAACTCCTGCAACAGTGAGTAATAAAGATCACGTAACTGTTTACAAAGACCTGTATTTTTGAGGGGTTTTAGCTAACATCTTTGCCAATATATTCACAAAAAACAAATTCTAAATGTCAACTTAAACACCTCAGAAAAACATATTCCTGCAATCTTACAATCCATCAGCTTGTTCGAGAGGAATCAGGTAAAAACAGTCATTTCCATTTCACTTTCAAACTTGTCAATGCTAAAATTTAAATTTAGCTATATGAACAGAGGGTAAAGAATGCATAAATTTGCTCAGTGAATTACTCAATGAATAATTTGCTCGGCTGTTTACCCTGTAGCCAGTACCATCATTTGACAGGACCCTTCATCTAACAAAAACCAACATTATTTATTTTAGACTAAGTAGAAAGCATTAGCTTCTGAAAACATATACCATAATAAAGACTGTTTCAGATAACCAGGTTGCTTTAACTGAACTTTAAATAATTAACCATAAAAATACGTAACTCAAACTGGTAGGTCAACATGAAACAAGAACTGCTCGTGCTTCTAGCATTTTATTTTATACGTACAGAACACACATTTTCTGAACACAGAAAACATCAATACCTACCTGGCAGCATACTAAGAAAATGAAGAGCGTGATAGCTGTCCATAGTACCTTCTCTCTGAACTGGATCTACAGAACAGATTGTAGAGATTAATGTGTTCATTGTATGTAGAATTTTGACTGTACTCTCACATTCGTACTAAATGCTGTATCATTCAGAATTAGATGCAAAAATACTGAACCAGAAGGCATCATCTCTCATTAGAATTTATTTTTAATATGATTTCAGATTTTTAGAAAGAGATTGTCATGGCCTTCTATGTAGTCAAAGAAAACTTATATGGGATCTGGCAGACAGCATAGCTGACATTCAGTCAGAATATATTTTATATATAGTATTCTAATACAGTGGGTATTTACAGAAGAGCAACAGCATGGCTAAAAACATGGACATACCAGAACAAATGTGAAAGATTAATGCAAAAAACCCTTACATTCAGTGATTAGTGCTCTAGGCTTCAACAGATTGGAGGCACTGTTTTGTCAAGCTGGAAGTTATTAAACAAAAGCACTGTAAAGTTTTTAAAGAGGTTAAACTGCTGTGAATATGAGTGATAAAAACCAGAACCATGAGTTCTGGATAGCAATTCAAAATATTTAAAAATAAGTTCTTCAAAGGGTGTTAGTGGAAGCTTAAATTCACTATTATGATCATGGAGACAGACCACAAAATAATTTTTAAAGATTCTTTTTTTCCCTCCAAAATATTTCTATCGATGTAGATTATATATTACTTTAAAAAGATGTCAGATCAATGATCATTAGTCACTAATACATTGAAGAGAATCTCAGGATTACAGCATCTGAGGCAACTGTAACTAGTGCAAGATGCAAGAAGAGAGGAATCACAAGACTGAAGTTTGAACCAGATGATTACTCAAATCATAAGTAAAGCATGAGACAAAGAAATACACCTGAAGAGACCAGAGCGAGCTAAGATGCAGCACTGTGTTCAAGTTCCCACCTCTCCTCCATGGACTGTAAACATTAGGGTAAGTGTGTTCACTGTTGGCAAAAGTACAGCGGCTACTAAAACATGCCATGAACTAACATGTAAGATAGATACAGCAGAAATACTAGCTTTCTGCCTCCAATCACTGAATCTGCCTGTAAAGAGGTAACAAGAAAAAGGATTAGTGCCTGATTTTATAGGTACTGAGTACCCACAAATGAGAAACTACAAACCGATGCAGCAGCCCAACTTCTCAAGCAAAAGAAAACCCAGTATCTGTATCTTTATAAGTGAAAGCATGCACTTACTTAGAAGCAAAATAATCCCAGCATTTAATTTATTTACTGATACCACACCTCACTCTTTTAAGAGGACAGATGCTAAAAATACTTACAGTACAAAGATAAAAAAAGAAAAATAGTGACAGAAAAACCCAAGCAGTATCTTGTGTTAGACTTTATGTAGTGCTGACCCACTTTACCAAGTGCTGTTTGAATTCTGTAATTCAGATTTTAAGTATAGACATTTAGAAAGAAAAATGCTTAACCAAATTATCTCTGCAGCCCGACAGTTAAACCTAGTTTCTGAGGCATCAACCAAGCTCTACAACTGCTCTGGCTCTCTCTGTAGCTGCGGTGAATATGAACGTTAGAGAAATTCTACATCACCCAAATCATAGTTACTCACAAGGAAAACAGTCTCTGTGATTCAAAAAGACAAAAAAAAAGAAGGCATCCAAATCCATATGTCAGGAACAGCAAAATACAGACTGCTACCAAAATTTTCCAGCCACAAATGATAACAAGCACAGGGACAGTACATTTCATCATCTGATCAGATTCAATTGGACATTTTTATTCCTTTGACATTTTGCCTAAAACTTGTGAAAATGAAGGGACTTAAGCATCATCTTGGTGTTCTGAACAGTGTGTTCTACTTAAGAAAATCTGTGCATATGAGGGAAATACAAACCAATACTACTAACTACAAAAGTAGCTGTTGCTTCCGTTGATCAAGTTGGCCAAAACACAAAAACACTACTCCCTAGTGACAGAAAAAGCCCACTTCCCTCATCAACAGTAATGGCAACATGATTCAATGAGAGCCCAACTGAATCAAAACTTCATCTTCACTTAACAATCAAGTTCAGAGAAAACAGCTTCTTTTTATTTTGTTATTTTCATTTCTTGTCCCAGGCTTAATCAATCCACTAAAACCATTACTAATGATGTCTGCCAGTGACAGCTTGCAAGAAAGCAGTAAATAACAAAAAATTACAGTTATATAGAATGACCTAGGTCACCCGATACACCTCACAAGCAGGGAACATTGCTTAAAATGGTCAAAGAGCTCTTCAGTCTAGGAAAGATGTTCCCAATTATATGTTCCCTTCAAATTTGTACAAAGCTGGCAACTGGCAGTCATTGCCTAGACAGCGACCTAGATAGTAATAAAGACAAAGTGACCCAAATAGAGAGGAGAGGAATCTCGGCACCTCTCTGGGCATCCTTCATCTGCTGATGGAGGACATGGACAGATCAAGCCCCTCTTCCTCTCTGGCAAACAGAAAGAGAGGAGGAAAAAGAAAAAAAAAAAAACAAAACAAACAAAACCAAGAGAAAAATCACAACTGTCAATGAGCTTTACAGAAACATCAGTATCTGTAGATTCGTCTTAGCTTCCTCTTCCACTTCACTAGACAAAAATGGGATGGATGTAACCGACTAATCACAGATATGTGATAAATCAGCACCAGAAGAATACACTAAGGTTCACCACTCCAGAAACAAAGACTGCTACCTTCCACCCACACCTGGTGCATTCAACTCTTGGCACTGTCTGGCTCTGGAGATTCCTGCTCTGATGATGCATTTTTCTGACCTAAATAATTTGTTTGGAAACCTGTCCCGAGAGGCAAAGATGCAGGAAAGCAACAAGGAGAGACAGATGGAGCAAAGAGCCAGGGGATAAATCTTTTAAAAAATCAATTCCAGAGGGGAATAATCAGCAGTTTTTACTGTATCTTCTCCATTCAATCCAGCAGGCTCAGCTACGGTTACTGGCACAAACATCTCTGCATTCAGTCCTAACCTTCAGGAATCTCTCATCAACAAAAGAGGATTCTCTTGGATGGTGTCATGTTCCCAGCTATGCATTTCCTTTTAAGAATATAAAAACCAATATTTAGCTCTTAAGGAATTTTCATGCCAGTCATGACAATGAATATTAGGTAAATTTATTACTCTAATTAGAACCTTTGTCATCTAGGTGATACATGCTCGCTTGAGTTTTGGAAGTAAAGAATGGTGGGGCTTTTTTTTTTTGACAAGGCAGGTCTCTTTCTGATCTCCAGAAATTAACTAATTTTAATCTAGAAAATGTGCTGAGAAATGGGAAGACCTTCCAGGGATAGAGGAATAGAGAGATCAGCTGTAAATGAACTCAGTTCACTGATTTCAGAACAAAGGAAAGTGTGTGAACAGGGAGCATTTACCTGAACTATATCACAGATCACTTTCCCACTTCATCAAGGTGAATCACAGCTATGGGAGTGAAAAATATTTTGTGGGAAAGGGAGAACTGAATTTGTGGTTCCTGAATTACAGCACAAGCCTTTCCAAAGTAACATATAAGCCAGCTCAAAGCCCAGAGTTGTGACCAGTACTCCAAGCCAACACTGGTATCCACAAAGACAACAGTGGTATCCACAGGGGAAAAAAGCTTGAAGACTCTGTTCTAGTATTTAAAAATAGACCAAATCATATGGACCTGAAACTAAATAAACTTAGTCTAGAGATGAGACTTTTTTAAAAAAAATTAGTTCGCATAATTACAAAGTGGAACATCTTATCAGAAGGCTGTTATGAATTCATCATCATGGTAATCTTTTACCTTAACACGGATTCCCCCTCCTCCAAAGAATACTTCCTACTTTAGGGCCCACTGTCTGTATTTATATGGGAGCATAGATTTGAACATCACAATATTCTCTTATCTTTGAGTCAATAAAACTAAGAACATAATGTGACACTCACTTTTCTTTCCGGTTTCTGGATTTCAGGTAACACTGCACAGAACGGCTTAATAACTTCTAAAAATTTTACTGTTCCAGAAAAACAAACACACACAAAAAAAAAGAGAAAAAAAATATTAACAAAGCTTTATGAATTTATAAAACTTCATACAACTTTATTTAACTTCTACAGAGGAAATAAATTTATAAGTGAAATTTCATCAACACACATTTTAATTCTATGTCTGGAAACTAATGACCTCTTCTTAAAATAGCTGAAAACAGGGCGAAGATGTTAAAGAGAATTCTTGCTCTAATCAGATTTGGCCCATTCTTTTTTCAACAGCTGGAATCATTTCAGATGAGAAACAGCACTGTATATATGACCAGAAGTGAACTAAATTGCATTTCATCTAAAAATAAATGACCTAGTATCAGCCTGTGCTAGTTAAACACAGAAGCAAAGCATACTGACATCAAAAAGCATCCACATAGAGATGAACATCTTGTGTTTTACAGAAGTATTTAACTGAGAAAAATAATTCAATCTCTAAAATATGTTTTAAAATCTTAAATCACTGCAACACTTATTCTGATCAGAACTTTGGGGATTTTAATTTTTGATGCATCTCTCTCCACAGTTTTTCCTTTAAAACAGAGAAAAGCTCAACAGTTTGGTTTCCTTTCATGGAAAAATGAATAAATTAAAAAAAAAAAATCAAAGTGGGCAATTTGTCCTCCAAAACTTGTACATTATTCCCAGCCCCAACACATTCAGAGAGCCATAGAAAACGATCATCAGTACTTCTTCAAAATAAATGCATTTAGTACACTGCAAGCCAAGTTAAGTAACATTTTGATCGAAATATCATGTTTACTTTTACATTTTGCTGTGACATATTTCTCCTTTGTTTATTCCAACCTCTCAGCTCACCAGAACCTGCATTTCGTTCCACAGAAGGCGGCACAGCTCCCATGTTAAAATACTACGGCCACGGAAAAAAACAACAAAAAAACCCCGGCACCAAGCGGTGACTCGTCTCCCCCTCTGCCCGGCTGCAGGGAAACCTGCTCGGGAGGAGGGTGCCCTGCTGCCGCCGCCTCTCCGGCCTGCCTGGGGCCGGTACCTCATGCACGCCGCCACCTCAGCCCGCCGGGCCGGCGACCGGCCACGTCGTGCCCTCACACAGGCAGCGACCCCGCTGCCCGGGGCCGCTGCTCCTTGGCCCAGGCCGGCTCCCCGGGCCGGCCCCCCCGCCCCGCCGGTACTCACTGCCCATGGCGGCGGCGGGGCCGGCCGCCTGCCTCAGCCGCTGTCACTGCCGCTCCCCTCCGCCGCCGGCCGGTGCTGTCACGTGACGCCGGCCGCAGGGCCCTCCCCTCCTTGCGTCAGGCATCGCTCCGGACGACTATCCCTGCCCTGAGGCGACTGGCGCTTACCGACACGGCGGGGAAAAGCGATACCGCCGCCGCTAACGGCTGAGAGCCGCCTCGCCCCTTCCCCCGGGGCGAGGGGAACGGGATCGGTGGCGGAGGGGGAGTAACAGCCGCTACGGGCCGGATCAGGCTGTCAGCGGACAGCCACGACGGCGAAGGACCCGCGGGCCGCGCTCCCACAATGCTCTGCGCGCCGCGAGGGGGCGCGGCCGTTCCCGCCCAGGAGCCGGCAGAGCCCCGCCTCCGCCCGCCCCCCGCGGCCGCTGAGCCTGCCCCTGGGCGGGAACCGCCTGCCCCTCACACGGCCACAGCTCCCGCTTTAGAGTTTGTTTTGGCTTGCGTTGAAGGAGAAAACTATCTCCTCACTCTGAATCGCAGCCTTGTTCGTATCTTCTTACTCCTCGGGGGTTTGAGTAGGTTTCCTCGGCTGTTGATACAGCAGGATCGATTTGAAAAGCACAGACTGAGCAGTTTGGTACCAAGGTGGTTTTGCTAGTATCCCAATCCACTCATGTTGAGGGGTGAATGTGATAATTTCACAAGTAATTTGATAAAATCATAGGTCCCTGGGTGAAGTGAACCTGACAGAGTGCCTGGACAGAGAACAGGTATCACCAAAACGGGTATCAAACCTTCTTCAGAGCTCTCTGTTACAACAGGCAATGGTCTGTATAATGAGGGTTACCAGAATTTATTGCAGGATTTATATATGATAATTTAAAATAGTATTTATTCTTTCTGAGTTAACTCATCCTACACCTAGGCTTGTATTCCTTCTCTTTTAGGCTAAATTACCAAGAAAGAATATGAGATGTGGAGGATTATGGCTCCTCTCCAACCTTGAATCTATATATTGGATTTTATTCTGCATTCCATGAAAAGAAATCCTCTTAACCAAGACCTTGCTACAATATCTTTAAAGAATTTTGTTCAATAGCCTCCCTCATCTGAAATCACTGAGAAAGGCTTTTTCTCACAGTTTATATAGTCATAATCTTACAAATACTCATGAGTTACCCTGTGGCAGTTACTTTCACCCAGCTTCCTGTACAGTCTGACAAACACCCGTAATTAATTGGCCAAGCATCTTACTTGTAGATTATACTCTACAAATTAATAGCTGGGTTAATAGCTAAACTTCAGGCAATTTCTTGGATTATAATCTATAAATTAATAACTGGGTTAATAGCTAAACTTCAGGAAGTTTCTTGTAATTACCCTTTGTTCAAATTTTCAGCCATAAATTCCTTAAATTACAGGTCCTGTTACCTTGCTCGTTCACAGCAAACCTTCCTATCTATAAGTCGCTGGCTCAGGTTTTGGTGATTGATAAAAGGTCCAGGAGGTTTCTTCAATCCCTACTAACATAGATGCACCGCTCCAGGTGTGCTGAAGAAATGTTACTGTGTCACCTACGACCGAGATCCCAGTGATGGAAGTAAAAAAATCCAAATGCAGTATTATTTCCTTTGTTCATTCCAAATTAACGCTACTGTGGTGTTCAAAACTTTGTGTCTTCAAAATTCAGGCTACTTTTTTTTTTTAAATCTAAAATAGCACACTGCTACGAAAATACTTAGTTTAAAATATTCGTTTCCCTGTGTTTTCTTCTTGTCACCCACAGTTACTACTGTCTTTAATGAACTGCTCAACCTAACATCTCATTCCTTCAGTGTCTTTATCTTTTTAATTCTAGTTTTGCACTTCTCTCTGAGAATCCTGAACACACACACACACACACAACAGACAAGTGCAGTAACACTTCCTCTCTTTCTAGTGTTTCAGCTATCTAAGAGCACACAAAGCTTCACTTCTCTGTTAATGACCCACAAAATTCTCCTGTCTAAGGACTGGAACCTGCTCTGTTACCCACTCACCCAACTTGAATACTATTTTATCTGGCACTTTCTTGATTTAAGCTTCCTGCTGGAAACTCGCTCCCATTGTCAAGCAATACCCTCATCTAAGGTGTCTGCAATTTCTGCTTCTCTTTTCCAAAATGCTTTTTTGCAAATGCAATCCAGCACTCACGCGGGGAGAGCCAGGTCTGCGTGCAGAGCGGCGCATGGCACGCAGACTGAAAACAGCTTTGTGTGCATCCAAAATTGGTGGGAGAAAAGCGTTAACTCCAAACTCAGCAAGTGCTTTGTCTTGCTGCTGGTAGCTGTCAGCCATCACAGAAGAGCAGTGTTCTGCGGGCAACCTGCACCAGCGACACCAAGCAAAGCTGTGCTGAAGCTCTCCGGTCCTTCCCCTGGCATCCCTGCGGGCTCCACAGCGCACCAATGCCGGGCTGCGGGCATTTAGCTGAGCAGCACTACAGAAATAGCTGCGTCTCCCAGCACGAGGATAAAACAGGCTCTGAACACTCGAACATCCTTTACTTGGTTAGAAAACCAAACCTGCACAGCCTGTGTGGGAGTGGTGCGTAACAAGGTCAGCTTCAGGCCACGCGAATCTCAAAATACTTTGTTCTTTCCTTGCATGTATTGCGATAGTGAAAAAAATGTGGGTTTATGTAATCATCAGCTTGGAGTCAAGGCTGCTGATTGTTCTCTACAACTTCCCTGGCTACAGATGCAGCCAAAGCAATGTCACCCTTCAGCCTCCAGTACCAAAAGTACCGAGCACGGTAAGTGCGTGTTTGGGCAACGTGTCTAACAAACTGAAGTGTGCACCCCAAGTATTATACCCAAAGAAAATGTAACTGTATCTCTGTGAAAGAGCAGCTGCTGTTACTAGACAATATTCATGGTTAAAAAAAAAAGGACAGGCAGAGCTCCAGCCATTCTCAGGAAAGGCGATTCCAACCTGCAAGAGTCTACGGCCCAGGGATCATGGCAAGAAATTCTTGGAAATCTCAGAAGTTTAAACCAGAATATGTCTTGATTAGACAAAGCTGTTCAGAACACATAAGTAGTTGTGAAGATTGCTAGAGCAAAGTGGAAGAAACGTGATGTCGTGTTGCTGTTGATGGATGTGCTAAAGCAGCCACGTGAAACACTACAGCACAGAGATTAGAGAGGTCACTTCTGGGTCACACAGTTAATGAATGAATGTGTGAACTAATTAGGATAAGATACCAAAGCAGGCTTCAGAGATGCTTCTTTATGGGAGCTGCTTCCCCAGGTGAAGGCACACCCTACCTGTGAGCTCCCTTCCTCACCCACCATGACTTTCTGTCTGAAAGTGCTAGATTTGGTTCAACCCCACTTGTTTCTTTTCAAAAAGGTCTTTGGCCCGTGATGGGTTTGGTCTATTCAAGCATGCTCCCCCAGATAACTTTGAGAGGAGTAGGGAGGTGCCAACTTCACCTGACAGCTAGACTGGAAAAATAAAGATGATGGGAAAAATCCCGGGGTGCTGGGAGAGCTGCAGTGGGGTAGCAGGAGAGCAGTCAACACTGGGGTCTGCCTGGGTACCTTTTACCTCCCTCTGCCCTCTGGCTTCATTATTTTCCTGCTTAACCTCAATGTTTTGGTCATTTCTCCTTTGCTTCCCAATAAAGACTGATTTCTTTCCTCTCCGCAGATGACAATTGTGCTGAAACCTTCCCTCAGGAAGTGCCAGTGCTTTCCAGCCAGGAACTGGACGCTGACTGCTGATGTACAGAGCGTGCAGCCACAGAAATGTCTCAGCAGGTGGACTGGAGGGCAAAGGGCTTTTTTTTGCATTTCTTCTAAACGTGTTTAGCTGAAAAAGTCACACAAGCAGAAGGGCAACAGCAGTGGTGTGACAGCCTTTTGGAAGCCCTTCGAGACCCCCTGTGGAGCTCTAGTTGACACTTACATTAGTCCTCTAAATGGACACAGAACTCCCACATACTGTGGAGGGAAGAATTGCTCCTGGTGGAAGGAGATGGGATTCAGGAGAAGCCCCCTCAGGACTGCTAGAAGGGGAAGACCTGTGGTCACTCCGTACTTGTGAGGGCTCCAGCTGAACTCCTTCTAGTCACTGTCCTCTCCTGCTCACCTTGTCTTGTTGCTGGAGCAAAGGCACATTTTGGGAACTTCTTCAAATGGTTTGAATACCTGTATCTGTTTGAGCTCCTCCAGAAAACCTGGCTGATTACCCTCCTGTTTTGTCATTTGCTGCTGTTCCTTTCACTGATTTCTTCTATAACCTGTTTTATTAACACATCTCTACAAGACAAAGTCTGCGATACCTACACTGCAAAGAGTTTTTGCTCAGAAACCTCCCAAGAGGCCTCCAGATGAGGACCTCCTGCAACAAAAAAGCAAAACCAAAAAAAGCCACAATGTTTTTTGCTACAGCAGATCTTTTTAAAGTCCCTTTGACCTCCTAATTCTCCTGCCTCTTGCCCTTCCAGTTTCTGGTACACTTGAAAGAAACCTCATTATTACACCTTGCAACAATTTGTCCCTCAAACTCTTTGCAGCCTGCCTTACTGTATTCTTCTATTTAGCTTGACACAGTTTTGGACTCTTTTCTGTTCTCTTACTTGGTCACAACTTCAGCCTTCTTCCAGCATGAGCAAGATTTTGTGTAGGAACTAAGGACCACTGAAGGAAGAAACTGAGCAGAAGTAAGCCCTCCAAAACAGGCCACATTCATGAGAACTGGTGAAACAGCACAGCAGCCTGGGACTGGAAAAGAGATGGTTTCTTAAATGCACTTCCCTTTGGCTTTACCAGTGAGAAGTTTCACATTCCCTGGCAACACAGACAACTAAACCAATAGACCAATTTAACAGTACAATCTTGGGGTTAAGAAAAAAACCCAACAAACCAGAAGGACACTGAGAAGAATTTCCCAGGTAGGAGGTAGTGTCACTCTTCAGGCTAGTCTCTAGAAACTGGTTTGGCCTCTACAAAATACGGTTCTGAAATATGGCACGATCCCTGCAGCACATCTTCCACCCTGCAAGCTTGATGTGAAAGCACTGCTTGTCCAGGCGAGAGAAATAGTGGTGCCTGAAGCCTTCAGGAGCCATCCTGCAAGGTCACCCCCAGGAATCCTGCTTTAACAACTCATGAATTGAAGAACACCAACAGCTGCAACAGATTTCCTTCCTGGCCCATAGGAAAAGAAATGAGAAAATCCACAACACTGTTATAGAAATGGCTCATTCCCAGGCACGGGGAAGCATTTATTCAATCAAACAGCACTAACACTTCTGTGGAAACAGAAACTGTTTCCACACATGCACCATTCCAGGTAACTGTCAACTGCAGATAAGGAACACAATGTAAAGTATTTTATAGCCATCTCACTGATCTGCCCCCTGGCCTGAACTTTTTTTTAACTTTAAAAAGATGTTTTGTAGAAAATACTACAAGAGAACAAGAAGTATCTAGAGTAACAGGCATTACCTCTCACCTTTAGGTATCCTCTACATGAAAAAATTGCTTCATCATTACAGAACTTGGTTCCGTTCTTTTTTCCCATTTTGGAGAACTAAGTCTTAAGGGTCTGGCTTTTGTTCTTCTTTACAGGAGGAGGCACGAAACGTGACTGACAGGAGGAGTAGTCCATCCATTGAAAACTTAGATAAATGTGTTGGCAAGAATGTCTTCCTGCTGCTGGTGGTGTAGAGTTCCAATGCCAACTGCTGGGGCTGGTAAAGGAGGTCTGCTCACAAGACGGAGCTGAAATTTGAGTCAGGAAGAAATGATTAATGAAGCACAAGCATAGGATCACATCTTGAGGTCCTCTGATGCCATGGTGATATCTTCTGTCAGATACTGGGCAGTCCCAGCTGGAAGTTATGGGACTTCCCAATGCAGGAAGTTATCCTCCACCTCCCAAAGACCATGGCTCCAAGAACATTACAGTGCACAATCTGACAGGGCGAAGAGTAGCTTTGGATTCTCCTACTCACTTCAAGTATGTTGTTTCCTACCTGGGATCTTTCATCATCCTGTCTACTTTGACTAAACACCAGGTAAAAGAAAGCCCCAGTCCTGCTCATCACCACCAAATGGTGCTATAAAGAGTGTAAGTAGCTTAAATTAGAACACACATTTGGTTTAGGCATCAGGATTATTTTTTTGTGTAAGCACCACAGAATTTTGCATTCAATAAGAACTTCAAACTTCATTTTAAAGACTAAAACACCAAAGGGACATCTTACCTTAAGCCCCAGCTGCTTTTCAAACCGTGGTGACACAAAGGACCATGGACCCATGTTCTGTGGTTCTTCCTGACTCCAGATGAAGACTAAAGGAAGGATAAGGGTACATTACAAATGCACTTATTTATCTTTTCAGCAGCTCAAGAAAAAGTTTTTAGTTTTGTAGCACCTCTACCTTTTTTTGTCTTGGCACTATCTTTGAAATGAAGGCTTGTCAGATTGAATTCCCTTGCAAATCACAGCTTGCTGAAGTCAAACCAAAAGTATGTCCACATTAGGGGACACTGTGGGTATATTCTGCTTTTCTACTGCTGCTTTCGAAAAAGCTACTTAAAGGACCAGATTGCAAAGACCAATGCAAAAAATGCCCCAAATGGTTCAGTCCAATTTTTAGTAATGCTTTACGGAAGCTAACAATAGCAGAGAGACAAGTTCTTTCAGAGCAAGTGGTAAACATTTGTATTATCCCACTTCAGACACACTAGATCGATGGGGGGAAGAGCAAAGAATAAAAAACCACTACAACTCTTCCTTCTAAAAGGCAGGCAACAGATTTAGTTCAGTATTTCAGAGAGTCCAGAAACACAAAAGGTAGAAACCTGGCTGACCTTTCGCACGGCTGTATTTGCTCAACTCTTGCTGTAGAGCTTCCAGGGGAAAAGGGCACAGTTCTTCAAGTCTCAGAATAGCTGTGTTATGCTGTTTCTCTCCTAGCGTCTCTCTTTGCTTCACCAAGGCATAGTAATGCTTACCAGAACAGAGCACCACTTGGGTGACACTAAAGAAAAATAAGAATGTTTCCAAGTTTAGTGTTTTACAGAAACTCTATGCAGAACAGTTCCACACTTTCAACAAAAAACAACCACCCAAACTTTAAAGACAACTTTTTGAAGCTAATTTGCTACCCTAGACCATCTTTTCTCTTCTTTGCATTCCCATCCCTCACACTCCCCTACCACAGTTGACAGACTAACCTTCGGGCACAGTATGCCAGAGCCCAGAGTTCCTGCTTCGTCAGTAATCCTGGGAAAGTTACCTTACAATGGGATTCATCTCTCTTAGCTTTAACTATTTAAAAATTAAACACCTAATCAAAGTTAGTCATCTATGTGCTTTCTGTAGAGAATAAACCAGAGAGGGAGAGAAGTACCTCCAGAGGACAACTCTCTCTCCCATGCCATAGAGGAACTGCCTGCTGGAGATAGCAATACCCTCCAGCAATCAGAGAGGTCTTGGCTGCCTAACCTTACTGGACAAAGGCAAGGAGCTAAACCTCACCCTTTGCACCTCACCATCCCACTTAAAAAAACCCAAGATGCTAAGATACTTCCAGCCTTTTGAAGTGGGCGAGGATGCAAACATGAGGGATGCTGTCAGACTCGGGTACTACTGGGACAAGGATGAGGCAAGAACCTTAGGAGAGAAAAAAAATGAAGGCCAGAATTGCCCATAGTGAACAGGATTCTCTCTAATATCTGAAGGGAGGGAGATACACACACACAATTTATTATTGCCCTAACTTCACTTCATCAGCTCAGGTGTTCCCACACCAGAACAAAAATTCTGCATCTCTTCAGGTAACAGCTGCTCCCAGTGACTGTTAGCTAATGGTCATGGCACAGAATAACGCCCATCAGACTAGTAACTATGGTCACAACCTCCCACTGGGGGCAAGGGCTGAAAGCCTGAACACTTTACTATTATGCAGACAGATATGGTAACTACCAACAAGTAAGCAGAAGAAAAGGAGAGAAACAAGTAAAACTAAGTCACCTGCTATAAAATGACATTTTCCCCCTGAAGTCACCTCTTTCTTATCACCTCAAACTTGAGCTGTTATGTCGGAGAAAGGGACAGGACATCCTTTCTGAGCTTGTCCTCTAAGAAAGTAGAGCTACCTTTTAGGATCTACGGAGGAGTCACCAATGACAGGCTTGAATGTTGTCCTTGGGGCCATTTCTTCAAAACTCGATACAGCAGCCTACATGGGGGAGAGTTGGAAGTTACCAAATCTCGATGCCTTTTCCCTCAGGCCAGAGTTGGGGAGAGGATACTGAGACAGAGTTTTGTAAGCACAGAAGATAGTCTTCCCTCTCCCACTGATGAAAGGTGGGACGATAAGATTCCCAAGAACACTGCCAGACCTAGAATCAATCCTACTTCTAGCACTCCTCCACCCAGCTTTAATTCTCAACCTATCCAGCCTCAAACAGGTAAAACCCCATCAATTTGACCCCAAAACAGAGATCAGAGAACACAGAGGAAGAACAAAGAGAAGAGAACACAGAAGAGGAGAAAGAAATGAAAAAAGAAAATAAAGTTTTCAGCTTACAGGGAGCCTTAGTAGCACTTTGGGAGATGCAACAATGAGAGGTTTCCTGAAGTTTCGGACCATTTGCCGCCGGAGTAAATGGAAATACTGTGCTGGGGTGGTGGGATGCACAACCGACATGTTGACCTGGTCCCCATCAACTCCCTCTTCTGAGCTGTCACACATCTGTATAAGGGGAACACAGCAATACGTTGTCAAGAAGCAAGCAGCGAGTCAAATATGAAACAGAGAATCGAGCCACATAAAGCACACTGGCTAGTTTAAGAATAGAAGAGCGAATATACCAATTCAGACATGGACTGTAAGGGAAGAACAACTTCAGAGAAGAAATGGCTTTAACATTTAACTGGTAAGATTCCATCTGAACTGTCTCCTCCTAGCACACTGTAACCAGGGCATGACAGTTTTTGGAACAGTGGAGAGGTCATGACTTCTTCATCAGAGGGGCAGCATCCCTCTAAACATGCTGCAAACCCCTCCTTAAGCCGTTACTCAGATAAAAATGCTTTCATTTACTTACTACAGTCAGAAGAGCACAACAGTGGATTTTTTTTTTTTTTGTGTAAAAATATGCCACAGATTTACTAACTGATATTTCATAGTGTCCAGCATTCTGTTTGTATGCTCTGTGCCTAGTAGATAGATCTGTGAGTGGTTTGCCCAAGAGGGTGGCTGCCTGTTTCTGATGCCAACCCCCAAAATGTCTTCTATAAGAAGTGCCCATTACAGGTCTGCTATTTGCAATTCAGCGATTCTGTCTTGCTACTGGACTCATTCTGTGGTACAGTGACACAGCCGAGGAGCAGCAATCAGTATGAAGACAGCAGCAGTACTGAAGCATGTCCCACCAGCGCTGTTGGCAGCGGGTCTCTGCAAGCACTATGCAAATCTCATGTTAGGAAATTTCTTGTTACCACACCCCCACCTGGGCAGAGATGCAACAGGAACAGCATGCATTTATTAGAAAGGTCAGTCAGAGTCTTGCCCCAGAGGTGCTGTGGCAGCATTTAAACCAAAACTGCTTCCTCACCCCTTCCAGACCTACACCTTCTCAATACAGTACCCTTTCTTCCTCCACTTTCAGCCCAGCCCGCTCCTATCTCATCATGATGGTATGACCCTGGTACTTCTCCAGCTTCTGACATCACTAGAAGGTAGACCAGGAATGGGACATTTTGCAATAAGACTCCCAGAGCCCTTGATTGCCAGTGCTGCGATGGGGGATATGTGAATCCGAGGTGTGATGGGGTACCTGTAAGAACCGTTCCATCCGGCAGGATGAGTGCTCAGGGCCTGCACCATCATAGCCATGGGGAAGAAGAATTACTATCCCACTCTGCAGAAGCCATTTGGCCTCACCTAAAAACACATAATGAGGGGAAGGAAAGAATGATTTCCACAGAACATAAAGCTGCAAAACACACAGTACTTTGCACAAACTATTCAGGAAAAAAGAACAGCTAATTTCTAGATCATTAAATACAAGCCTGAAACACGCTGCTGGCACTTTGCCATGAGATTCACAACAGTGAACCAACACCCAGAAGATGACCTTAAGTTTCTGAAATTATCATGTAACTTTGGGCTTCCAGAAGACTTAAGCCTCCATGTGGAACATATGACACAGTGACAATTTTAAAACTTAGTCTAAAATATCATCACAGTATGCAAGAATCCTCTTAATGGAATGGTCCTCCTGACTAACAGGGGTCCTCAAAGGTAACTCTCTAGCAAGAAAACCCCTAACCATAATTCATTATATGTTTTCTGCCTACCTTGTCCTTTGGTGCTCTGCAGGCGTGACCCAGGCACCATCCTGTGAGCCAGCCCTAACACACCAGTGCTAGCCACAGGCTAGTTCCCTGAGCTCTGTCAAACCTCCTGTGCTATTTAAGTGATTACAGTCAAATCCAGAAGGTAATTCATCCCAGCCTCAAATGCATGTTGAGGACAGGTGAGTTAAGAGGGCCTCTGAACTTCCAACTACCATCACAGAAGGAGTGCAGAGGCCTAACTGAGGCTAGAAGCCAAAACTCTGGACACTTAGATACAAGGAATCCCACTCTAGAAATCCATCTTAGCATCTTCTCAGCACGTTCCAGCTCAGAGAGGTCTTTTATCTGAGCACTCCAAAAACATACTAGAGTCAAACTTAGAGGTTGGTTGTAAGGCGTTGTTGTGGGGTTTTTTGTTTATTTGCTTCAAATAATCACTATTTTCCATCTGTATTGCTTCGAGAATTTTTCAGATGCCTCATGCAGGAAAAGTACAGCCTAAAAAGCTATCAACTATACATACACACAGTAAAATAAATGGGGTGGGGAAGAAAGGCCATTAATATAATCAACTGTCCTTTTGGAATGACTGCCTTCTGCCAAGGGTGGGGTGTCTTTCATTTTAGATGGATTGTCTTCAGAGAAAAGCTGCATAGAAGTCAGGACGACACAGGCAAGCTCACAAGACTTCTCGAGAAAAAAAGATTTTTTTTTTCCTCAACACGATGCCCTTTTACTTTAAAGATGAAGGATTTTGTAAAAATGTGCTTAGTAGAAATGATTCATTTTTAAATATATTAGCTCCTTGCACACTCACCTCCAGAGATGAAAGTGTCAAATATTATCTGGGCTCCATTAAAGAAGTCTCCAAATTGAGCTTCCCAAATTGGCAGTAACTTAGGGCTCTCAATACTCATTCCATATTCAAAACCAAGTACAGCTTCTTCAGACAAGGGACTGTTACTCACCTAACAAAAGGAAATTGTTGGGAGGGGTGGGTGAGGAAGAAGACAACCCAGGGTTAAGAACCTTTGGAACCAGGCACATCAGTGCTAGGCACACTGAGGACATGCACTCCTAAAGGCAACTGATGGTCACCTCTTGTTTTTTGCTTTTGAATGAAGACACTGAGGGGAAAAGAATAATAGCTGATCTCTCAAGGAAAAGCAAAACCCCTTGTTAAATTTCTAAGGAGGGTAACTACAAAGAATGGGGTGCCCTGACAGTTTTTATGTCTCTCTATCTAGTGGTTGCCAGAGTATACAGGCTACCTACATATGTCTCAGCAGCTTTAAAATACGCATTCTGTTTCAGCACAACTTGAAGGTTGCCTTGTGGACCACAGAACCTACCTCTAGGAAACCTTTCTGGTCTGGAGACATATGATTCAGAGGAATGTAGGTATCATCTGTCTCTTGGCAAACCAACATCGCGTGTCGTTGGCTAAAGGTTCCTCTGCCAACATCTTGTCCACTTAGTCTGATATTGAACCCTTGCCAAACAATAAACAAAACACTGGATTAGCAAGTCATGTAAAAAGAAAACATGCAGGACAACAACTCCCCAATTCTAAAACACTACTTCTCTTGTTACATCTCTTCTTGGATTTCCCATCAACAGCAACATCAAATCGGAGATGGAATGCTTAACCAGCAGCAGCTCCATCTCACAAGCACAGAGGTGCTCAGACATTTCTCTTCTCTCCTCTCTGCAGCCAAGAATTATTTTGCAGTAAATGGTTCAATTTATGGAAGCGAACTGCAAAAAATGTGCATTCTCTATCATATGTAAATGGAGATATGAATTCAGGCTAGAGAGGAGGGAAAAGAAATAGTAGCATGAAACACTCTCCAAAAGTATTTGGGAGGCCCCACTGATGTCAGCTGCTCTGCTCACGTGCCTAGCTCTATGCACGAACGTTTTTGGGAAGTGGGAGGAAGCAACAATTCTTTGAAGACATTTAGTACTCCATCTGCAACATCTACAGACATACAAGATTCACCTTCTCTTAGTACCATGCAAATGCAAATTGTCAAATTTATACATCATATCAATCTTTAGACTTAGGAACACCTAAGAAGTCTAATGTTATACTTTATTGACATCAAAGCAAAAATATTTTATTGTCTGTTGTCTAGTTGCCTCTTACCTTGGCTCAGCAGGGAACCAAATGCTAAAGTTTCAGCTGTTGCCCAGTCCAGCTTTTTTCCTTCCTCCATTTTTTGAACTCTTGACTAAACAAGAAAACAACATGAAAAAGTTACTATTTTGCCTTTTTTCCATCTGTAGCTCTTTTGGTGGCACAGATCATTATTAGAAGCTAGGCAAAAAAGAAAACACTATTATAGAGAGAAATTCTGTATTCCTGCAGCCAGCTTAGATTGGTTTGGAATACACACAGTCTCATTTCAGCACATACTGAAGGTTGCCCTGAGGACCACAGAACCACGGATGACCCACGTGTTCACTTACCAGTCAACAACCTATGGACTGACAAATTAGATCTTAGCCTGAAAATATTAAAAATCTTAGCACAGCACAGAGCACATGCTTGACAGACTTTTGATTTGTCTGGTTAGCAGTGATGAAAGATACCAGGCATAAATATTTCAGTCTCTAGAATTTTCCCCTCCTCTGGCCTGCAGAACTGCAGACAAAGGATCACACCTAGCTGTGGTGTTCCTGCCTTGGACTGGGAAGACAGGAACATCAGTCTTCTGAAATATTCAACTCACGGCTGACAACCAGACACCTGCGTGTGGTCATCATTCATCAAAGGGAAACGTTCACAAACCCAAACCATCCCAATTACTGCATGCAAACTTGTGAGCTATTAAAAACTGACTGTCAAATTTGGCCACATGTGTATGCCTATGTTTATACATAGAAAACATAAACACTCACTACTGGCTTTAGAAACTGTGTACAGTACTACCAAGTTCCTGATTCATTCTCCCACAAAGTACTCATTATAATCATAAAGTATATAAGTGATAGTAATTAATCATAATAGTTTATAATTTGTAAGAATCATAAACTGTATTTTCTATAAGCTTTTATCTTCATTGCAACAAAATATTGTTGAAATAGCAATTTTATGTATATAGTCAGATTCAGGGGAAAGGACATATCTTTCTTCAAAACTGGAGGAAAAATGGCATTATCTCAGCCTTGAAAAAGAGAGCGAGCTGTTTTTCCTACAGAATACTATGCTGTTCTCTAACCGGCAGCCTTGCTGTCTTTAAGAGTTTTTTCTTTAACAGGTCATATCCTTGAGCAATGGGACTAGAAGTGTCATTATGCTCCACTGACCTGTGCGTAGGTCTTCAGAAGATGGCTGTGCATCTGGAGTTCTTCAGGCACCTCCACAGACTTGACCCCAATAAACTGCAGAAGTGGTATAGGCATCCCTGTGTCCCAAGTGGTGATTTTAGCAGAAGGCTCAACAAAGCCTTTCCAGTGAGCCTGCAGGTTGGTAGGAGGTGGACTATACAAAGTCATGTTGGCAAGATGATCATTCATTTTAGAATAGTATGTCGTCTTTATCTCAGATACTTCCACCTCAGTCATGAGCCCAGCTGCTATTAGGTGTTCTGCGTACGTGTCTGGGATACTCTTACGGGATCTGTCAGGGAGGGAATCAAACCCCATAGACATTAACCCTGAAAACAGTGTCACTGCAGAACAAGGAAATACCACCTTACTACTGTCAGGCACCATGAAAAACTAAAATAAATGATGTCCTGGTGCATTATAGTCCTTTCCATCAAGCTTGCTTTCCTGGCATTTCCAGAAAAATAGTAATTCTCTTTGGTATGTGCTCTACAGTCCTTTTTTTTTTTTTTTTTAAACTCCATATAGTTGGCAGTTACAGGTAAAAGCAAGTCAAAAAAACTTTCCAGTTACAACTGCCTCTGTGCTATCATGCATATTTTCTTCCGACAAATTGACAGTAGGTTTTCAGTATTAGTGATAACCAAGCTATCCATTCCATAAATGCTTCACCTAAAATACCAGAATTCATTGGCCAGTAAATTTTTACGTGTATTTTATTTTGGGGATAAGGATGGAATCTGAATATGTTTAAATGCTCACAAAGATGAGTCCCCATTGGAACCAGCAGGACCAGACAAAGATGAGACAAACGTCATATTGGCTTCCTGCCCATTCTCCCACATTATCTACACTTCCCTCTGACACACAGAAGACAACTTTGCCTTCTGATTACTAGCGATCATGAACTTGAAATCCAAGGGCTATGTACAAGATTTTCCTCCAAGAGGCATCAAGCTGCGTATTCAAGAACCAACACTAGTGGTTACCTTCATTAACATCTCGTTATCAGACTCGCACCTTACTCAAGGGCTGCTGACATTGTAGCTACACTTACATAAAGACTTGTCAATATGGCAAAGGATCTTCATTATACAGAGACTTCTATTACAGTAGCAGGCAATACTGAGTTGGTGTAGACACAAGTACATTTTGGGTTCTCCCATCAGGTGGTGTTACCCTTACCTGATGATTTTGTACATGCTGGGGTTAGTGAAGAACGGCTCATCAAGTTCATTGTGGCCCCACTGTCTGTAGCACAGCAAGTCTACGATCACGTCCCTGCGGAACTGGCGTTGGTACTCAACAGCCAGTCGTGTGGCACGGACAACTTCTTCAGGATCATCCCCATTCACATGGATAACTGCACATCCAACAATTTTACCTGCCCGGGGGTTCAAAACACAACAACAGTAATCACACCCAACCCCTTCCAAAGGAAGTGGACACACACCTACTCTGCTGAAAACTACAGACAACTCACGAGAAGTGTATTTAACAAAAACACGTCTACAAAAGATGCTCTTTGTGATGAGAGCTGGGGTAAGGAGTCTTCCCTGAGAGAAAGTGCAATTAGCCCAACCTGTTGTATTTGTTACAGTTTGCACACAACTTCGTTGCCAGCACTAAATTCCCAGAGGAATTCCTATGTTCTTGCATCTTACTGATCTGGATGGAAGTCTGCAGGGAATTGGAGAGAACTACTTGATAACTTCTCTTTCAAATAAGAACTGAGTTTTGTTTCCTTCTTATCCTAAGCTATCACTACTATGAATTCATACAGGCCAGAAACTATCTTCTCCCTTGTTAGCAGTCATTCTATCTGGTGCTCCTCCAGGCAGAAAGGTCTCTTCATTAAAGAGAACACTGTAAAATTCAAATGTCTTAGCACCCTCTCCTGTACGACAATTTGGCTGCAAATCTTCCCAGCAACGGTGTGCTCCTCTTGTACTTTATTTGCCCAAATTCTGGAAAATTAAGATACTTCAGCCATTCCTGACCCACATCAAGTTTCACTTCCTAGCAAAATCCAGAAGTTCAAATGTGTAACACCCCCAGCTCCTCACTGACCAGGTAAGAAGAAAGAAAAACTAAGGATGGAGGTGAAAAAAAACAAAAAACAACAACAAAAAAAAGCCCACAACACAAACCCAGCCCAGGGAAAATGTAATAACAACATATGCTATCTACCTTATCAGATTTAATGAATCTACCTGTTCAGTTTGATGAAACCATACAACAAACACGAACACTTGATGTTAAGTCTTAAAAACATACATTAGTATATTTTTAATTATAGGAGACATACACAAGGGAACTAACTACTGTGTCTCTGACCTTGCCGATTATAACACATGTGTTTATCACTAAGAAAGATCAGTCCAAAACAAAAGACTTCTAGTTTGAGCTTAGAAATGAGACTCATCTTTCAATTAAAAGCTCAACAAGGTCACCTGACAACAAACAAAACAGAAAAATCAAAGAGTATCTGACTTGCTCAGAAAATACACTGGAATTATTTTGATTAAATTTAACAAGATGTATTTAGAATACATCTATTATACACTCCATCACAGCAGATTTTTAAAAGCTGTCAATGACATGGCAGAAATTAAATGAGTTATAAAGACTTCACACTAATCTTGCAAATATTTTATAACATCCCATAAAAAATGTGACAAGATCTCCCCTTGATATTTAGTCTTTGCATAAAGCAGATGGGGGAGGGCATATTTTTAGCATCTGAATTTTTGCTAGTAGGAGGTAATAATCAATAATAATTTTGATTTCTACTCTAACATGAAAATGGAGATTGTTGGAAGTGTGAGAAAAGCAAAACAGTGGAAAAACTGCAGAACACACATTTCCTTAACACATGGTGCCCAGAACAAACACAGAGTGAGATGGAGATTCACTGATTTGTGTTGCCATGGCACCAAGGAGGAACATGAAGTGAGGTGGAGGCCATGAGGTCCCGTTCTCCCACTTTTCTCAAGGAGTATTTGACACGACTAATGCAGATTTATCTCCTGCTCTTCCTGTTCTCTCAAGGACTGTTTTGCACAACTCTGCAGACCTTCTCTCTCATTCATCCTCTTTTCGCACAAAAACAGCACACACCTTGCGCCAAGGAACGTGCTGTGTCATTACTCAAGAATTACACAGTCCCACCCACTCACACATACATACTTAGATAAATACTACCCTGAGTTAGATACAAACTCAGAGGGACGATAATCCGATACCAAATCAGAGGGACAGATCGACAGGTCTGTGCTCCTCACCCCCACCAGAGGGGACACCTTTTGGTAAGATTTGGGCCCTCAGCTACACCGAGTGATTACCTGGGAATTAAGTGTGTGTGATTGCAATTGGGTTTTGTGTGTAGTGCTATAGAGCCAACCTGCAGTTTATTGTAGGCAATCTCAAAGAATCTGTAGATGTTGCATAAGAATAAACGGTACTATTCATGAACCTGACTGCTTCTCTTGAATGCAACCAGACCTACAGCATACGGGCTGTTCATGCATCTGGTGTCAGGCCTATAGTTACTGCCCTAAGAGATAAGTCCAGCCGCCCCCAGCCCCTCTAATCTCTGAGGACCGGCTAGAACGCAAAGGGATTCATCTCTTACCAAATTAATTAATTACCTTAAATGCAACAGGAGATATATTAATCTAACTCCCTAGAGCTGACAGGCACTTGCTATAAAAAGCTGAAAGCATAGCATATATTCACACTGGAGTTAAAAATCCTTTCTGACACAACAGGCTGATTCCTCCTGATTCAACTATACATACCAATATCACTACAGTACAGAGATGATCTCCCTCGCTCTGGAGGAGTGGTATAGCCCAGCTGGTTATTAACTATCAAATGGATGCTCCCACCAACTCTGAAATGTGGTAGATTAGAGAGGGTCAGTGTTTCAGGAACAATCCCTTGCCCAGAGAAAGCAGCATCGCCATGAACCTAAATTAGGGAAGAAGGAGGAAAAGTCTCATTAGAAAACACTGGAGGAACAGCAAATTCAAAACCGTAACTCATTCAGCAGGACCTTTTACACTGACTAGGTAGAACAGATACAGTTTCAGCCGGATCCACTTCTTAACCCATTTCAGACTGCGGTTTTCATGATTTGAGTTTATATAGTCTTATCACTAACACAAGGTCATAGCAGGCAACATCTGTACATGATTGCCTGATGTAATCCCCACCTGGAACTGACCTATAATCTCTTAAAACTGACCCGCCAGTGTATAGGTGACCACAAGTATCGTGGCTATAGCAAACCTGCAGCAGTCAGTAGCAAGTCACTGACCACTGAACAAAAGGCAGCCAGTCACCACAGCATTCGCTACAGGCTTTGCTGACAGTTAAATGCTGGTGAGCTAGGACTTATGCCTACTCCCACCTTATCAAATAGAGACAAGAACAGACACAACAGGAAAAAAAAGTGGAAAAGGAACTGAATGGAAGCACTCAGAAGCAAACAAAAGCTTTCAGAAGGAAATAAAACCTAAGTTCTGAGTTACATTCAAAGTTGCAAGTTCAAAAACAAGTTTGTAAGGGGAAGGGAGACTACTGTGATCTCCAACCCATGTTTCCAAAAAGGCTAGAGTTACTAGAATGAGTATCAGCTAGCATTTCCATGTTTTGAAACTAGAGATAGTTCTCCTTTGATGAATACAATTACAGCTTCCTCAGAATACAGATTTGATCCTTTGCAGACCAAAGGCGCTACACACATTGACGTAGTTTCTTACTGAAACCAGATGACAGTTCTACTTGCTAGTTACGGGATAATGGTTTCAAGCCTTAGGAGACTTTTGGAGGTGCAAGTACACCTGGAAGGGAGTAGAGGTGCAATCAGCCAGTGAAACGGCAGCACTGCATTTTATACAGTTATAATATAGAGACTTTTTTTAAAAGGTATCACAGAAAGTTAACTACTGCAAGAGAGACAACACAGCATTCCCACTCTATCCCTTACCATGCCACACTGGTTCCTAAAGTGTTGGGTTTTCAGCTCTCCTTTTTGGGTTCTTCTGCTGCCTAAGAAGGCTATGAATCTTGGTGATACCATTTGAGTGAGGACCCTAGAACACCTGAAAGAACTTTATGGCCTTCAGTACATCCCACAGCATTAAAGCCTACAGACAGTAGGACTATCTAACTACACAAGACTCTTCATACACATCTTAAACCCCAGAGGATTCAATTCTTATGGTGCAAGTAGGATTTTACTCATTCTAGCAGAAAGCTAATACGTGTTTTTTTCTGGGCAGCATTATCAAAGAACATAAAAGCAAGGTCACCATCAAGTTCAACTCATCAGTGACCTTGATAGTGAAATGTCAAATGTGAAATCTATTTCAGGGAAATCTTATTGTCAGATTCCAGTTCAAATCATAAACACCAGTAGCTGTCTGATGCCCAGGAAGTGGTGTGTGAGAAGGTGAAAAGTAAGCCACTCTTCAAGAGATGGACAATTAAACATTGCAGAAGTGTTCATGGTAGTTAACCTAGAAGAGTTTTACAGTCTTCATATATTCCAGGCACACTGAAGTTCCAGAAAAGATCTTCAGACCTTGGACAACTAGCTTCACTACTGACACTGGCACCTTAGCTGATCTTTACTCTTTTTACCGTCAAGCTCTGGTGCTCAGGCTAGTGGAAAAATAGAACAAATGCCAGAGTAAACCTCATTTCAGAGTTTCTACACTTACATTGCTGGAGAGAAAGCACTATGAAAACAGAAAGCTCAGAGAGAAACTTCCAAATAAAGATTCTGAAAGAGGAGGTGTCTGCTTTCATCTCTTTCTTCTCAATCAGCTGAATGAGACGAGTTCACAATCACAACTGTAAAGATTTGCCTTTTTTTTTTCTCTTTAATCTAACTCTTGGACCTCTTAGACACAATCACGAATACTGATGTTCATGTCACATGAAACATTTACTTTCTTTTGGGAATACCTTGAGTCAGTTTACTAACCTGAAGGTGGCTAGATTGGAGTTAAATGTTATTCTCTACTATGTAACCCTCCCTACCACTTACCCCTTCAAAACCCAAAAAGTTACATTTTTCTTGCACAGGGAGAGTCCATTTATCCTGAAGAATCTTTCTTTAAAGAGTCATAGCAGTTTCATTACCACACAGTGAAGACTGAACACTATGAGACAGACAAAATCTAAGAAGCAATAATATCTTATCACACTGACTGACATAACTGCACTGAAAGATGAGAAGATGCATCGGGCAACAAACTTTTTTTCCTGCACTTGCATGCCATCAAGCCTTTTTTTTAAATAAAAGAATAAAAACACCAACTTGTCTCCACTTTTCATATTCTCCTTTCTGCCTTTTCTTAGTATCCATATCCTTCCAGAATGAAGCAAAACATTTATTTAACTGAAATATGTTTTCACTTCTACCTGTAACTTCCCCCATGTTTATTATACTCCACAGGAGAACAGTTCTGCCCCAACTCATTTTTACTCCTAGCTTTAAAAATGTTTGATTGGCTCACTTGTATTTCCAAGTCAAATACAATGCAAGAAAAGAAAATGTATCAAGGAACTATTTAGGACTTCCTCCACAGCTATAAAGACAGTTCAAGGAGTACTAATTCCAGCAAGACTCTTCACCAGTACCATGATAAAATGACAAAATTCTAAATCCTCCTGTAAATTTTGCAATCTTGATAGCTCTTCTCCAAAGCCATTTAATTTAAAGAATGCTAACAGTGGTTTAAATGCAAAAGTGGTCTGTGAGACAAGGCACACATGGCTCTCAATGCAGAGTATTATTAAAATAAAAGAGGGTATCAGAATCTCTTATTCACAAATCTTAGAAGTGGAATTGTTTAAATGCCAGTATCATCAAATATGTCACCTGGAAATACTCCTTGCTCTCCTCTTTCTTCATAAGGAGGATCCGTTCTTGATATTCTACATTAATTCAGTTTTGTCTGATATTTCTATATACACCATTTCTATTTCCACGCTAGTCCAGGAAGTCTTACAGAGATCAGTTACAAATCATGAGCAAAATACCTGCAAGCAAATAACTTTGTCTCCAGGCTGTGCGGAGCTCTCTGGGGAGTAATCTCCATCGAGCAGAGTCTGTTGCCTTCCTCGTGTCTTGCCCACCGCCACTGGATTGATTGCTTCTAAGTGTGAGGGGTTAGGTAGCAAGGTGACATGCACAGGCCTGTGGGAACCGAAGTCAAGATCTACAGAAGATGTCAGGTGGGAGAGAACATCCCCAATGGCTGCTGAATTCTCTGGAAACTCACTCAAACCACGCATCTTACGGAACATGAGCTGCATGGAAACAAATTTGGTTAAAACCCCTTTCCAATTCATTGACACACTGAAAGACAAACATTTACAGAACTGTATGCTCTCCTACTCCTGAAATTGCAAGGACACTTCTGATAACAGCACATAAAACCCTTCAATAGAGTTCTTTTAACAGTCTCCTGCGGACATTTGGCTGAAGTGCTGACATGAGAGGAAAACACTCTCACACAGGTAACTTTTTTACTGCTCTAGCATTTGTAATATAACAAACTTCTGGTGTTTTATTTTATTGCCAATAGATCAGGTATAGAGCAACTGCCAATGAGATTATATATCTCTTACCTCAGGTGGAAGCTGAAGTAAACCTGTGAGAAGATTAAGTCTTCCGCGATGAGGCATTCCAAGAATGATATCCGTCACACCGCTGTATGCGCACATCTTGAACAACTCATGGAAGAAACCCATCATACTCTCTGCTCCTTCACCACCATATCGCTTCACTGTGGCAAATTTTGTGGCTAAGAAGTGATCAAACTCCTATTAAAAAATAGAGAACGTCAGTATTAAACTAATTTAAGCAGCAGTCTTCTATTCATAAAATTGAAATATAATTTATGTTTGTACCTTTAAGTCATACAAACCTAAGCATACCCCCTTGAAAGTCTCAGCTCATTCTCCACCCACACAGTCCAAGACCAGAAGCTATAATGACTACAAGAAATCGGCTCTTATCTCCTCTTAAGCAGAAAAATGTTGGATTGAGGACCAAACTCTATCTAACATGGAAGGAGATGCATGAAGAAATGTAACACCAGAGCAATTTACAAATTCCTTGACAGTTTACATATTTTAGGTGGAAATTAAGGAATGCTCTTCTTTTACAGTATAAACCTCAACTATCCTAAGATGCAAAGTGCTAGAGAAGCACAGCATTCCATTTTGACTACTGTTAGACATAGTCCTTAGTACACAGGTAGAAGAATGCTTGAGAGAAGAAAAATAAACTAATGTTTACTTCATTTTCCTCTCACTCCTCCCACTTCACTCTCTTCATCTACTCCTAGACAGCTCTCATAAGTGACAAAGTTTTGGAAGCACTGGAAGTGTCTGTAGTGTTTTGTAACTGAAGACTGAAAATAAACAAGGTCTGTAACTGAGAAGGGAAGACTGAGCCACAGCCAAAGATCTGAGCCAACTGCTGAACACATCCTAGTTAAGCAACATTTAGTTCTAAGGAATAATGTATACAAAACTAATCACACAGTTTTTCCTGTCAGGGTTAAATTCTACACTCTAAATACAGTTCTGGTCATACTGAAATCAAAATAGGGTACATCAGGGTCCTGATTTCCTGTGACACTGTCAAATTCCTCTAACTGCCAAAGAGGCAAGAAAAATACAAAATGTGCCATATACTTCTCTTTAGTCATTGGTAAATATTACATTTAATACTGCTTCCACTTAGAAAGCTAGAAACAGGGACACCTTCACAGATCCTGCTATTCTACCTTTCTATACTTCTGGATAACATGGGGAGAAAAGTGGAAAAAAGAGAAATTTTTTCACAGTACAGAAGTATCAGAATAAATACTCTCTATATATTTTGCAACTACATAAATCTTTCACATCTTTTCAGAATACATTGAACAAAGGTTCCTTTACTGAAAAGCAGCAAATTTGACAGTGCTATATGGCTAACACCTCAGTCCAACTCTGTTTTGTTCTTCCAAAACTTTGAGAGACATCATACCTTAAAGCTGGTAAAACAGATCAGCATGAGGTTGAAGGGGAAACACAGAACACCTACACCTGAGCACAAAGTTTCACAGAGCTCTGCCCAACCTTGCATTTCCATCAGTAACATTTAATATAAGCTCTCAGATCATTAGCCTAAGAGAATCTCCCTTTTGAAGAGTAATTACTCATGGATTTGTAGTGTCATTATTTGTGTCTCCAGATGATAAAGAATATATGCTACAAGAATATATATTGCACACAATCTATGTTCTCATTAGTTCTAAAAACCTTTCAAGTTTGGAACTGGCTGGAAATATTTTCCTAGAAAAAATTTTCAAAGTAATCAATGCAAACCAAGAGGTATCACTACTTCTTTCAATAATGGCTGCTAAGTAAATGCAGCAACAACCTTCGATGAGATTCCTGCACTTGTGTATTGCACTTTTTGAGGCAAAACCTTGTACTTCTTCCTCTTGCACACTGTTGAGGCCTTTCAAGATAGTGATTGTTCTTTTTCTGCATGAATAATGTCTGTAGCAGTAAAGGGTTCATGACAGACTCCACGACTCTGTTACAATCCAACAATAGCGAGCAAGATACCTGGGACTCCAACATCAGTTTGCACAAGTGCTTTTTCTCTTCAGGTGTAAATGCTTCTTGTTTTAGCTCTTCAAACCTTTTAGCAAACCATTCTCTCTCCTCCAAAGTTGGAAGCTGGCTTGTTTCTATGGAAATATGCCCACAGTATATATGGTCAAGGTAAGCCAACACATCCTCTAGGGAAGCCTCTTCTTTTCCCATGTTTAGAAGTCCTGGTGAGAAACAAATGTTGTTAGCCACTGTGGGGGAGGAACGGGAAGCACTAAGACCTAAACTGTTGTCTTGCAATTACACTAACATTTTGAGAGTACAAAATCACATCTTGTCTTCCTTCATTTAAAGACAAAACTCAAGAACATTTTTTATAAGCGCACTTCAGTGTTATTAATACAGGAGTCTCATGCTTGTTTGTAAGGTGCTCAAAATGCCTTTCTGAAAGAGTTCACCATGAGTGACATGAAATCACTGTTTCTGTGACTCGTGCAGTATAGTACTCGGTATCTCGTGGCTCAGAGAGACACGCTCCAATCCTAGCTGCATCACAAGTAAGTAAGCACCTGTTTGGCAGACAAAGAAAATAAAACATATAGACCCTCCTTTGCTCAAAGCCACAGTGAGAATCTACAAGATCCAAGAAGACAAGTCTTGACTTCAGGCCCAGTGCTCTGGTTGCTTCGCTACAGTGTTAACTATTATGCTAAATTATAGAATGTTACAGCAACACAAGAAATTAATGTATAACCTCAGTAGTTGTAAGAACAAGTAAAAATTTTCATGGTTTCCAAAGATGCTAGGAGGTAGCCACTCATTACACAATGATTTCTGCAACAAACAGGCTGAAGTTAACAATTTTCCATCCAACAGTTCATTACTGATTGAACTGCCACTCAATATTTGGCTCTTCTGCAACAGGCACAGCCTCTTAATAAATCACCCGTGAAGATAATTTGCTGTGATAAGGCTGCGGACTTACCTGTAGTAACGAGAGGTCCTTGAAGAACTTCTGCCACCTCTTGGATTTCAGGTACCATGTTCATAACGGCTTGGCCAGCAAACAGTGGGTTTATTTTGGCTGCTTTGTGGCCATGTTCAGCATATGCAGTTTTTAAACGAGCAAGAGCATGGTCAACTAAAAACAAAAAGAAAGCAGAACAGTATCACTCACATACTCACATTTAATCCATTTATAGCACCAACTCAGGTATATTCCGTCCATTGACAATCATCAAGGCTCTGGCTGGAAAGGCAATTTTTCTGAGCAGTTATTTTCACCGTATCACCCCACAACAGCTCCCATCAAACTCCTAAATCTTCTCACCTGCCAAATTTTCAAGCAAGTACACTCCATATTTCTCCCACTGCTCCCCTCACAGTTAAGCTCCTGTTGACATATGCAAAGCTATTTCATTTTCCTTTGAATCTCTTTACAGCAACAGGTATGTCCAACTCAAGAATAGCATGGTACCAGTGTGCAAAGTCTTATTTCCTCAGCCAACTCAAATCACATACCACTTGTGCTTCCCTGTTCCTTGCTGAAATGACAGGAAGATAGGGTCTTAACAATAATTTGGGTCCTGTGACTTCAAAAAACATCTGTGTCTGCAGGAGCCACTAGCCAACAGCATGTGCACGCGCTGAGCCAGACACACGAGAAATTCAAATGTGTGAACGTGTTTTTCAACAGACACCAGCAACACCCTGTTGCAGGGATTTTGCATCAAGGTCAAAAAATTATTGACATAAGCCAAACTTGACCAGCTGAAAGGTCATGCACACCACATTACTGTCATCGAGCACGTGTCACAGACCAGGCTGATAAACTGTAAACCAATAAAATATATTGCAAGCAGAATCTGCTACAAAGGAATGACATGAACAAGTTTATAATGCATTTCTAGTGTGGTGGGGGGGGTCTCACCCTGATAAAGATGCAGTGCTGATGATATTCAGGTCTGAGAACTTTAATTTTCCAGTTTCTGAGACCATTTCACAAAGTTATTTCTCTGACATTCATACTTCCATTGCTGACACTCTGCTCCAGCTCTTACGTTCACAATCGCCCTGTTCAAAACAGGACGTTTTCTCTAACGGGTTCTACAACAGGCGAACATAACCCTAACATCTCCCACAACACTCTCAGCATAAAAGCCATTTAAAAGTAACTTTTAAAATGTAATGTAAAAATATATTAACCCTTTCCTTGCTTAACATGGAGGCTACTTAGCGATGGGACTCAGCATCCAGGAGCTAACAAACTGGTTTCACTCCTGCTTCCGTGCAACGGGCTTAATTCCTACTGTAGTCTCCTGAGGTGCTAAGGGAGGGATGACACTCTTACCCCTGAGAGTTTTCTTCTTGAAATTATTTTTCTGCGCTATAAAACTGAGCTAGAAGCATCACAATTATCGCTACAGGAGAGTTATCTGTACGTAGCTAGTTCAAGCACCACAGCATGAAAAGGGAAGATCACAGGCGCATGGCACAGGTACTTTTAGGCGCAGTGCAACTCTACCAGAGCACATCACTGAAGGGACTTGGGCCCCCGGAGCTGGGGAGCCATCAGCAGGCCTCCTGGGGAACCAAAGCGAAGGACTCGGCGGGCGGCTCCGCGCCGCTCTCAGCCCTCCCCGAGCGGCGAGGCCGAGCGCTGCCCTACGGCGAGCGAAAGCCCGCCAAGGCGCCCCGGGGAAAGACGGCGGCCCCGGCGGCACTCGTGAAGGCAACGAGGCCAAAACACAAACCGTCTCCGACCGACGCTTCAACTCCGCCGGACTCTGGGCCCCTCAGCGCTGGCCGCCTCCCTGAGGCGAGCGCGGGGCTACCGAGCAGAACCCGCGCCGCCGCGGCGGGGACCCAGCTCCCCCCCGCCTCCGGGGAGACCCCGCCGCCCCCCCCCTCAGCCCAGCGGAGCCCGGGGCGGGGGGGTGGTGGGTTATGTGGGGTGTCCGACCTGTTCTACCGCTCGCCCCGGCGCCGCGCGGCTCCGCCGCTCGCCCGCTCGCCTCCTTCCGCGGCTTGTAGCCGTAGACGCCCCGCTCGGTGCGGTACCACCGCCGCAGGCCGCCCCGCCACAGAGCGCAGCGCACGGCGCCCGCCGCCGCCATGGCCGCCGCGCTGCCGCCCGCCAACCGCCGGCCCCGCCGCCGCCACCGCCCCCGCGCGGGGCGGGGCCGCCGCTGCCGGGCCGCTCCCGCAGGGCTGAGGCGGCGGCGGGCTGGCGCCTGCCGGGGGGCGGCTCCGTGTGTATCCTCTAAATCGGAACGGCCGGACTAGCTCTTGATCCTTCCAGCCACTTCAGCGGTGCACTCCGGTATCCTGGTATTTCCCATGAGAAGGCTGCCCAAATTGCCTGTTACACGGTCTCTCCTGAAACGGCTCAAAGCTTAATCTTGTATATACGGTGTGCTGGATTGTGGTTAGACTGCGAAAAGACACAGTATCACCTCTGGAAAACCTACCAAAAAATGACATTGAGTTACAGAGAAACAAAGTTTTAACAAAATCTAAAAGCTTCACCTGAAGTTTTATGTACCTGGCACATCAAGCCCAAAAAAGTCATCAGAAGTAGTCAACATGGACTCACCAAGGGCAAATCATGCTTGACCACCTTGATAAACTTCTACAATGACATGACTGGCCTGGTAGATGAGGGGAGAGCAGTGGATATTGTCTACCTGGACTTCTAAGGTCTTTGATACTGTCTCCCATAAGATCCTCATGGACAAGCTGCTGGCTGAGCAGACACTGAGGTGGGTTGAAAATTGGCTGAATGACCGGGTCCAGGGGGTGGTGATCAGCAGTGCAAAGTCTAGTTGGAAGCCAGTAACTAGCAGTGTACCCCAGGGGTCAACACTGGGTCCAGTCCTGTTTAACATCTTCATTAATGATTTGGATGATGAGGCAGAGTGTACCCTCAGCAAGTTTGCAGATGACATCAAACGGGGAGGTGTGGATGATACGCCAGGGGGTTGTACTGCCATCCAGAGGGACCTTGGCAGGCTGGAGAAATGGGCTGGTGGGAACCTCATGAAGTTAAATAAGAAGTGCAAATTCCGTACCTGAGGAGGAACAGCCCCATGCACCAGCACATCCTGGAGACCACCTGGCTAGAAAGCATTTTGGCAGAAAAGAACCTGGGGGTCTTGATGGACACCAAGTTGAACATGAGCCAAAAAAGTGCCCTTGCAGCAGAGAAGGCAAATGGTATCCCGGGCTGCATTGGATAAAGTATTGCCAGCAGGTCTCGTCTACTTCAGCACTGGTGAGGCCACACCTGGAGTACTGTGTCCAGTTCTGGGCTCCTGAGTACAGGAGAGACATGGACATACTGGAGAGACTCCAACGAAGGGCCATGAAGATGATGAAGGGACTGGAGCACCTCACATATGAGAAAAGTCTGAGAGAGCTGGAGCTATTCAGCTGGAGAAGGCTCAGGGGAATCTTGTCAATGTGTGTAAATAACTGAAAGGAAGGTGCAAAAAGGACAGAGCCAGGCTCTTTTCAGTGTGCCCAGTGACAGTACCAGAGACAATGAACACAAACGGAAACACTGGAAGCTCTGTCTGAACATCAGGAAACATCTTTTTACTGTGAGGGTAACCAAGCGCTTGAACAGGATACCCAGGGAGGTTGTGGAGTCTCCATCCTTGGAGATATTTGAAAGCCATTTGGGCAACTGACTCTAGGTAGCCCTGGTTGAGCAGGGAGAGGTGGACCAGATGACCTCCAGAGGTCCCTTCCAACCTCAACCATTCTGTAATTCTGTAAACTTTGTGTGAATGCAGGCCTGGGAGGCAGGAGGGGTACTGACAAGTTACATTTCCACAGGCTTGGCTGTGCCTATGAATCTACTTTGTAGATTGCCTTCACAACATGGAAATCAGAGTATTATTTTCCTTCAGATCAAACTGTGGTTATATGCTTTTGGAACAGGTGGAGCTGCATTTTGCAACTGAATCAGTTATGACACCACAGTTGGCCAGGGATTTTATGATATTCACAGTTCTTGGAGATGGGCCATTTGTGTTCCTTAAGGACTGTATGGTTGGTTTTCTGCAGATTTATAACAGCCAATTTGGCAGAAAAATAAAAGCGAATGGTATTTAAAGCTGCAAAGAAGGCAAAAGGATACAGCTATAGAAGGACAGTTGACAGGTGGCCAACAGAGTAAAGCATAGTAGAAATGTGGCTTTGAATATCGATTTTTTTTCAATGTATATTAGAACAAAAGAACCTTGAAAATAATGTTGCAACATCACATGGTTTTGTGGAGTTGACATTAAACAGGAAGAAAAGGTTGATATAGTTAAATATTTCTATTCTGTGCTTGGGGAAAAAGACAAATGTTGCAAGCAGATTGCATGATGATGAAATACTTTTCCACAGTTCTTAAGCAAGTATCAGTCCAATAGCTGCTATGAATGTGGGTTTGCTTTAAAGCAGATAGAGAGCTAGTTGAATATTTCCCAATTAACACTGATAGGAGGAATAGGTTTGAACATTAAAAATCTTCCAAAGTTTAAAAAGGTCTAAATGAGATGGTTCAGTTACACAATGTGGATCTCGGAGAAGTAATGGAATATTTGTATATACAGGTTCACTTACTGGCTTAATCAAGTGTAAGCATGGGTTTATGGAAGATAAATCTCATCAAGTCAACTTGTTGGTTTTTTTTCTGTGATTCAAAATTCAGTTAATAATGATTTTAAGTACTTTGCAGACTTTTGCCAGCGTCTTGCGTAGGACATGATTACACGTGGCAAAAGCCTTGCTGTAACTATATCTAGGTCAATAAAAGGTTTTGTTGACTTTGGTTCATGTCTAAATGTGATAAAGTGGTACCTGTGCCAGCAGAAACACTGCTGCTAAGGGCATATGCTCTGGCTCTGCAAGGGGACTCTTCTGATCTGACTCTTCTGGCACAGAGATCCTATCTTAGGGAAGAGTCCTGTGTGAGGCTGATGCAGTATTACCTGATGTTCTGGCTAATAAAACTAGATATGCTTCAAAATCGAGGTTGTATATACTAAATAGTATGTGGCTGACTACCTAGCAGATCTAAACTTGCCATATTTTAAATAGAAAATCATTATCAGCTGGGAATATTTCTAAAGGGATTATAGTCCTTGCCACTTCAGTAGTTATATCAACCCGAGAAAACTGCCCACAAACTAAGTCCTGACAAAGTTTGTCAGCTAGAGGTATGTGGTAAAGAGAGGTTATCTTGGATCTGAGTGCCAAGATGGACTGGACATAAGCAAATGTGATTTATGTCACCAGGATGAGATGCAAGTCTCTACACCTTGAAAGAGTATAGGCACTAAAATGTAGCTCCTTTCTAGGAAACAGTGACTATATATAATCTCCAAAAATCATGGGAATAAAACAGATGGGTCTAAAAAAGTTATGTGAATATCAGCTCACTTGGCAAAAAAAGATAATTTTCTGGGTTTGGCTACAAGGAAATACTGAGAACACCTACAATTTCTACATTAGGCTAGTATTTGGCACAACTGTAATTCCTCTCTGAATACTGTGTGCATGTTTGATGCCAGTAATTGAGGAAACATATTGAAAAAGTTGGGAAGAACAGCCTCAGGAATTAAAAAAATGAAAGACATGCTTTATATCGGAGACTCAGGAAATGAGATCTACTTGATTTTCTTTTTGGTAAGTTAGTAGGAAAACTTGATCAGTACGTACATAAATGAAACACGTACTTTATAAAGCTTTCTGAGCTATCAGAGGTAAAACAGGATTTACTTGCATGGTCTTTACAAAAGACAGTTCCAACACAGTTGTAGCTGTGTGGGAATGTGGTATAAATACAGAAGGAGCTTTTGTTTCCTTTCAAAATTGTAGTGATAGTGCATTTTATTCATGTTAGAAAAGGCAGCAATATCATGCTTCAAAATAAGGCAACATTTCTTAACGTAATGCCACTGAAACTGATACTTAAGCCTAACATAATGCTGAGTCTGCCTTTTCAAACCAGACCCAAAAAAGAACAATTCCGAGTCATCCACTGACAGTCTACAGGATTGGTGCCTTTGGAAAATAGAGCACCAACACTAACACGGAGTTACCCTCCTGTAGTGCTATGGCCTGAATAATAGGACCTGAAACAAAGTTGACCTCTAGATGAACCTCACAGCTAAACTCTATCCATTATTAGTATCTTCAAATTACTAAAATCTGTCTTACCATTAGCGTTAATTATTAGTACCTGATCATTAACAAATATGTATGCTCACTAGTGAAAGATGTAGCTTAGACAGAATATAATCAGTAGTGAGGATGAAATACTGTGAGAACACATCCAACTTTCCTTGTTTAGCCTTGCTCAAGGCTGAGAACCCAAGTGTTTGACCTTGTTAGAAACTCCCTTGGTTCTCCCCCCCGAGCCCTGCCAGGCTTTGGGTGGAATCCAACAGGAGGATGAAACCAGATGTTTCTGCTCAAAACAAAGGTGACAGTTATTCTGGCTTGCTGATTTTTGGGTATATAAGGCTGGATCCGCTTGCAGCAACTTTGGATGCCTCACCTATGGATGGACACATTGCATAGGACTTCCCACTTGCAGGGAAAGGTAGATCGTCGCTGCAACCGGGGCTCCCCAGTGACTGCGGGTCTGGATGTTGGTAACGTATGCAAGTGGTGGTGTATCTTTCTTAATCGCTATTCTCCCCATCGTGTAGTAATGATTAGGTGCACTGCCTTGCTTAGCTGTATGTAGTAATAAGTAAGTGTACTATTCTGTATTTTTCTTACTGCTTGTTTTCTGTAGTACTTAGTTATATCCTTTGATTATTAACAGTAAAATCAGCCTACTCTTTTCACTCTGGTGTCTTGAGCTTAATTAGCATCTCGATCAGCAGAACACCTCCCCATTAAACCCTTTTTTCTCTGTTTAGCACATGGATCTTCTCCACTCTAGTGAATCAGTTTAATCAACCTGATAACTTGAGATATTTTGGCAAGTAAATAAAATCTTTGTCTAGCAGGGGCAGTTGAATTATCTATATAAATAATAAGCATGACTTCATCCTTTCAAACTTTTCCAGAAAGAGATTTTTAGATGTGTCTGCAAAATGAGCAATTAAGTTAAACAGCAGGGAGGAGAGCTCTTTCCTGGAAAAAAAACCTGTCTAGTCCTGTACCAGTTGGCAGAGTACACCTAAAACTCTGCATCAGTAAACACAGTCTTATATTTGGGCTGACTCTTGCCTCTGAATAAAAGGTGGCTTTAACAGTTGAATAATTTCATTATGCACATCCAGGCCTGTGCCTGCTGTCGTGGCCAAATATTCGTGTGTGCTCCTCCTAAGTCTAGAGGGGTGTAAACACTTCCCCATACCTACGAAAAAGCTTCTGTCGGAAACCTCACTGCTTAAGAATCTGCATTCTAAAAATACCAGATTCTCACTCTGAAATTTTCCAGCTTGGGCAACTTTAGAGTTGCCCAACATCCAACACCATGCCCAGACGTGCAGATCGTCAGCGTTTCAAATAAATTGCAAAGTTTTATGCAACTAAATTTATCATTGTAAAATGCCTAGGGATGTCCAGACAGGAATACTGACAGGAGGACGAAGTGGAGATACCAGATTTAGACTACAAAACACAACAGACGACACCCATTGGATCATCAGATGATGTCACAACTTGGTAGTATGCCACTGTTATTCCTGGTATTTTATCACGGTGACATCTGGACAGATCAGGCACCGCCGTGCCGGGTGCTCACCCGTGCGGTACAGCCGCCGCGCGGTCCCCTCACAAAGGCCGCCCTTGCCCTGACGACCAGCGTGACGCGACGTGACGCCTCACGGCCGAAGGCACGTCACGGCAGTGACGTCACGTGGGGCGACAAGGCGAATCGTGCGCTGGGGCCACCAAAGAAAGCGCCATCCAGGGCCCCCTTCCCCCGCCGCCGCGGTGAGGGAGCGCCCACAGCGCCGCCAAGCCCCCCGCCCCCCCCCTCCCCCTCGGCACTTCCGCCTCCGCAGCCTCCCGGTAACCCGAGCAGGGCCGCCCGCCGTTAGGACCCCGCCCGGGGCTGCCCTCCGCGCTGCCTGACCCCCGCCCGTCGGGAAGCGTCGCTCGCCAAGCCGACCGGAGCCGCGGCCACGGCGCGCTTAGAAGGCGTCGCCCTGTCTATCGCGCCTGGGCGTCGCGGGGCGGGCGTCGCGGGCTCGGTCGGGGCGGTGCTGTCGGTCAGGCAGCGTCGCGGGCGGCCCGGCAGGGAGCGCGGCGGGCGCCGTGAGGGGAGAGGAGCGAGGGGGCCTCGCGCGCCGGGGAGGGGGCCGCGGCGGGCGGAGGAGTTGGCGCTCCCCGGGACGCCGGGCCGATGTCCGCACCGGGCGGAGGTAGCGGGCCTGAGGCGGCGGGGGGGAGCAGCGGGGCCACCAGCCGCTTGGGGAGGGCGGGGGCGCCGGGCGGCCCGGAGGGTGGGGCGGCGCCGCGGTGTGTGGGGAAGAGGGCCCGCGGGAGGCGGTGGGAGGGCGCAGGGGCCTGCCGGAGGCGGGGGCCGTGAGGCGGCGCGGGGAGAGGGTTCCTCGGGGTTGAGGCGTCCCGGGGCAGAGGGGGCCGTGAGGGTGAGGAGAAGGAAGGGCTAGGGTGAGGGTGCCCGCAGGGCACGGGGAGGCGGTGGCAGCGAGAGGGGCAGGTGGCTGTTTTTCTCAGGCTTGCGATGCGAGCGGGGAAGGCAGAGCCCGAGGCGGCGGCTGGGCTGTTGGAGCGTCTACAGGCGTCTACGCGGATTGACATGTGTAGGGGCGTCCTGCGGAAAGCCAAGAGGGTTGTGAGGGTTGTTCGCTAAGACGTCTTGCTCCGCGTATATTTAATGACTTGTCTCTAGGCCTCTTTTTCCCAATGAAAAGCATGTTGCTGCAGATCTGACAGCAAAACGCTTTCTCCGACATGTATGGAATCGAAAGTAAAACTGCCCGGCTGGTTAGGCAGGCCTGCCTTCTCTGCCAGTGGTAGGGGGGCCTTCTTTCTCTGCACAGTAATTTCCTGTCTTGCTCTGTGTCTTATCTTTCAAAACTTGCGGCTAAGTTTATTTTCTTCTGATTGACCACGGTATTTTTCTTATGTTCCTTCCCTTTAAGATAAACCTTAATTGCATTTCGATTCCTGGAACTTTTAATTTTCTAGTAGTGTGATTTCTAACAACGGAGAAGTTTGTTGCTTTTTGAGGTTTTTCAGCTAGTCAGAAGTGAGATATCTTGCCTACATTCTTTATCTCTGTTATCTGTTTTGTAATAGAGTAGGTGCATACAGGAATGTTTGTGTGATCAATTTAGTTTCCAGTAGCATTAAAAAAGAACATGAAAAATCTCAATATGCTTAGTTTAATAAAGCTGTATTTTTTTCCCCCCCATACTTGTGTTTGCCAGGATTGAGATTCTGCTTCCATGGTACTGCAGTCTGTGACAATAGGCTGTTTTTATTGATTTGAGAAGTTTTAAGTGTATCAGGCCAAGGTCAGGATGTTTATCCTTTTATTCAGAATGGTGCCTAGATTAACAATGCTCAATACCTTTTATGAATCTTTGGTTTCCTTGAGAGTACGTACATAGATGCTTTCTCTTAAATGTTGCCTGTGTATTTTAAGACCTGTTTCTTAAGTTTCTGAGCCTAGAGTATCATGAACCCAGTTCCATAAGTTTTTCAAATTCTGAGATCAGTATGAAAAAAACTTAAGTAGAAATTCAGATACAATAAAAAATTTCTGAACTAAGATTAAGGTAGGTCAAATAGTGAAAAAATAAGAGAAATAGTTTCGTCTGGAAGAGTAGCAGCTATAAGTGATGAAACTAAGAAGATAGAGTGTTAAAGCGTCTATATGTCACAGAAATGGATTGCTGAGAGTCCAAAAGCATATGGAACACTTGTCTAGTATCTTGTTTTCTCTGTTCTTTCTAATTTTTAGCTGTGAGTGGCAGTTCTTCCTATCTAATGGCTTATGAAGTTCATGTCATTATCTTGCCTTTTCATCAGTACATTCACATAAACATTAGGTATTAAATAGAAGTTCTCTTAATGATTAAGTTTCTCTTGATGTTTTCTTACCATTCCCTTAATCTGGACCAAACTGTGTATCTTCAGCCTTCTTCCCTGTAGAAACGAGACCCAGGCGAGACTGCTGCGTGTCTCTTTCCCATTTTATTCTGCTTCCCACAACTCCTGAACTTTTCATCCAGTTTCGAACAAATTAGGCAGGTGTTTTGAAAGTATAAACGTTCTACAGATCTTGTGATAACTGGCAGCCCAAGAAAAGTAACAAGGTCTAAATTAACATTCTTGCGAAGGGAAGGGCGATAGCACACGCTCGCGGACAGTTCTGTTTTGTCCAGGCTGTTAGCAGACACTGTGCTGAGTGCTGAGTCGCTCTGTCTGTAGCTTGGAGGCAGCAACCACACCAACTGCCTGCTGCCATCAGTGGTTGGTTGACACAAATGAGCTGGCAGTGCGATCGGAAGGGTTTGTGAGATAAGGAGCTGTGTACATAGCAGGTAGTGAGGAGTATTGTAACATAAGTATTCTGTGATGCAGGACAGAAATCTATTACAGACTAGATTGTTGGGGTTATTTTGGTCACCAGTGTTCATGGGAAGAAGCAGATAATACGGCCTTGTGGTTGAAATCACAATGTACCCTATTATGCTTCATGCCTTTTCTTTTTATCCCATCTTCTCTGTTTTATACAACCAAATGTCAGGTACGTTTTTCAAACAGAATTCAGAGTTCCTAAAATTAGTGAGCGTTTGAGTAGATTGTGGTAAATGACCATGTTGTTAAAAGTTATGTGTGTAACTGGATTTTTTTTTCCCCCAAATTGTAATTGAATTACCCTACTAACAACAGGTGGGGAACAAAGATAAAAGCTGGAGTATTGGAATTGTGACATACCATTCCAGCACTTCTTTAATCAAACAACCCCTTTTCCCCAATGTAGAGGATCTGCATCTCCCACATGGATCTGTGAGGAACAGGTCCTGCTTAACTGGCCTACGGAGACGGAAAAATTAGTTCAGGCCTTTAATATGAAGACGTTTGGGGGACAGCTTGGCTGTTTGGGTTTTGTTGATTCTCCCCCCCCCTCCCCCCCTGGTTAAGTACTGGTTTCATAATACTGTTTTCAGATAATGTAGATCAGTGTTTCTGAAATCTGTTACTTCTGAGATACTGAACTGTGAAACCTTTTAGTTGTAGACATGCATTAGGGAGCCAAATTTGCTAGTACTTGTTTAAGCAATGCTGATTTGATTGGTCTCACTTCCATAAATCAGTGTCAGAAACATTTCTTCGTTGGTGCTGTTGCCAGTTGCTGTCAAAGAGGTCAAGTCCTAAATAGGTTCTTGGTTGGTAAGTTGTCTCTGCCCATATCTGAATATACTGTGAATTTTTGCAAACAATTTTTTCTTCAGGAGACCTGGACGAACATCTTAAAAATTGTAATGTAGTGTTCCGTATGGGATAGTGAGTATATGAATCTGTCATTTTGTTTGGCAGGTGGGGGCAGGAATGGGGAATACTTAGAAACAGAGATTTTCTTTAGTGTGATGTCTTATTTATAAATATCTTTCAAAATAGTTAAAAATAATACTGTGAGTACTCTACATTAGATTGGAGTGCAAGAGTCTCATTATGCACTTTGTTGAGTAGATGCAGGAAATATGTGAATTTAGCATATTTTCATCATCCAGTCTGAATAAATGTTAGAAAGGCAAAAGTAGGGGTGGTAATTGTGAATCAAACTGGTATTACTAATAAAAACTAAGTGATGGTTCTTTAGGAGGTATATTACATACAATCATGTCCTGCCTATATATGCACTTAACTTGAAGCATGTAAATATGTGAAAATTATTTTTTTGTTTTAAGAAATTAATTTAGCCTGAAGTAAATAAGGCTTAGGTGGTTCCATTTTCCTTTTTCAGTCCTGTCTGGCCCTATCTGATCCTGGACGTGAGTCTGCAGAATGCCCTTGCATTAAGGCCAGCTGCATTCTAGACTGTAGTAACAAGAGTTGCCCAGCAGGTTGAGGAAGATGAGTCTTCCCCTCTATCTGGTACTTAGAAAACCACATCTGGACACCACATCCAGTTGTGGATTCTCAGTTCCAAGAAAGGCATTGTCATGCTGGAGCAAGTCCACTGGAGGGCCCCCAAGATCATTAGGGGGTTGGAGGACATGATACCTGAAGAGAAACTGGGAGAACTGGGGTTCTTAATCTGTAAGAAGAGAGGGGGAAGTCTTATTACTGTCTACAACAACCTAACCGGAGACTACAGAAAAGGTGGAGCTGGGTTCTTCTCAAAGCTTTCATGTGCAATATGAAAACAAACAGACACAGGATGGGCTATAGCAAATTCTAGGATGGTATGGAAAAGCTTTTTCGCAGTGTGGTTATTCAGGTACTGGAACGGGGGCCCAGAGGTGGCCAATGCATCTCTGTCCTTGGAGGTATTAAAACCTTAGCTAGCCAAGTCCCTGATCTCATTGGACCTGCTTTGAGCAAGGGGCTGAACTAGGTGACCTCCACAGTTTCCTTCTGATCTAAGTAATTCTGTGATTCTACCTTTTCTTGTTCAATATATGTTATCTTTTGTATGTTTAGCCAAATGAAACTAAATCTTAGAGGGCTAGAAACTGCAAAGATGCTAAAGCACCTGCAAGTCCCCAGAAAAACATCAGTTGAGTAGAAAGAGATACAAATTGGAGCCTTTGATACCTCTTCATAATTGTAGCCTTTCTGCTATTATTTCCATTTGTTCTGTTGTCAGAAGGTTTGTGTGTGTATCTTAGTCAGCACAGCACGCTCTTCCAGCTGGTACTTGTGCTCTGCAGAAGACTGCTCAAGATGACTGGGGAAATCTTGGGAGAGGTGAGGAAGGAGGGGAGCAAGATGATGTCTTGTCACAATGAGGACAGTCAGGCATTGGAGCAGGTTGGCCAGAGGGGGTGTGCAATCTCCTTCCTTGGCAGTTTTCAAGTCTGGAGCCTAGAGCACTCTTGTCTGACCTCATAGCTGACCCTGCTTTGAGCAGGAGGTTGAACCACTTGAGGTCCCATCTAACCTGCATTATCCTATGATCTTAAGTAGAGGCAGTGGAAGGGAGAGTATTCTTAGGAGATGTGTAGAAAGGTCAGTGAGGCACAGGTACATGACGATGAATCAAATATTTATTTTTAAGTTGGGGGGACTTTGCTTTCATCAGTCTTGGATTTTTTTCAGATGGACTTCTTTTTATGTTCCCAGATCTTGTATTCCTAGGGTTGTAGAAACTTCAAATGCTTCAACTTCACGAGTCATGCTGAAGACAACTTTGCAGTGTAACACTATAACAAAATGATTACTTTTTACCTGTTAGTTCTACTCCTTAGTTCGAGAAAACTTACTTAAACCTGTGTTTTATTCTGATGAGTCAGGCATTTGTGAATTATCTTACTTAAGAACGAAATGAGTCTGGGTGGGCTGTGGAAGTGACTAGTATATGAACAACAGTTAAAAATACTTATTTTCCTGTGATTTTACAGACTTGCCTGGGTAACACAATGCCAGCTGAGCGCAAAAAGTCAGCAAATATGGAAGAAAAAGAATCTCCGTTAAATAATAAAGAAAAAGAATTTAGTGAAAGACGACCAGTGAGCACCAGGGAGAAGCCAAAAGAGGATGTTAAGGTTGGTGTGAAGAGAGAGACTTTAAAGGTTCCTGAAGATAAAAAGAAAAAACTGGAAGAGGATAAAAGAAAAAAGGAAGACAAGGAGCGGAAGAAAAAAGAAGAGGATAAAGTAAAGGCAGAAGAAGAGCAAAAGAAGAAAGAAGAAGAAGAAAAAAAGAAACTTGAAGAAGAAGAGAAAAAGAAACAAGAGGAGGAAGAGAAAAAGAAACAAGAAGAAGCAGCTGCTCAACTGAAGTAAGTTGTCTTTTAATGGTTTCATTGTGTCAAATGGCTGTAGTCCTGCTATCAGGATTGTAGGCAGAATTATAAAAGATGAACTCTTTGAGTTACTTATAGGTTGTATGTAGTGTTGTAGACACTACCTGTGTTGTAGACACTAGCCATGTAAAATTTGCTGAGTGTGCTTTATGACTTCTGCATAGTTTTGAGTTTTCACCTCTAACCTCTGTTACTTTAGTCTCTAATATAGGTTTTTGACAGTGTTCTCCATGCGATGACCACATAAGGCACAATTATAGTTGAATAGAGAAGCACAGTTTTTTAAGATGGGAGAAGTGTTAGTATCATAAAATAGGGAATATAGCCTCTAACAGGTCCACAGACCATAACAGGAACATCCCTACTGTGTGGGATGGCTGTAATTTCTTTTAATCAGTCATAGACACTTGATACCTCGATGGCAAACACAGAATGTAACCTGGTGGTTTAATATGTGATATTACAAAGACAGTGTTTCTTAGTACATTATCAAAAGGTACTACAGTGTTGAAGATAGCATCCTTAGATCAATAAAGCCAAGATTCCGGACATTCTTGTTTGAAATATGCCACTTTCTAAAACTGAGGCAATGTCATAGCTGAGTTCTAGCTGGGACAGATGTATTTCAACTACTAAAATTTTTCTGTGTACTTCCAGTAGTCTGGGAATAAAAGGTTGCCCTTATCTGTGTAACACAGTAACCTTTGAAAGGTTGTTGTCCTCTTCTGGAAGAACTTCATCTCCATCTGGAGTAAATGGAGTTCTGTGTTTATATTTTCTAAGTCTCTTGGGATTAATATGTTCTGCATAGAAGTATTTGAGAAATTTCATTTTGTAACAAGTAGTACTTGCCTTTTGCAGCAAAAAAATTAAACAGTTTATGAAGCAGATGCTTTGGCTTTCTAGGATTAACTTGTTAAATATTTAAAGATTATTTTAATATTAAGGGAAAATTAGGTCTAGAACTACTGGAGGGTTTCCAACTATGACTTTTTCTTCCTTTGAACTGTTAACCTGAAAGTAAGGTTCTGTAATGAAAATGACTAATTTTTATTTCTCTTAGAGAAAAAGAGGAAGCACATCAACTCCATCAGGAGGCTTGGGAGCGCCATCAGGCAAGGAAAGAGCTTCGCAGCAAAAACCAGAATGCACCAGACAATCGCCCTGAGGAAAACTTCTTCAGCAGACTGGATTCCAGTCTGAAGAAGAACACAGCTTTTGTTAAGAAGCTAAAAACCATTACAGAGCAACAAAGGGACTCCTTGTCTCATGACTTCAATAGCCTGAATTTAAGCAAATACATTGCAGAAGCAGTAGCTTCTATTGTGGAAGCCAAACTGAAAATATCAGATGTGAACTGCGCCGTGCACTTGTGTTCCCTCTTTCACCAGCGCTATGCTGATTTTGCTCCTTCGTTACTTCAGGCTTGGAAAAAACATTTTGAAGCAAGGAAAGAAGAGAAGACTTCCAACATTACCAAGTTAAGAACTGATCTGCGTTTCATTGCAGAATTGACAATAGTTGGGATTTTCACTGACAAGGAAGGTCTGTCTTTAATCTATGAGCAGCTTAAAAATATTATTAACGCTGATCGAGAATCCCACAGTCATGTTTCTGTGGTTATGAGCTTTTGTCGGCACTGTGGAGATGACATTGCTGGTTTGGTACCAAGGAAAGTAAAAACTGTTGCAGAGAAGTTTAACTTGAGCTTTCCTCCTAGTGAGATAATTAGCCCAGAGAAGCAACAGCCCTTCCAGAATTTGTTGAAGGAATACTTTACGTCTTTGACCAAACACCTGAAAAGGGACCACAGGGAGCTACAAAATATTGAAAGACAAAACAGGTGACACTTGAATGTTGCTTTTTATTTATGGAGAAAGAAATAGTTTATTTATGAAGTGCCTGTATTTGTTGCAGTATTTGTGAACAAAGTCTGTTAGTGGTGCGTAGAAGATAAGTGTATTCTGCAATATATCTAAAAAAGTTCTAAATTTGCTCTGAATACTTCAAAAGAGAAAAACAGAGAGACTCTTTGAATGGAAATGGAGCTTGACCTTTAGCTTTAATTCTCTAAACTCTATTAGTTTGGTGATACTCCCTTAGCAGCTTGAGGGTAATGTTTCTTTCCCAGCTGGTACTGTCCTTTTCCAGTTGGCACAATTTGATTTCTGCCTTTCCACCCACAAGTACCTAATGGAGCATATGCCACAATGGCTTTGGCTTGTTTACTTTTTTAGTGTACTAGTGTGGAAGAAAAATTAGGTTAGACTGAAGTGTAAGGGATACCTTGTTAATGTGGGCAAATTTTATATATTAAAATGTTGGAGGGTATAGACAATTTGGTTCAAATCCTTTTTGAATGTCTGTGTGAAATACCAGTATCGAAGGGTATGAATATACACACTTTTGAGATCTGAGTAATTTAGTTTCCTCTGTGATAGCATTGTTCAATAACTGTTTGCTCTTCTTTAAAGCATCCTTAGTTGTCATTATTGGAACCAGCCTAAACCCAACTGCTGGTCTTGAAACATGGTCATTCTTAAATCCTTTTGGAAGCATTCCAGGCAGATAGAAATGAATATGTTATGGTGTAGGCACAGGTTTCAACTAAAAGGCTGAACATCAGTCCAGAGCCAAGTGTATGCTTGGAATACATTAAAATTTGATGTTCCCAAACCAAGGCTTTAAACTTGGATCCATTGTGCTGATGGGTATTGTGCTGCAGTCCTATCTGGTCTCAGTCAGCTAAGTTGTTGTATTTCACAGGACCGTAAACTGACTTTCGAGCTGCTATTATTTCTACAAGTACCTTATTACTTTAAAGTGTGTTACTGGCTTAGTTGTTTTTTTTTTTTTTTTAGTTAATGAATATAAACTTTTATACTTTCTCAATTATAATTGGTTCTGGCTGGGATTTCAATGAGTGAGTGTTATAAAGTCTGTATGATAGGAAATAAAGTGAAAAAAAAATATCCAAGAGAGATGAAGAATGTTAAGAAATCATGAAGAAGAAAGAACGTAGGTGATCTGGGCGAGGGAACTACACTTAAATGTGTACTTGCACAGCTGGATAAAAATGGCTGGATAGAGCCCTGAGCAGCCTGGCCAGATCTCATCATTGAGCCTGCTTTGAGTAGATGAGGCTAGAGACCTCTTTATGCACCTTATCAGAATTATCCCTATGATCTTGGGTGCAAAGCTTTGTTTTGGGGAAGGAATGTGAAGAACTATTGTTTATCACTGGATTAAGATAATTCTACTACTTATCGCTATCTGAACTTTAAGGTGTTTATTTTAACTGCTTAATAAAAATTGGGGAGTAAGTTTTGTTAAAGAAACAAGACATCAGAAAATTTTTCTGCCTAATTTCATTTGCTTACAACATGACTATAACGAAGATGCTTGGCATTTGCATGTGATCAAAGTGCAGACAGAAACTTGCCTAGTAAGAAGTCTGGGAGTACTATAGAAATCTTCCTAAACTGTGGATTTGGGGAAAGTGATTGTGTGGTTGGTTGGTTGCTTTTTTTGGGGTTGATTGGTTTGTTTGGTTTTGTTTGCTTGTTTTAAAAAAAAGCAATAATCCTATTGGAAAAAACAGTCCTCTGTGTAATTAAAACTTGATCCACTTTGCTGATAGCAACAGCTTTTATTCCCACTGTTATTCCAGAACCAATGAAGTGAACAGGGAGTGAACTGTTCCCTCTTGTGCATCAGCAATGATATATGTTTAGGTTATGATATTCTGTCAGGTAAATCCTCTTGAATTTATCTGTGTCAGGAGAGTGACTGTGAAATAACTCAAGCTGTACAGATTGGTTGAGTTAATTGAAAATTAATATGCTGACCTTAACAGTGCTGTAATACTGTGTTACCTGCTGAATCATTTAGGTAAAATTAGTGTTATTAGACACAAGGGTTTCTGCAAGTGGATAATTAGGAAAACTACCTTGAGTTACACTTTGACAGTAGAACCTGACGGTTTGGTTACACAGCTAAGGGCACAGCAAAATCTGTTCAGGCTGTATCATTGGAAAGAAACAACTTGATTCCCAAATTCTAGTGTGCGCTTTCAAAAATGAGTGTTAGGTGTGGAAGAAACTTCTGTCTAAATTAAGGATGTTTTTAAGATCTGCTGAACTTGTGTTGTGGCACTTTGTGAAATGCTGAAGAGACATGAAGTAAGATAAGTACTGTGTGCTGTAATTTTAATTGTATTCAAAAGTGAATTGTGCTTCTTAAAGTTTGCTTAGTATGCTTTAGCTTGCTTGAATTTGTTAAAACTTGCCTTTTGAGAACTGAAACTCTTGTACCGCTGTTACAGCACTTAGCTTCTTTGTTTCTTAGTAATAGCACGGAGCTTCAGTGCTCATGTTTATGAGGCTGTTGGTATATTTTAAACTTAAAATATGTATCTAATGGAAAGCTGTCTCCATGGAAAGGCAGCGAATTGGCACTTAACATATTTCCTGAATCCAAACTGAACTACTGCACTTTAGAAACTGTCAGTGGTTATTTAATTTGTTAATTTTTCTTGCTCTACTTTGCAGAAGCAGGTAATACATGTTCTATAGGTGTGTTTTTGTAAGAGGGACAAGAAATAGAACTTTTACTAGCGTTACTGCTGCTTGCCCTCTAGCAAGACATCTATGTCAAGTTTTGGTTCTGAGCAGGTATAAGGGATTTTGTTGCTTGCCCTGTGAATGTGTTGTGTACAAAGATGACTTTTGTTTTACAATTAGCCTGGAACTGAAAAAAGCCAAAACTGATATCCCTCAACTGACATTGCTTAAACTGTTTTAGAATTTTTATGCCATAAAATGTTTGGGTCTTTTGGCAATAATGTGATTGTAAACTTATTGCTTAATAAAAGCCTAATGATAATGTAATGATACAACTTGCTTTAGGAATTACGGCATTTGCACCTTATTTCAAACTTATCTTCTGATGCTTTCATCTCAGTGCAGGGTGCATTGTCAGTGGTTACAGCTAGTTAGTCCACTGTTACTAGCATTATTCAAGCTACTGTAAAATGAATTGGAAACTTGCTAGGCAAACTCATTCTGTCAGCTTCCCTCTGAAAGTCCATGTTTAATTTGAACCCGTTTGTATCTTTGCTGTAGTAGGCCCCCAAGCAGCTCAGCTGGCCCAAAGTGTCCCTGAGTGGTAGAGAACTGACTGTGCCTTGTCCATATGAGAGCTCTTCATGCAGAGTGGATCATACCAGAGATGGAAAATGCACTTCTCAGGAGCCCCAGTTGAGAACAAACTGGAGCATTGCTAATGAGCAACTAGCTTATTCTTAGTTAACCCAAAATCAAGGAGGACAGTCTCATCAGTCTTCTGTGGCAAGTTTTGTACTAGCAGAGATTACTTTGTTCTGTATATTTGGTTCAAACTACTGAAAGTTCTTGATTTTTTTTTTTTTTTTGGTCTAAAATCCCAAAATGGCCTTAATTGTAGTTGTACTGTGCTGTATGTAATTGTGGAACTGCTTTACTGTGCACTTGTAAGCAATGATTACATTCCTTCAAATGCAAGTTGCTTTCGACAACGGATTTCAATTTCAAAAATGAGAATTTAAAATAAGTATGGCTAGTTCCATAACAGAAAACAAAGTGCAAGTGAAAAAAACACATGTAACTGCTCTTAATTTGGACTGATAGCCTCGAAATAACTTGGTTTGTTGGAAAATTAATGGGCTGTTTTTGACATGCAACTTTTTTTGAGCCTCCTGGCAATGATTGCCCATTTAATCATTTGAACAACATGGAAATGTATTGTTACAGATGCAAAGCAACTTTTATCCAGCTTTCATGCAAGTTGAATGTTTTAATTTACAACAGAAGTCTCATAGCACAGGACTCTTACAGGATATTCATGGCAAAAAAATAAGTTAGCCTTTCTGTTTGGACATTGAAGTTAGAACTTCCGTGACTGTACTATCCTCAATGATATTGAAGTTGGTAATTCAGTAGGGTTGTTTGGAAAAAAAATAGCGTTGCTTATATTTGTGCTATTGTGGTCTAATCTAGAATTCTCACAGTTCCCTGGAAGAGGGAAGGTTAGCTTTGCTCAGAAAAATTGGTAGTGGTTCAGCATAGCTCAACTGTATTTTAAGAAAAGAGTTTGTCTTACTGTAACTTCGATTTTTGTAGGCGCATTCTTCACTCCAAAGGAGAGCTGAGTGAAGATCGACACAAGCAATATGAGGAATTTGCAATGTCATATCAGAAGCTGTTGGCAAATTCTCAATCTCTAGCTGATCTTTTGGATGAAAATATGCCTGACCTTCCCCAAGAGAAACCAACACCTGAGGGTAGGCCATCTTCTAAAGCAAGTAAACAGAATGCTGGACTTGGCCTGGATGTGGTGGGAATGCTAACCAAACCCTCTTAGTGATGTGTTCTTCTCATTGATTTCTTTTTATTTAGGCTTTCTCACTTAAGGATATTGACTAATGAATAATACACACTTTTTTTATTAAAGTAATTAAACATGACATGTAACCATAACTATTGTATATGCCTTGTAGTTATGGTAACTTAAGTAATATCTCTTTAGATTTGTTTCAGGTAATATAGGAATAAATGGGAAATTAAACATGTTTTTAACCTAACCCTTTCCATTTAATATAATGCATTTTTTAATATTTAAAGAACTGTATATGCTAGAGTTTTAAAATCTGAAATTGTTCAAAAATGGGTTTGAAGTATATTTTGAGCCATGATTGTTATGAGCAGGAACATATTGTTAAGCCAGGTAAGTCACTAGGTGGCTCTCTGACCTGAGAAGTACAGCATTTAACTGGCAGAGCTATTCAATGCCTTAATATCAAATTTTAGATTTAGAGATGTTGTTGAAATTATGAGCATACCTTTTGTCTGAAGTGATCTTGAGCTTAAAAAAAGCTGTATTTATTGAGTGCCTCTAAATTTAAAATTATTCTTTTTTAAACTTTTGTTCTTAAAATACAATAGGGTACAGTTCATCATACTCAAAGCAATTACTTTTTATGCTGTTGTGGTTAGACTATTATAGCTTTCCTTTCTAATACCACATAATGTGCTGCTTGATTTTATTTGATGTGACTTTCACTTTGATACTGTTTGTGTTTTATATCAATGTCAAATTTACAATTTTAAGGTAACTTACTGATATATCTGATATTAAGATTGGGTTGTTAAAAGCACTTTAAAAATTGCAATATTTAAGTGAAAACAGTGGTAGTAATAAATAGGTTAACATGCTTCTAAAAGTATTTCTTTTAATCTTTAAAGGTGCCTCCTTTTAGAGGGTCAGAAATTTGTGTAAATAACTTTCTTATGGTTTCACTGTTTTTGCAGAACATGGACCTGGTATTGATATTTTCACACCAGGAAAGCCAGGAGAATATGACCTGGAGGGAGGTATCTGGGAAGATGAAGATGCTAGAAACTTCTATGAGAATCTCGTTGACTTAAAGGCTTTTGTGCCAGCAATTTTGTTTAAAGATAACGAAAAATTTTACCAGAACAAGGATTCCGGCAAAGATGAATCAAGAGGTAGAATACTTAAATAAGTATTTTTAAACATATCTTGTCCAACAGATACGAAAATTTGATGGAAGTAATGAGTCTCTAATGAAATAATTTGTGGTGAGCAGGACAGTACAGTAGTTTGGATGAATTTTTAGGGAATAAAATCTGTGAGATAGGGATTATATCTGCGCATGGCATTTAAGAAAGAAAAAAAGTAAATGCATTTTAATATTGATAGAATTTTAAAATAATAGGAGATTAGCCAATGTGAATAAATACTGACTTTTCTGTGAGAAACCTAAAAGTTGACCTTCTTTGAAAGATGCTAATGTTCATTCTGTTTTTTCCACTAAATTGTTAATGGTAGCTAACCATCTCAGTTATATAACAACATATGTAAAATTCGAGTAGATTAAAAGGCCAGATGGTTCCTCACTTCTGACACAGCCCTAGGTTCACAACAAGGCATTGGTAACCTTCAGTTATAATGGCAGAAAAATTACATTCACCGTCACTGGCTCAAAGTGTAACAGAAGATACATGTTTGTGTAAGAGCAGTGTTTTGCCATTGAGGATATGCCAACAAAGACATAGGTACATGATTTTCTGATCCATGTGCCATAGGTCACTTTAATATTAATGGAATGTCAACTTTATATCTCATGGCCTTTTTTCTGATTTCTGAATTCTGAAATTTTCCTGTGAGGATAATTAGGTGTTGCAGCAGCTTGCCCAGTGAGACTGGAGTCTTTGTCTTAAGAGATTTTTCAAGACAACTGGAAAAAATCCCTGAGAAATCTGATGTGAATACAGTGCTCATCCACTCTGAGCAGAAGGTTGAACTAGAGACCTCACCAAGGTCCATTCCAGGCTAATTTTGTCTGTGGTTCTAAAGAGGTTGCTTGCTTTGTGAGTCTGCTATTTCCATATCACATGTGCACTGTTTAGAAGTTGTGTCACTTTTTTGTTCGAAAAATGTGTTTTAATAAAGTTATTTGCCTTGAAAATTATTTTTTTAGTGAAGCATAGACTGCAAATGAGGCTTGAAGGAGGCCTGAAAGAACAGCAGAATGTTGTAGATAGTTATCTCTTGGAAAAATCCTGTATGCTAGACCAGTGTTGTTGTCCAAGAAAAATATTAGCTATTCCTTTCTGAATCTTCATCTAGAGAGTCATAGATTATTTATTTTCAAGGAAAACAAGATTTTTATTTGACCTTTTACACAGCACATTATTTCTTCAGTATCTTCCTCCTGTTCTGCTTTTTGCTTTCTTTTTCTTGGTCTGTGTAAAACACTTTGTTTACCTTGCTTTGTCAGTTTTGTTATCGGTTGAGCTATGAAGAATATGCAGTGTAAACATTAAATTAGAATTTGTATCTTTGAATCTGGCTCTTTTTGAATAATGTTTGTGATATTAATTTACTGAGGTTTTGGAGGATACTGGTTTTCTATCTGAGCTTCCCAATATGCAAGGTTGGTTTTGCGTGCATTTTCTACGTGATGACCTGGCAATCCATTTTAGGCAATTCTCCACTTAGATTGCTGCAGTTCTGAATGTCTTGTTCCATTTGAATGTGTGGATATCATCCAATGAAGATGTTACCAGGTGTACTTCAGAACAAACCAAAGCATTAAAACCTGTTGGCAATCCTTAACAGACCTCAGTGTAGACAAATGTTTGCAGTTTTCAGGCACATGAGTAAAGCTGTATGAAGGATGTCAAACTGCTGAGACCTAACAGATGAGACAGTATAGTCTCAAGAAGTAGATATTCTTTGCCCCATTTCCTTTTAACAGGACTAAGGCACTAAAGAGACATAGGTTTAGCAGCGTGAGTCTTCCTGTATTCTAATCATGACTGTGTGTATTTAATAATTTAATATTTCTACTTAACTTTTAAATAGATTCAAAAGATGCCAAAGATAATAAGGAAGCACCTGGGAGTGAGGATTTGGAGTTGGAGCTGGAGAACCTGGATATTAATGATGACCCCCTGGAGTTAGACTGTGGAGATGAGGCAGAAGATCTTACAAAAAAGCTTCTTGATGAGCAAGGTAAAAAGAATTGGTTTTAGGAATTCTTTGTTGTTTCCTGATTGGAGTTTTTTGAACTTGATGGTTTTTAGTCAGTAGATAGTGACTTCAGGGAGAACTATTGTTTATTTATGAAAAGAGTAGCTAGAAACTGTTAGGATTGTGGTCAGAAAGCATTATATGGAGGTTTCTGTAGTGAAAGTTACTGATTCCTTCATACAGCTTTTAAAAATAATCAAATGTGAAGCCAGTTGTCTGAAAAGTGACTAGAAAAAAGTATGTAGACTCAGTGCATAAATGATTTTTTTATCAAATGTGCCTGGGGTACTAATAATTTTTTTTTTTCTGATGTTATGGCTTTACATAGCAGGATTTAGGCATTGTAACCTCTAATTATGTGTAAAGGGCTGCAAATGACACCTGTGAAAATCTAGCTGTGTGTGTTTTCCTGGGGAAACAGCAGCAAAATGTTTCTTAAGAATTTTTCTTACTACAAGTTTTTCTTTCAGTGGTACTGAATAGTGGGAAAAGCAACAGCAGGTGTTAAAGAGCCAAATTCACAGAGGAGCAAGTGAGGTGTTTTTGTTGAGCCCAGTTCGTAAGACACATCCGTTTTGCTGCTTTGGATTTCCAAGGACCAATGCAGATTCTATTCTTTTATTTCTGAAGCAGGAAACTTGTTCTGTGTCTAGAATGGGGGGGGGAAATCACATCTAGAGTCCACTGGCTTGGAGATTCTGTGGCTTAAAAGTATACAGTAGATCAGGTAGGATTTTCAGTCTAATCATCCTCTTGCTTGAAACTGCATTGGGCTTTCAAAGCTAAGAAGTGAAAGCCAAAACTTCAAGCTGTGGAGTTCACATCAGAGCAGAGAAGCTCAAGCTCTGGCAAAGAGCGTGTATCGGTCGGTGTTTTAAGTGTGGGTTCATCTAACCAAGCTGATGCATGGATCTTGGGTTTGGGTGAGGAGAAGCTTGAACAACTCCTCAAAGTGCCAGTCTTGCTTGGCTGACAGTAGGGATGGGCTGGGGCATGTGGATCTTTAAATTGGACAACTTTTGTGTACATAAAGCTAGTTGAGCTGAAATTAATTTTGGGACTATGCTGGTCTGTGACACCTCACAAAAATGCAGAGAAATTAGCTCCAGAGTTAGACTGTTTCAGACTCCTTCTGAAAGGAAAACTATCAGGATAATTCATGTAATATTTCCTTAGGTTTTTCCTTTCTTTAGCCAGACAGGTTGGAAAAAGCCATACCCTCTTGGGAATGAATTTTCCTTTCTTTTTATATTCTTCTGTAAGTAGTCATCAGCTTAAGCTGGTTAAGATGTTAAGTTTTAATTGCAGGACATTCACCTTTAGCGAGTTGTTATCCTCCGGTCAGAGATCTCAAACAAAACAGTGAAGAGCTTGGCTTCAGCTATCTATACGGGTACACTTAGACGTTCTCTTGGAATCAAAAGGAAAAAGAACAGTTCATTCTGGATTGGTCATAGCCTGCTAGATAGGCCAAAAATACTTTGTCAATAGACATCTAAAGGAACATGGATATTTCCTTCTTGCCTTTTTTTGAAAAGATTCTTGACTGGATAGGAGGATGAAGATTATTCTAAATATAAAGGCAAAGCCAAATAACATGAGAGTGAGATCCTGTAGAAGTGAGAAAGAAATAACAGGAGATGAGATCAGAAATAGAAGATGCAGTCTCTGTATAGCTCTAGCTCACTGAGAGGCAATGCCAGTTTGAGAATGTGCAGTAGCACAGAAGGGATTGATGATCATTCTTTTGACTGTAAAAGGAAGGTGATGCATGTTTTGTCATAATATCAAATACTAACCATCAATACTACTTTCTGTTTTTAAACTAGCTATTGACTGAGCATTAAACATACTCCCATCTGAAAGGTTAATCTAAAATGTGTCAGAATGGCATTTATTTTTATCATTAACAGCCAGCCCTTAAAGAAAACCTTTTACTTTCTACCTTGTGAAGGTAATGTCATTTGGTTCACAGTGTGGGCTTTTACTTAGTGGAGAAAAATTGCTTCATTATTGTCTCTGCTCATTAGTTTATTTTTCATGAAACATGTAGAAACACAGTGTCTTTGCGAATTCTATACCTTTGTCAAATTCTTTGATACTGACAAGTAGCTTCATAAATTAATGATGGAAATTAAAATAGTATGTTTGCCAAATACTGGTTCTGCTAGAAAACTAGGCTATAAATTAGCAGCATGTAAGTGCTGCTTTACTTGAAACATAGAGAAACACAGTGATTGGCTTCTTTGGGGGGGGGGGGTGGGGGGGGTGGTGGTGTAATTCTGAACACCCCTAGTTGGTAGCACCAAATATACATAATTAACCAAACTCTGAATTTAGATGTTGCTTCAAGTTCTGTGATGTATTTCCATCTAGTGAACTGGTAGATTTTTTTTTTTTTCCAGCCTTTCTCTTAATAAAAATTTACTTAGGTTTGACATTAGGAAAATTAGGTGTCCTTTAGCTGCAAAATACAGCTTTAACTTTTCTTGGTACGTACTGAATTTTTGTGCATCTGTACTTGAGGTAAGTTAGTTATGTTTTGTGCAAAGCCAGCAAAGAATGAAACCACTGTATTATGACACTGTTACAAACATGAACCAGAGTATTCCTAGGGTGAGATGGGCCTTTAGTAAAAAAAAGGATGCATGGGGTGTAGCAGGGTCTTAGATCATAGAATAGTTCGAGTCGGAAGGGAGCTTTAAAGCTCATGTAGTCCACCTCCCCCTGCAATGAGGAGGAACATCTTTGACTAGATCAGGTTGCTCAGAGCTCTGTCCAGCCTGATGTAAGGTCCAAGATGAAGAAAAGTAGCTGTAGTTACTGTGATAATCTGGGGGGGTGGATTTCATTGGCAGATGGAGTAAGCAAATTACAGAGGGGAAAATAGGATAAATAGGGTAGACAGTCCAGTCAGACAGTGGGTACTACATACCGTTTGTTACTTTTGCATCTCCTTCTGTCACCTCTCTTCAGCCTTTTCTCCCCTGTCCAATATGAGGGAGACAAGGCAGTTTTCCAAAGAGTATTTTTAAAGCAGGTCTGCCCTGTTGTAGCATCCTTCACAGCATTGCAGTACCTGTTTCTGCACTTTCTTCCTTAAGGCTGGAGTCTGTAGTCAGTTAAGTTTGACATATGACATGTAAAAGGAAAATTACAGTTAGTTGAAGATGTTTGTTTACCAGGAATTTAGCTAATTTATTTTGTTTCTTTATTGTGTTAACTTGAGTGAATCTTAATTTTCTTATTTTCAATATGCTCAGGGAAGAGAGAGGGAGCAGATAGCACCGGAGCTGAAAATAGTCACGGAAAACATGCTGAAAGAAGTGAGTTTTGAGGTTTTTAAAAGAGAAGATAAAATGTTAAAAATGAAGCTGTGTGAATGGAGACAAAGATGTTAAGTAAGGAATGGCCAGGGTGGAAGCCATCAAGGGTACTGGGAACAGGAGTCGTCTGATGTTTATATATATCTAGGACCAGTTTTTTGTAAATTTGATCAGCTGTGGAGATGATGTGTAGAAGTGTTAAGTCAACCCTATTAATTTTGCTACACTGCTTAGAGAGCTAGCAAAGTTCCTATCAGAAGAGTAAGAATTTAAAAAGATCTAAAAATATTCATTGAGAAATATTTTTTGGACTTGTGAGACTAGATTCTGAACACATTCCTCAGTGAGACTTTGATTCATCAATATATTTAACATTATGCTTATGCCTAAGTGTTGTGCATAGAGGAGGATCCAGCTAATAATTTGCTCACGGTATTGGTTTGTACCACGTGAATGGTGAGGGCTCCTGCATGATCAAATTCATTACAGAAACTCATCTTGTAGAGGAATAGCTACTAGCATTACAAAATCTCTTCTGTTATTTCCACTGTCTGGGTGATACTATAGAAAGTAGACTGAAGCTTTCAGACAGAGTGGAGTTTCTAGGAGAGAGCCCTCTGTAAGGTTATAGTTTTGTAAAAATTAAAAAAACATGTTGACAGTCAAGGAGCCAGGGCTTTCTCAGAAAGTATGTGTGTAGGGAGAGGGGAGGGCACATAAATATTGTTGCTGAAGTAGAAGATTGATTTGCACCATTTGTTGCAGGCGAATGGCTTCAGTAAGTCCTTAATGTTTTCTGTTGCTTTCTCAGTTCTGCTCCCTGCATGCATTTCTGGTTAAATACAGCGGTGTTTAAAAAGAAAAAATAATTCTTCCTTCTGTCTCTACAATGATCATTTCATCTTCACCCAGATAGACTATTACAAATAGTCTCACAGTAACTCTTATACATTACTACTTGTAGTAAATTTTTAAAAAGACGTAATGCAGTTTTAAAATGTGATGATGATAAAAGACTGGAACTCGGGAGGATCAAAGTGAAAAGCAGGAAATGAACTCATTTTTTGCATGAATTGCATACTTAGAATCGTTGTTTGACTTAGAGAAGGAAGCCCTGACTGTTTCATTTCCTGTCACTGTAAAATTCTTAATTTTCTGTCTGAAGTCCCAAACCTGCTTCAGGTACTACAAAACAGCCTTTCCACTTAAAAAGGATCCACATACTGTGAGGAGAAAGAAATACAATGTGAGAATATCCAGTGAAGGAGAGGACCCTTGAAAGAAGAGATATATTTGGGAAGTGTTGAAATTGGATGTGATAGCAGGGCCTCTTGAAAGATTTTCTAGAGAAATGACTGAATTGTCGAGAGTTTTGTGGGTTTTTTAATTTATTTCAAGAGCATTGAGTCAGTTTGAGTAGAAGACTGAGGTGAGACAACTAATTGCTGTAAGGGAAAAAGGGGAAGATAAAAGAACATTAGGAGACAGGAAGATGTGGCTGTAAATATCTCAATGGAAACATGCATTAAAACAAGAATTGCTAGTAAAAATGTCTGGTCTGAGCTATTGCATGCATCCGAGTGAACTCTGAGTATATGACTGAGAAAGGATTCCATTAAGCATTTGAAATGTCATGGTCCTCTTTTGTCTGAGCATCTGGAACACCTGCCTCTTCTTTTTTTTTTCTCCTTTCTTAATGAACCCTTCTCTCTTTTTCTGACTTCTAGTTGCTTGTGCAAGAGAGGAGCCAATATCAATCTCCTTTAATATCTAGCAACTTCAAGACTGGGTAGCTGGCAGTGTTCCTTGGAGCAATTAGTGTTTCTCTACCGAAGCTCAACCCCTGCCTCTAGCAATTTCCAAAAACAAGAAAAAAAAGTCCTACAACATATCATCTTTGTTATCTCCTTGCCTTTCAGTAACTTGAAAAAGAAACTTGAGTCTTCCATGCTGCTTTATCTTACCATGTAGCCTGTAAAGACATAGTGACTTTACCAGGTGTTGGGTATTTTGTAGTTTACTTGGGTGTGACTTCCACCATCATATTCTCCTCTTTGAAGTCTGTCTGTCTGTTTTCCTTTCAAATACCTACTAGGTATTTGTGTTACTGCTGAACATCCTCAAACTGAAAGAAAGCCTAGCTTCATCATGTTCCTTTTTCAGGAAGCAGTGTTGCTTTGGCCAAGGAAGGCTTTTTTTCCAAGTGTTTGTGTTATAACATCATTTTGGCTCATGTTGTGCTATAGAACAAGCTAAATTCTTCTCTAGGATTTAGTAAAATCTGGAAATTTGTTGAAGCATACCACAAGTTTTGCAATTAGAGGGTAACTGTAGGGGGATTGGTCTGGTGAGATCTTCATAGTTGATGTCAGAAAATCTGAATTTCAGTAGTAGAACTGTCCTGCAGTCTTCTACTCAAGTATTGTTACTGACTCAGTCAGTGGATAGAGCTCACCATTGCTGCTTCCTACGTTGCAAATTACACAGAAGCATTTGCTTGAAAAACAGGGTGTCACTTGCCTTGCAATTGCTACGTGATCAACCCTCTGTCCTTGTCCGTTATGGTTCTATACTCTGGTTTCTGTATAGCTGAAGGAATTAAGTTTGCCTCTAGCTTTTACAGCCTCAGGTGAAAGATGTCAAGAACATACTGGATGGAAGAATGGCCTTAATGGGCATTTTTGATCAAAAATTCTATTTCTCCTGTAGGGCAAATGTACATAAAGTAAAATCTGTAATTGCATTAAGGTGTTGGAGGGGTTTTTTTTGTTTTTTCCATATTATTTTCCCTCATGTTTGGGCATTCTTGTGGTCCTCCTTTTTATCACCTAAAGAAATTATTGTGGTTTTCTAGGAATATTGCTCCTGACAGTACAAATTAGGAGGTAGGGAACTTCGTGAATAGGAAGACAAGTTTTAAAGGTGATACTTCTGACTTTTGGGCATAGGCAATCAGTGGATTTTTTTTTTTCCATTAAAAAATTAAATTTTGTGTTCATCTTGATACCTTATTTTCTGAATCTGTGGGTGAAATATTTAACAATTAAACATGACAAATGCACTGTGTTTGGGGAATGTGGTCATAAATCATTCATATTTCATGGCTTAAAGATGTGTGCTGCTTGTTTATTTCACTGTGTTAGAACAAGAGGATGAAGAAGCCAGTACTGGATCTCATTTAAAACTTATAGTAGATGCTTTTCTTCAGCAACTTCCAAATTGTGTCAACAGAGACCTCATAGACAAGGTATAGTCATAGTTCCCATTTGTTCCATTCTTAAAAGCCATAATGCTAGATCAAATAGATTGGAAATAAAGAGTTGAAGCTTTGGACTCTAGCATAGCTGAATTCATTTTTAACCTAGAGGAAATATTTTCTTTTTCTCACTTAGCCATTGCTCAAATACCATATGATATTGGTTTCCTGTGCCTATTTTCTTCTGTGTTAGTTTGTTTTAAAGTAGTCTTAACTTTTTCCTTTTTACCTCCCATCACTCTCTGACAAATTACCTCCCACCTACTTAAAGCTGCTCTCCTTGTCTTGATCCAAAGAATCAGTCTGTATTTCTGTAACTGAACATGTTTCTAACTATGTCAGTTCTAGACAAAAATAAAGATTTTTTTTTTTTTTCTTCATGGTTCTTTTTAAAGCAGCTGCATGTAACAGGAATAGTTCTGTAAAAGGTGCTCTTGAAAAGCATGTTATATTGTTTTAAATAAAAGAACACTGCATTAAAGGTGAAGTATTGTATTGACTTTTCTCTTTATAGGCAGCAATGGATTTTTGCATGAATATGAATACAAAAGCCAACAGAAGAAAACTAGTACGAGCACTTTTCATAGTTCCTAGACAAAGGTAAGAACAAGCTGGATCCACCCTTCAGTTACTTAACATATGTATGTACTTTTTAACTGTTTAAATTACTGAATACCAGTGCATATTCCAAGTTGCATTTGTTTATTCCTGATGTGCACTTTAGAGTGATTTATGCTAGAGCACCAAAGAAATATTTAGTATTAATGATCAAGCAATTCACCACAATATTTTGCCATAGCAGTGTAAATTTTTTTTTATAATTAATTTCTCTTTTCTGGTATTTGTGTGTTTATAATGGATCTTTTAATGAGTTTTTTTAACCATGGAAACGGCAGCAAAAACTTACATTCTATCAAAAAAGGATATATTTCATTCAGGAGAACTTGTACTTTTTTTATATAAGAACCTCTGAATAGTTAGAGCACAATGTAGGTTAGGAAGGAGGATTTCTTGTGATATGTTAATTCTGATATGGTACATAGCCCTTATCATAGCTTTGTATCTTCTGGAATGGAGCTGGTTCTAGTTGGGCCAGTTGAGAGAAAGAGAGTATAAGAGTTTGAGCCTGGCCTTTTCTGTCCACGTAGATCTGTCCATGTAGAGTTTTGCTATTTCTCTTTGTCTCTTTTTGTGTAAGCGAGGTCCCTGCACTTGCAGGAAGAAACTTGCTTACAAAAATGATTGCAAATATTAAAATAAAAAATTTAAGAACTTTTTTCACAGCCTAGAATATCTACGGCAATGTAAATCAGCGGGATGACTTAGGCTTTTGTCTTCAGCTTAGAATAATAGAGAATTTTCCATGTTTGCAAAATGGAAGTGGCTTGATGAGTGATTTCTGAACATACCATAATATTTGTATCACTGCCCTTTAGTTCTTCCTGGTGCTGCAGATTCCAGATTGCTCAAATTGATCATTAACTCTTGGAACCTCTTTGAAGAAGCATGATTTGCTTTGCATAAACTAAAAAACTAAAGTGTACTAGATGATAATGACCTGAAGGAATTTGTTGACATTGTACACAGCAAAAGAGGTACTTTTCAAACAAGAACAACATGATGGCTTGTAAATTCAGCAATGTGGTTTCGTAGATACCATGAAAGCCAAAGTTAAATTCCTAGTGTATTGTAGTATTAAAGAAAAAAAGGTGTTTCTTTCATTAGGCTGTACTAGGATCACAGTAAGTTACTAAAAATGTATAGAATCTTCACATTGCCACTGATTTGTCTTCCTGATGGTAGTTCCATTACCCACAAATCTGTTTTAAAAATAATAATGATTTTAAAAAGAGGAGGTTTTTCTGTAGGAACTCAATAGACTATAGATGGTGTGGTTGGCTCAAGGAGCTACTATTTTTGTAACAGTTCTCTAATAGCTGCAACTAATAGTGAAGTGAATGACTCAGCTGATCTTCTCACTGTTAATGATAAATATTATTCTTAATATTAATAAATATTAATATTGCATGTACAATTATTTTTTTAATACCTTTTTCTGCTCTCTGCTCTGAGACCTATTGAACTAATGAATACTCCAGCTTTTGATTGTGAGTTCTTAAGTCCAGTCGTATATATCTGCCTGTTCCTTTGCCTGCGTTAGTGATGCCCGTCTCTGGGCTACTAAGCAGGAGAAACAGGATGTTGACTGAGCTGCTTGTTCTGAACCACAAACAGTTGCAATGAAAATACCAACTGAAGTGCCTGTAGATGCAGATGATTTTAGAGGGCAATCTATCCTAATATTTAAGTTAGCTTTACTACTACAGTTGGTAAAGGAGCAGTTCTGCTTTCTGTCTTGAAATCAATATTTATAATCCTTGTGGAAAAACTCCAAGGTGTGTATCTGACACACAGTACTATTGGTGGCTATAAAATGCTGCAAATTGATTTAGAAAATTCTGCAACACACTACTTCGAAGCTTTGTGTTAACAGTATTTTTGCTTTTGGTATCTCTTCACTGAGCCATAATGATATGTCTTTTCCTTCTGTTACTGTTGCATACTAGTTTTTACTAATTCCAGGAGTTTCTGCTATGTCTCTCCAGGATACCATGGGAGAAGAAAGCTTGCTATGGTTATATTCTTGAGGAGGTTTTCTTCTGGTTTATTTTAGGGTTTTTTGTGAAAGGTTCAGAAGAACAGTGTCCTTATAGGATGTAGATAAAGCAGTGATTTTTCCAAAAGCGTTTAGTCTCCAAGCATATCAGACAATTCTGTCTAAGCCTGGCTATTATGTGGCAGCCATAATAAGGTATTTCAATAACAGAAAAAGTTCTGTTTCTTCTCTTCAGAGATCAGTTTTAGGAAGTGTGCAGACACAACAATTTTACCAAAGAAGTACAAAACTGGTTTCGTGTTCAAGAAGTAATGCAGACGCTGTAAAGTCAAAGTCATTATGCAGTGTTGCCAGGGAGCTTTTTTGCTCCCACTAGGGTTGGATAGATTGGGACAAATGAAGGATTCTTCAAGACAGACAACTTAATTTGACAAAAAAGGATGTTGTTTTTTTCTCAACCGTAGATTAGTGTTGGAATACATCACTGCACTGCTCTGTTGAATACTTATGAATGGATCGCATTTACATCTTCAGCTGCCATTTGAACCTCCAACCCAACAGAACAGAAAGCCTTTTAAAAAGATTTTTTTCAATGCTAGTATACAAGTGGCTTTCAGATTTGCGTTGGAGGATTGATTTAAAACTAAATATTAGCCTTCTAATTCAGGACTATATAGTTTGTACTAAAGTGACAGTACAGTGATTTAACCCATACTGCTCACAGCTTCAGGGCATTCATGTGTAATTCTTTGCTATCTAGCTGAATTATTTTCTTGCACAGATGCACATAATTATTTATGTTTAAATGCATACTGCAATTCTGTTGGTTTTTTTCAACTTCAGTATGAGAAATTTAAAATCTCTTTTTAGGCCTTAAATTCTAAACAGTTCTAGACAAGTGAAACACGTAGACAAGAAAACAGTAAATAGGGGCTGTTGTGGCTTCCGATGTTCTTGCCATTCCCAACTATGAAGTTGCAAGCTTACAAAGCAAGAGATTCGTTGTTCACCATAGGGAAATTTTTAGCTTTATCATTGGTTGTTCTTAATTCAGAAGTTAGCTGCTTCTTGAGTGTTAAATAGTTCTGAGCATTTTCACTCCTAAATTGTAAACCTCCTGTATACCTACATTCATTCAGCTCTATCCTGAGAATCCTCAGTAGCAAGGTCCTTTTTGTTCACTTGAACATGACTTAGCAGTGTTTCAGTGGCCTGTCTCATTCGACGACAAAGTTGAGGCATGTGTCTGAGAGAAGGAGTTTATGCCACAGCTAAGAAACAAAAGCAAAAAGTGCTTACCTGATAACATGCCAGTTCCACAGCATCATTCTCTTCCCACTGAGCAGTGTGGGCAGCAGTTTGTACCTGTTCAGGCCCAGTGAATACACTGCATTTACCTGGATTATGATTATGCTTGTGTGGCAGGAGTTCTTGCTCTGTTGCTTCCTTCTTCAAGCTGTCTTTTTGGTAGAATCCCAGTTAATAAATGTATAAAATCGCTCCTTTCACTCTTTCTGGGTATAAAATTCTGGTTGCGCCCATTCTAGAGAGATTGCAATTAGGGCTTTAAGCAAAGTTTCTTTTTTTAATACACTAATATTTGAAATTCTACAAAAAAAATGTGCTCTTAGATATTTCACTGAAGTGCAGTCCATGTGATCCAGAGATCCAGAGTTGATTAGATTTCAGTCTGAGGTAGGTGGTCAGAATGCCAATGGTCAGAAGTAGTGGCTATGGTAGTTTGTATAGAGGGTACTTAACACAGGCTTCAGAGAGGAACTGACTTAACCCTTCATAATGTAGAAGAGCAGGAAGAGAAAGCAATACTGTGGGTTTTGTGGTTTCTTTTAGGTAATTTCTGCCCCCCTTCTCAAGAAAAATAAGTGCTTTTGGAGAAAGACAGACAAAAACCACAGTTAATTAGCTTTAATGGAGGTACCAGTAGGTGGTGCCACTGATACTACAGTGTCGCCGCTTCTGGGCACTAATTTTTGTCTCCCCGTGAGAGAGGGAACGGATTCTATCTCTGCCAATTTCGTAGTAATTGACCCAAGGCTTTTCCTTATAATATTTCACCTATTTATAAATACCTAGTCTTAGTATACTTCCACATGAAGAAATCCTTTGTGTTGTTCTGTGAGGGAACAACAACAAAGTGCTCCAAGACTTTAATTTTCCCCCAGGTATGTTCGGTTTACAGAGATGAAATTATTAGCTCTCAGCAGGCAGGTACTTGTTCAGACCAGAATAAAGCTTCCTGCTATTTGTCTTAAAAGAGATGCCATGTAGAAATCTCTTCAATTAGAATAGAACCCCTCAATTCAGCCAAAGTCCTTTTTCAGTTTAGCTTTTGTATGTGTGTGTGAAGTAATAAGACTTGCACTTCTCTGAGAGTTAATGGCTAAATGCTTAATAACACCATAGTAATTTGCTGTAGCTAGTCATCCTTGACTGTGTGTTCCAACAAGCTTGAAAAATGTAAATACTGCTTCAGTTATTGATTAACAAGAGAGAATAAAAACTGTTAAATAGGTAACCAGGATACCTACAATGTTTCACCAGGAGCTTTATGTGTTATCAGGAGGCTGCTTAGCTGTGCCTCTTTCAGGTAGTATATTCTGATGCTTCTAATCCACAGTTGTAGTAATTATCCCTCTTTCTGTGAGTGGATATTAAAGATCTTGGAAATGTGCTGTAGTAACATAGGAGTAGAAAGGAGAGGGAAGGCAGTCTTGTGTGCTTTTTTGGGGGGGGGGTTGTCTCGATGCTTTTCCAGTTTTACTTGTGCCAGGGCAATCTTTATGTATTGACTGTGCTTTTAGATTTTATTTTTTTTTTTTTTTTCCCAGCAGAATCTTTTGGGCTTTTCTTTTCTTCCCTGCCCCCCGCCCCCCAAGCAGTAGGGAAAACCTTAATCCTTCATAAAGTATAAACTCAAGATCCTTTTTTCCCTTACAGGCAATTTGTCACTTGAAGCATGAAAATTTAAGATGTTTATCTCCACTTAAAACATTAGGCTTGTTCTACAGTTCATCTGTTTACAGCATTAACTTACATTCTGAAAATAAACTAGAAATACTTTCTTCAGTTTGTTAAATGATATTATGAGACCTCAGAGTGCAGTTGGTTTATCTGCATTTAAAAATGATACATGCACATTTACATGAACCAGCTGTGTTATACTCTGTGTCCTCTTACATGATGCCACAAACGAGGTTTAAGGGCATTTATCCCATTTTTACAACCAGATAGTCTTTGACAGAAAGAAACAAAGTACAAATTAAGGAAAACACAAACGGCCCTCCAAAATTCCCTATGATACTACGAAACATATGATACTGTGAAATGGGTATGAAGGCCATGTAATCAAGGAAAGAGAAAAGAAAATAAGGGAAGTTCTAAAGAAAATTTTGAAATATTACCGTTTGTGAGAGTACTTAACTAAGTTTTGGGGAAAAGGGTTGCCATATCACATCTTCTGAGCTTTGTTTTATGTAATAACTGTTACATTCATTTAGATGTTCGTTGCCTTAAAAATAAAGATGTTCTTACCTTCCTGGTTATGTCTGCTGCTACTCAAAACCAAAACAAAATTGCAATAACAAATGGAGTTGTCTGTAAGAATTTTTCATTTTGTGTATTGAGAGGGATCTGAATTTTTTTAATATCTGGTAATTTCTTAAAGGTCAAATTCCATAGTTAAGATGGCGTTTGGCATTTCACCTAAGGCAGTAGTTTTGAAAGGAAATTAACTGTGAAGGATTCCAGTAGGATGTGGTAGTATACCTTCTTGTATTGCTACTTTTAAATGATATTGCAATCTGAAGTGTAAGCCTGTAAAATTGCATGTACATAGTTCTGTCATTATATACGCATTCATTAATTTCACAAGTAAAATGGTACCCATACTTGTAGACATAAATACATTTTTGTCTATAAAATAGTTGTCTATTATCTCCTTTGTTTGCAGGTTGGATTTGCTACCCTTTTATGCAAGACTGGTTGCCACATTGCATCCCTGTATGTCTGATGTAGCAGAGGATCTTTGTTCCATGCTGAAAGGGGATTTCAGATTTCATGTATGTTTTGCTGATTTAGTTTTTGGCATTCAAATTAACCACTCTGATATTAGTCATTCTTTGGGGAATAAAATAACATTTGATATTATGTAGATGCTAATTCTTAAATTCAGTGGATATTTTTCTGTCATCTGAGCAGATTTGTTCTAGAATACTAATCTGTGCATTTAAAAATAATTTTTTTAAATTTACCATATATGTCTGCATATATATTAAAATTAACTGTACAACAGTTACAATAAGTTGCAAAAATTAGAAATTGTGCTTCAACTGTGTTTTCTATAAAGTAATAACTTGTATTTAAAATGAGAACTGACTTACTCTAACAACATGTTCCCCACTACAAGGTTACTGTTGTAATACAGTGGTTACTATTGTAGTGTAGTGCTTAATTCAAATTATTTTTTTACAATTTTCATCAACCAAAATTTTCTGTTCCTCACAAATGTATTTTTCAGTGTTGTTTCTTTCACTTTGTTCTAAGTTTTGTAATCAAATTGGTTATGGTGCACAGTGATGATTCCTTCACTGGTTTTTGAGTTTTATGATGCAGATGTCAATTTTTTCCTAATATTGACATTAAAAATGTGTATGAATTGCTCAGACTTAAGTAACTCTTAACTATCTGAAGTTAACTTTGTTCTCAGAATCAGCTATTTCTGTTGGGGAGAAATACAATTTTATATGTTTAGACAGGTATAAACTTGTACTTTGTTACTAAAATTATGCTGGATGTCAGTAATTTTAAAAGAAGAAAGAATCAAAAAAGTCTGCACTTTATTAAACCTGACTTGAAAAAGTTGTCAATGTTTTCCTTAGGGACTATAAAAGTGGTCCTATTCATATAGAGACTACCTATTGATTCTAAAAATATAGGGGTTTTTTTTGGTCAGTATAGAATATTGATTCTAAAAATTATAGGTTAAGTATTCTAACCCTACTTCACTGTGGCAAAGTGGGGGTGCCCAGGTTGATGTGTGCCTATAACTGTACGTATGCTAGGGGACTTAGGTTTTTTTGTGGGTTTTGCGGGGATGGGGACAGAAATTCTAAAGCTTCTGAAGAAACAAGGTTGTAGAGAGACTTTTAGGAAACCCAGTGATAGGTGAAGGTAGAGAATAAGGAACCAAACAAATATCAAACACTGCTGAATTCCCAGGCTTATTACTCACGATTTGGGTCAAAGTAATTTATAAGAGGTAGGTATTTCTGAGTGCCTAAAATCGAATCCTTTTTTTTTTTTAGGTAAGAAAAAAGGACCAGATCAACATTGAAACAAAGAATAAAACTGTGAGATTTATTGGTGAGCTTACCAAATTTAAGATGTTCTCCAAAAATGATACTCTCCACTGTTTAAAGGTTAGTGTTGTGATAGTCCTGTACTGCTGTGTATGCTGATAATGTATCCCCATCCTATTCCCCTTCATGTATCTATTGCTGATGTTATCCACTAATTTATTGCATATGAAGTTTTAAACCCTGATGTCTGTTGCTGCTGTGTAGAAGGAGACTTCTATAGCTGTTGTAGAAGTTGGAATGTTTTAATTTTTCTAATGGTAGATATATATTAAAATAAACTTCCACCTTCGGACATAACCAAATTGCTAATAGTTTTCTTTGTAAAGTGATGGTACACATTGCTACTTATTCATTTGCTATACACTGCAAAACTTTGTGTTCATTTCAATTAATATTTTTACACAGCAAATAACAGTAAGCTGAATTATTAAAAAATTATACCCATCATTTTTCTCTCATCTATAAAATACTGTGACATGCAAAGCTCTTAATTTTTAGTTATTGTTTAACTTAAACAGTAAAGTTAAATTAGATGTGCTCTGAGGTTATTGTGTCCTTGTGCAGTATTATTTGGTGGCTTTCCAGTCTAGCAGCAGGAATTTTAAAGAAGGTAATATTGAGTTGGAAGGGGTATGGGAGAGATTATAATGTTTGCTTTAATATTGTAGTCTTTTTATGCTAGGTTTAGGAAGCATCCTGTTTTTCATGTTTCTGGAGCCTGAATTTGGGGTCTAGACTGTTCTTACAGTACTTTCTTAATGAGATTAATGTTTTTAATTTTGTTAATGTCTGATCAGTGAAATCAATTTGCATTTTTGTCTTAAGAATGTGGAATACCACAGTAGTGTAAAGTCTGGTAGATAGAACTTACTGTTTTCTGCAGTTGAAAGGGATGTTTAACATGCTGTGCTTCTATATAAATGTATACCAGATGCTTCTGTCAGACTTTTCTCATCACCATATTGAAATGGCATGTACTCTGCTGGAAACCTGTGGAAGATTCCTCTTTAGATCACCAGAATCTCACTTAAGAACCAGTGTTCTTCTGGTAAGAGAAAATTTGTTTTATGGGGGAGGGTGTCGTGCACTGAATGAAACCAATTACGACTTTTTATTTTCTGGCTTTGTCATGTGGTCTGACCATAACGATAATTGTGACTAACATACAATGTTCAAGCACTAGTAAGTGAAAACTTTCATTAAGTTTTTATCGAGTGCTCAGGGAGGATCAAGTTCTTGATTCTTTAATAAAAACAGAGATGAATATGGGAGGACAATGAATCAGTTTTCCTGAAATCTTGCCTCCTCATTGTAGAATGAGGTTGAGGTGGACTGGTGTTACATATATTCAAGTCGGAGGCTGCCTTGGCACTGTCAGCCTTTGTTTGTAGATCTGTGGACTTGTATCATCTTGTTATTTATAGCCTGTCCAGTGTTGTCTCAGCTCTGAGATTGCACCTCCTGTGAGAATAGCTTTCTGAAAGTATTCTGGAGAACTCCAGTTGATCTGTAAATCTGTTCATGACTTAAAAGAACGTGTAAATAAAGAACTAAATATCTGAAGCAAAAAGCTATTGCTTTTGAACTACAAACAATAGAGAGATAGGGCAAAACCAGAGGATGAGGTTGAAAGAATATAGTTGCTGTACCCGCACATGCCTGAGATACTATTTGAAGGGAAAAATTGTCATGAATGGGACCAGAGATGATATTTCAACTGGAGGTGAAGACAGTTATGAAAGAGGTGGTTTCTGTGCCCTGCATAATGATCTGGGGTTCTAAATTTGAAGAAAAAGATTATGAAGACCCTAGAGGAAGGGGTTTTGGAAATAGAGATTGGTAATTAAGGTAAGAGTAGAATCGGTATCCCTAAGTCCTAGATAAGTATTGGCAAAGATAACAAGGATTAGCTTTGGGTCTTTTAGTGTATGAATTTGAGCCCTGAATGATATGTTTACTGTCTTGAGAGAAAATCCTAAACCTCTTTGTCCAGGACAAGAGACTGAGTCTTGGTTGAAGAAGTCCTTCAAAGATAGATACTAGCATTAAATTAAAAGCAGAGTAAGCAGATACAGACCAACTAATAGACCATGTTGTTGTATTAGAAGGAAGAATACAGATGTGTATCTGTAGTAAAGTAGTCTCTGTGTTTGGGGGAGAAAGTGGACATAGTTTGCCCTTCTGGTTTAAGTGGAATGTGTTTCTTGGGACACAGCTCTTAAGCTGTGAAATATCACTGTCTCTACTGTGTTTATCTCCTTTCTTATCAAAGCACAGACTTACACTTGACAGGTCTTTCTCTTGCCTCTATACCCTCCCTTCTTATGCTCTAGAGTTAATGGAGAAGCAGTTGTTGCGTGCTTGGATATATTGTTGTACAATTTCTTTTTCACAAAATGCTCTTTCTTTCTGAACCTCTTTGAATGTCATAGCATTTGTTGTGGTGGTGTAGTCACAAGAGGGAAGAGATGGACAAATTAACTGCAAGTTCTTGGCTCATGCTTTTTGTTGTAGTGTACTTTGTGTCTTGAAAGGTTTGAATGTCTCAATTTTCTAAAGGTTTGCTAGCTGATGTGTTTTATTGTTAAATATCTTCCTTTCCATAATCAAGTATTTTTCCCCTGAAAACACTGTTCCATTATCTGTAAAAGACACTTTACTCATTGCTACCATTTTTATGTAGTTAATAAAAAGTTTAGAAATCAGGAAAAATTAAGTACCTTTACCAGAGCTGCTTTTTGTAACTGACTGCTTTCCGTCTTATGCACTACAGAAATGCTGATTGTTAGCTGTATTGCTGAAATCTGCTGGATGAATGCTAAATATGACTTAACTATGAAGTGTAAGACAAACCACAAACAGTCTTTCAATAACTGAGGCTTAAAGACACAGAAGATTTCAGATAAATAGTCTATTCTTTGGTAATTGAGGAACCAGGAGAAGATAGAGACAGCAAATAATGTGGAATATCTATCGATTAAAAAGTAAAATAGGCTAAATAGACTTATATTCTACAACCATCTTAATAGCTGCATCTTCTAATGTTGCCCTATAGAAACGATAGAGATTAATTTTGATTTAAATAATATTGTACAAATTGGATCATACTCTTACGGTACCAGTTAGTATGAACTGTAGAAAAGATTTCTCCCAAAGCAAGCTAATTAGGATCTTGTGATAAAAATCGAAGTAAATGTAAAGCTGATGTTATCAATGATTCTTATGGCTATAATTAAGGCCTGATGATCTTCTAAATAATTATCGGTCTTAATCTTTACTGCTGATGATATATTATGTGGTAAGATGCCAAACAGGCTGTATGTCTCCTATTAAAAACAACATTGCTTTGTCCTGGTGTGGGAGAAAGTCATAGTTAAGAATAGACTTTAAAAGTAATTAAGGGAAAAATAATTATTAAGTGCTAAAGTACTCTGACAGAGTGCCACAAAGTTAGCAGCACTTAGTGACTTACTCCAGAGAGACATTTAATGATCACGTTCGGGTTTTGTAGAACTACTGTCATGTTTTGCAAATTATTTAAAGATCTTCTTTTATCAGGACAATGTTTCTGTTAATCATTCTTCTTGGCAAGTCTTTCAAGTTCAATGTCCTTTATGTAATTTAAAATATCAATATAAAACTAACTTGGCTTTAGGATTGGTCTGCTGGTAAATGGATTATTTGAATTGGTGATTTGGAAGGAAGATCAGCATTATCTTGATCTATGTTTTTGTAATGTAATCATGTTAAAATGTCAAATTCTTGTGTTAGACTGTTGTCATGTTAAAAGAATATTGGAAGTTTTGGTATTAAAAGCCTCCTAATGCATTTTTAATCCTATAAATTAGACAATCGTGTCAAATTGTCTTTTTAAGCTTTAGGGCAAGACCACTTGTAATTATATAGAACTTAAGCTAAACGGTGGCTCATTTCTCAGGGTGACTCCTTTTATAGATGGAGTTGAAACTGTGTGAGAATGTTGTTTGTATAGACAGAGGCTGTGACAAAGTAATTGTAATTAGAATGAGACTGTTGTAACACTATAACTTCCAAGAAATGTAAAATTTTGATTTTTGAACTGTTGGAACAGGTAGCAGGGCAGAGCAGTGTAGGTAGTAAAGGGAAGGAGGACCTGAACAGTTTCAGTATCTTAATACAGTCTGATAATTTCAATATCAGTCACGCTGAAATGCTTTTCTAAATTGGACTTTTCCTGCTGCTTAGGTTTTACTTGGTGACTTCTCTCTTTTTTCTTTTTTCTTTTTTTTTTTTTTTTTTGGTGCGGCTTTGCAAAAATTCTATTTCTTGTAATGCAAATTGGTGTTATCGGGTTTTGTGGGGCACACAACTGCTAACCAGAGGAGCACCTGCTAATTCTCACCAGATTTTCTTTTGAAATGCATCTGCAATATATGTTATGTGCAAAGAGGTTTTGTAACTCACCAAGAAAAAAAGAACCAAACCCTTTTACTGTTGTAACTTGGACATTTTAATGTTGTTCGTGTTCTCTTTATCAAAGGAAAACCAGAAACCTAATCTTCAAATGTCATGCTTTACCTTTGTAGTTCTTCATTTTAGCCTAGTAAAATGAAGACTTAAAGAAGTTAATTAGCTGTAAGTGCTTTAGACTACAGGTCTCTAGTTTATTTTTTTTCTTCTGGAATGGGTCAAGGTTTTTGTTATTGTAGGCAGTGTATTGCAATGGTTTCTCTTTCCTTCCTGTCCATCTAACTTGATGCCTTAAATGAAAAAGGATTGAAACACATGCAGTTGCTTAAAATGGTGATGACTTTTTAAGTAGAGATTAAGACTAATACCATCCACTTGAAGTTAGAATACATACTTGTGATTTACATATTACAGTGATTTTGAGACTTGGGGTAGTGCCTATTGTCTCTTCTGGGAAGAAACACTTTAATTATAACCTATTATTTACAGTATAATGTGCAACTTGTTTTAACAAGAAAATGTAAAAATTATGTAGGTTTTGGTTTCTTTAAATGTTATTTGCAAGCCCTTCTGCCATTTTCTTTATGTTTTACTTTGCCCCACTTCATTTTTCAGTTTATAGTAAAACATGATAAATGTCATTAGGGCAGCAAAGAGTATTTTCTCCCAATACATCTAGAAAAGGTGAAAAATTTACAAAGGTAATATTAACATATGACATGGTAAGCTTTTGGAGCTTTCTACTGTAAGTGGTTTTTCCCTACATAAAACAATTCATGTACTCAGTTGTTAAAAGTGCTGTGCATCTGTTAAGCACCTGTGGGTAAACTTGCTACTACTTGACAGAAATTTCCTATTTGGAAAAGAACAGTCGCATTTAGGGAATCAAAGGGGAGGCCATTTGTGTCATGGAAAAGGTTAAAAATGAAACTCCTTAGGGTTGGTGTCAGATTGAGACCTTGCTGGCAATACATACCTATGGTCTAGGAGGAAGATTATGTGATTTTGTTGGGTTTACACAAAACTACTCTTCCTTACTGAATTAGCAGCTGAAACTCAAGGTTGAGGACCTGTTTGAGTATGTTCACCAACGATCAATAAACTTTAAACTCTTTTCATTAGTTTACTGGACACCATGAATGTATATACTAACATTTGTGTGCAGTGATAAAACAGTACTTACAGGTTAGTTTTGTTTATCTGTGTGATGCTGTTAATTACTGTGTAGTCAACCTCTACTAAATGATAGTCTAAACCAGTGCAGTTTCTTTTTCTGTTGAACCACCTTAGAGTGGTTTAGAATATATAGGATCATATGAGGTACATAAAAAATTAATGCAACTTATAGAATTACATATATACATAAAAATACACATATGCATATAAAAATATTTTATAATGGAATTAAGCTCATCCTTATCTTTAACTGTAAAAATCAGCAGCTTAGAACTGCTACTTTAGTTCTTGTACAGAATTTTTAGATACAAGAAACTTTTAAAACCCACAAAATAAATCTTAAAGTACATATACAAAATGAAGTATGGAAAAAAGAGTGTTTTCCATGAGGAAAATTAGGACAATCCTGACAATTAAGCACAGTAATTGGTGTTGGTGTAGTAACCTTTAAGTTCTCTGATTTTTCCTGAAATACTATTTTATGGTAGGTACTGTTTTTCTTGCAGTCTATTCTGCTTGGGTAAACAGCAACAATGGAGCATGGAGTAAGGAAAATGCCATTACCTAAACCATTGAAAATTCATGTGAAACCATCAACATAAACTCTCTGGAGTTGCATACTGATGTAAAAAGTGAATTGCCACTCTTCTGATGATTCACTATGCTTGTGTCAAGACATCAGTATTTCAGCTACTTTAGTTAAATAAAATCATGTTTTGAAGAGAGTGTCTAATAACCTTATTAACCATTTATCTAAACAGTAACATTTAAGCTTCAAGTTAAACTTTAAATACTTTTCTGAAACCTTTTTTGCCACGGGTGAACCATTATAAAAATAGGGATTGTGAAGAAAAATGGCCTTGGAAATAGCAACACAGAACCATATATATGCTTTGTCCTTTCTTTTTTCTACCCAAGCTTTTAACTTACTTTTCTGCAACCTTTCATATATCCTTTATCCCAAACCTAACTGTAAAAGCCTTTGGCATGAAAAAGTGGTATGTCAACATCTTCAACTGATCATTTGCATTTATTTCCAGGAACAAATGATGAGGAAAAAACAAGCAATGCATCTTGATGCACGCTATGTTACCATGGTAGAAAATGCCTATTACTACTGTAATCCCCCTCCAGCTGAAAAAACTGTGAAGAAAAAACGTCCTCCTCTGCAGGAATATATTCGTAAGCTTCTTTACAAGGATCTTTCCAAGGTCACCACAGAGAAGGTAAATCCTTTTGAAATCGTTAATGCAGATTTTACTGGAAGTGATGTATACTAACTTTTGAAGGGTTTTGGAAGGGTTATAATTTTTTTTTAATTCCAAGGAAGGGAGATCATTTTTATATCCCTGATTGTTAAGATAGTTTCATTTATTTTATTGTAATGCATAGAAGTTCCAGTCATGGACCTGCATTCTCCACAGCATTAAGTGCTGAACAAATAGAGAATGAAATGAGAACCCTTGTGCTGAGTATCTTGTGTTCAGAATAAGAGACAAAAGACTACAGTTAAATACAGACTGTAAGAGCAAGGAAATTATGGAACAGATTTGGACAGCTCGATTAGTACCTAGAGAACAGCAGTTGGGTTACATATGTGAAGTTTTCCATAGTAGCTACTGCAGATCTGGAGGATGCTAGAAAAAGAGAATGAGGTTGCTTACAGGGATTTCATCCCAACGCTGAGAGACAGGAGATCACAGCAAGTGTCTTGATATTTTGCCTGCTCAAATATTAAGCTTGTCTTAAAATTTGGTTTAGGTCCTGAGACAGATGCGCAAGCTGCCTTGGCAGGATGCAGAAGTAAAAGACTATGTTATATGCTGTATGATCAACATCTGGAATGTGAAATATAATAGTATTCATTGTGTAGCCAACCTCTTAGCAGGTTTGGTCCTTTACCAGGAAGATGTCGGAATTCATGTTGTGGATGGAGTGCTAGAGGATATTCGTCTAGGAATGGAGGTAAAATCCAGCATTCTTATCAATCTATACTCATCTACTTATGTTGAAAAGAAAACAGTAAAATAATCTTGCTTAAAGAAAGGAATCCTTGGATTCTGGATTTTTGCCTGATGACTTTTCTATCTTGGTTGTTTGCTTTATGTAGGTTTATTTAAATTAAAAAAACAACACTCCCACCCCAAAAAAAACAAACCCAAAATCCAACAAGCTGCAAAGGTTACTAGGACAGTTGTTTTGCACCCCTTAAGGGTATACAGTTTATTCTTTCACAGTGTATTTGGATTCATGTAACTTCAAGTAACTTCGGAGACTAGTCCATATTTTGATAGATTTTATAATTACAGGAATCCTCTGGACAATGAAAAAATCGTCATAGATTTAAGACAGAGTGTATACTGAATGTATTTGAACTTTCTAATAACTACTGGTTGACCAGCTTTCATAACTACTTTTTAATGTTTAATTTTGTATGTAGCCATAAATAACCATCTTATTATAACAAGTTCTATCAACTTCTTCATACTGTTTTTTTTAAAAAAAAACAAACCCAAACAACAAACCTTTTACAAAGATTCTATTGTGTCTGCATGATAAAGTGAATTTTTTGTTCTTTTTTTTTTTGACACAGGTTAACCAGCCAAAGTTTAACCAACGGCGGATCAGCAGTGCCAAGTTTTTGGGGGAGCTTTACAATTATCGAATGGTGGAATCAGCTGTAATATTTCGAACTCTGTATTCTTTTACATCATTTGGTGTGAACCCTGACGGTAGTCCTAGTCCACTGGACCCTCCAGAGCATCTCTTCAGAATCAGACTAGTTTGTACTATCCTTGATACCTGTGGGCAGTATTTTGACAGAGGATCCAGCAAACGAAAACTTGATTGCTTCCTTGTATATTTTCAGGTATTCTAAACTAAATTTTATATAGTTCTGTAATTTCTTTAATGAGCTAATGTAAGTCAGTCTGTTACAATTTCTATAGCACCATAATTTTTCAAATCCTCTCTGATAAGTTTTATTTTAAGGTGACGTGTATGTTCTGTTACACGTAGATGTTACTGTTCCAACAAACTTGCAGAACACTGGGGTAGCAGTTGATTCACTGAAGGGCTTAAGTTCCATCCTTCAGGGGGTCTCAGCAAGTGGAAAAATGAACTGACAAGTCTTGTGAATTCCCACAAAAATAAGTATCAAGTCTTCCAGTTAGGCTGTAATAGTTCCATGCAACAGTGTCAGCAGCTTGGCAGGAGTAGAGCTGGGACTCCTGGGCTGTGTGAACATGACCTTTAAGTTCTGCACCATTAGGGTGATGAAGGCCAACAGCATACAACATACACTAGCAAAGGGTCTAGCCAGTGGATTGAGGAAAGTGAATTTTTTTTTTTTTTTACCCTTCCCTTCTGTTTGACCTGTGAGGCCACATCTGGAGCACTGTTTCCAGTTCAGAGCTCCCTTGTAGATGAGAGGATAGACGTCAGCAAACTGAGTCCAGTGGAGCGTCACCAAAATGATCAGGAGGCTCTCAGTCCTCAGATTGTGGGTTTGCTCAGCTCAGAGAAGAGAATGCTAATTAGGTTGCTGTCCTCAGCTAACAGTGTGTGTACAGAAGTCATCAGATACTTCTCAGGCATGCATGGTGAAAGGATGAGAAGTAATGGTCACAAGTTGCAGCAGGGAAAGTTCCAACTCAATACATGTAACAGGGGAAAAGATTCTGTAATGGGAGTGTGTAAACACTGGCATGGGTTCCTCAGAAAATGGGGAACATGGAGTTCATGTTAAACCTCTTTGTACTTAATTTCTTTTTCTACTTCTCTCTCTAAATTATACTAATACAAGGATATTAAATAACAAAAATTAAGGTGACAGTGACGTATTTCAGACCTTCAGGATGTGTATCCTTTGTCTGTATATGAGATGTAAAATGGTGTTTTGATGTACGATACAGTTCTATTCTTAAACCCATTATAAACTTGTCAGTGAAGAAGTCATAATATTTTTGTTACACCTTATAATTTCATCAAGCATTCCTTTTGACCATGTCACCTTTTAAGTAAAGGTTCTGATACTTAATTTTCGGGTGCAATTTTTGCATCAACTTTGTTCTCAGATTCTACTGTTGGGTTCACTTATCAGCATTTATTTTTTACAATTTTATTGTAAGGGATATGTGTTAATTTGTTATAAAGCAAATTGGATAAGTCACTTCATGCTACCTAGCTGCAGTTTTAAAACTTTTTGTGATGTTCCCCCCCTTCTCCCTATAATATGCCTGTGGGGGAATTAATTTTCTTTAAAATACTTGGAGGAAAGAACTGAAAGCTGGCGGATTGTTAAGTGCTTATCTCAGAAAGAATCTACCCTTTCTTTTCAGTGCTTTTTTGCTCAGTCTTCATACTTCTAACAGTCATTATGATGAAAGGGGCATGTTCTTCATGTTTGTGATATCCAATGTTATCAAACAATGTTTAGTGATATAAAAATATCGAATAGTTGCATGAAATAGGAGAGTAGTGATATATTTTTGCATTTTCTCCTGTACAAGCATGGCTAGGCATTACAAACTTTGTACGTTAAATAGCTTGTAAGTGCAAGTGTTCATATAATTTATTTGACTATTTTGTATTGTAGCGTTATGTTTGGTGGAAAAAAAGTCTGGATGTTTGGACAAAAGACCACCCATTTCCTATAGACATAGACTATATGATCAGTGATACACTGGAACTGCTGAGACCAAAGATAAAGCTCTGCAATTCTCTGGAAGAAGCTATCAGACAGGTGCAAGATTTGGAACGAGAATTCTTAATAAAACTAGGTAAGAAAATGTGCAAGGGAAATGAAGTGGTTTTGGCAATTGCTGTATTTCTTAAAATTATGTTTTGTATGATGATGATGGGTAACTATTGTTATTCTCCTGATATGATCTTTTTATTCTTAAGATAGAATTTGTAACTTCTTTGCATTTTTTGATCTCCATAGAGATCATATAGAATCTCCATAACTCTAAAGGGATTGAGTGTTTAAAAAAAAGTCAATATGAATACTATTAATATAGTAGTATTTGGAGAGGGGGAGTGTATGTGTGTATATATATATATTTTTTTTAGTATATGAAGTAGTGTGGTGCAAATGATGAGAAAGACAACTATGAATTTAATCAGAAAAACTTAGGAAGCACGCTCTACTGCAAAAAGCAAGGAGTATACACTCAATTACTTCAGCCTGTTGGTTGGTAAGCACTGATGGAAACCAGCTTGGTCATTTTGGTAGGTTGGTTGCTTCCAGCTCTGTTCTTTCCCCAGTTCTGGATTTGACTAAAGTTGCTGTCAAAGTAAGCATTAGTGTAAGACTACAATAAAAGAGAGAACATGTTTTGCTTTTAAAATGCTGTCAGGTACTTTGAGCCTTACACTTCCTTTGGAATAATTTTGAATGGGCTTTACATTTCAGTAGAGGCCAGAGGATGATTTCCTTTCCATGAATTAGAGGTTTGATTGGATTATTAAATGATTTTTTTCTTCTTAAAAATTCATCCATTGGCTAGGTTGTGTGCTAGCTTGTAGTTACTGCTAAGGTTACAGTGATCTATCTTTATAAATCTTGCTGTGTTAAAAATCCAGTTAATTTCAGGAGACAAATGTTGGGCTTGCAGCACAGCTCAATTGACAAAATACTGATTAGTGTATATCTGAAACTACTATCATCATATTAACTTTTAAGCCTTCTGGTCTTACTAATTATTGGGTACTACTGTGCTCGTTTCTCATTAGAGTTGTTTTCTAATCTTCCATTTTTATTTGAAGACAAACTTGTTTATGAAAAGCTTTTATATGCAAATTTTACACTTAAAGTGTTAATTAGAGCCTTAATAGCACTTAATCTAGTTAGACAAATTTAGTTTTTAAGAATAATCCTTTAATCCAGTAGGATGAGTGTGTGTAATTACCAGGTAAAACGTTGCAACTTCTGTTTTAGGAGGAATTTTTTTTTTTTAATATTCGTTTAGTTGATGTGCCTTAAAACTACCTGTGTAGTAACCAAAATGCAGATAAAAATTTCCTTATGGTATGATCTAAATTACTAGCTTTAATGCTCTCAAAATTATAACCAAGAAGTAATTTACAGCTACTTACATAAACTGTAATATTCTTTTGAAAGATATTCAACACTTGCAAATCATAAGAACTTCTGTTCTCTGAATCACCACCACTACAGCAGTTGGATTTGGTGTGGTTAAGGGGGAGATAGGTGGTCACTGCAAGCAAGGGTTGGAGAATATTTTATTGTGTTTGTTCTGGCACATGCAAAGCCCATCAACAGTACAGCCTTTACTGTAAGGGCATTGTGTCATTTTTCCCCTGCCCAAGTGTGTTGCTTTTCTTGATACTGATATTATTTACTTGCTAGTAAACATCAGCATAGGGTGGTGGGATAGTTCCTGGTTCTCCTATTAGGACTGTTTGAAGGTGGACTCAGGAAGGCTGTCACCTGCCTTTCTGATCTTTGAAGGCTATATGCATGATAGGTGCAAGCATGTCTGAAGGAAAGGAGTCTTTTATTTTTACTAGAGCAAAAGCTCTAGAAAAATTGCAGTTCTTGATTAATTTGTCCCTATAGTTCCTCACCCCATGGACAATAACGCTGAGAAGGTATTGTGCTAAAGACCATGATGTGCTTTGCTGTTTGTGAGTCTGAAGTGTAATTCTAGGCAGGACAGTGGGGTGGCTTGTTTCCTGCAGCCCTTGCATTGGGGACTGACTGTTGGTTCCTGGGCCGCTCTGGTGATTTCTGTACCAGTGAGAATATAGCGTGATTCAACTCTTGCATAATTACAGAGCAGCACATATTTTGAAGAGCATAGTATTTGCCAATAGGGGGAAAAAGATGCTTTGAAACCTCTGGAATATGAAGGAGGAAGTGTTTGTGCGCGTGTGTTCACACAGAACTGAAATCCTCAATAACTACCATGCAGTCATATATACCCTTCATTTTATTTCTGAGTTTTGTCTAATTTAAACATGGCTCTAAATATTCAATTCCTCACAAAGATCAACTTTAGGATCTTGGTCAGATTTTTGTAGAGACCTGATTGTGTGTGTCTGCTTATTGCATCTCTTAAAGGCATCTGGAGGTGGAGGGGAAAAAAAAAAAAATCTGGTATGCCCCAAACCACTTGTATATTCAGAATCTAGACTTCTCCTTAAGAATTGTGTACTGCTGCATTTGTTCTTTGCATGTGGCAGAAAACAAACAAGGAGTGCCACGAGCACAGAACTGACATGTTCATTTGCTGTCCAAAAAACTACACTAACAGCCAACCCTAAGTGTGGTTGGTATAATGTCAAAATATGAATGACTAACTGCATAGTAACTGTGTTGACTCCTTAGTAAAAGCGTTGAAAAATGGCTAGCTTAGATCTGCTATGTTGCAGAAGGCTGGCGACAGCATTGCTTTCTGCTAGCTCAAAGCACAGTCGTCTGAAGAATTAAGTTGCTTTGTAAATTAATGAAAAAAATTAAAAGAATGTATGAGAACAATAGTGTGTGCTGGAAGTTTGTTCTTTTTTGCATTGGATGACTTAATTTTTGCAATAGCTGTTCTCTAAAAACAGATCTTAATTTTTTTCCTGAATCAGAACCATGCTTAATTCTTAAATATTTTCTCTGAAAACTATTCTGATGGAAATCTATATCTAAGACTAAGTTGGACTTTGAAGCACTGACAGAAGCTAAAACTTACTTTTCACTGCTGTGGGAATGGTATAGGTAAGGGTATTACATGGAAGGATACCTTACTGCAAGAAAGCAGAGGTTTAGGGAGCTACACTTGATAACTTACACACAGAGTAAACTAAAATGTTGTGAGGGATAGAGGTGACAAGCAGGTCAGTAAGGAAAGCTGTAAGATGAACTAAAACACAGCAGAAGAACTGTCAGTCCTATTTACAGGTGAGATGAGCACACTAGATAATACTTTTGGAAGAGACTCTGATTTCCTGAAGACTTCATATAGGCACCTACAGCCTCATAGGTTCAAGTGCAGCCTTGGAGCATTAGAAAAGAGTCAGAAAGGCTTATTACAGGCTGAGAAAATAGTTGTTTCAAAACTGTTAATTGACAGTAGTGTGAAGTACTGGAACTAAGACTGCAGGGGATTGATGTCTTCTGGGTTCTGCTGGTTTTGTAGCGCATCTGTAATTTAGTGCTTGTATTTCAGTGCACCTGTCAGTAAGGTTGCACGTTTAGTTTGAGGATATTTTGAAGCAGTTGGCACAATGCAGCTTCTCGATTGCTGTTCTGTGGGAGATTTTAAACATTCTCCATAATGTTTTCCTCCTTTTCTGGCAGGGAGATTTTTACCCTTTATGAGTAAGGTAACCATATAGAAAATGTTTCATTCAGAAGTTGAATATTATGACCCATTGGAAGTTTTAGTGTTCAGTAACAGTGGCCTTTTGGTGATTATATGTGTCCTGATGTTCTAATTCTGTTCTAGTTCCTTGTTGTAATTCCTTCTCTTTTTCCAAATTTCAGGAATTATGTATGACAAAGATTCCAAAGATTCCATTACAGAAGGAGAGAATCTAGAAGAAGATGAAGAGGAGGAGGAAGGTGGAGCAGAGACAGAGGAACAATCTGGAAATGAAAGTGAAGTAAATGAGCCAGAAGAAGAGGTGAACATAATCATTTACCTTGCCTTGCATAAAAATATTGATTATTCATTACTTTCTGAAGCCCTTCTATGTCACAGAGTTAGCAGGTGAAATGTGGGTATGCACAACCCAGTCAGTACTCTGAGGATATTTCCATCCCAGGTTTGTATATATGGAAAACTGAATACAGAGTGTCTGAGGTGTATTCCAGGGAAATTATGGCAGAAACTTGAACCTGACAGCTTTGCTCAGGGTATATGCTGCTTCTCAACAAAAAGATGCCTTCAGTTTTTTGGCATGAAAACACTTTTATATAATTTTCTTTGTCTGTTGTAGAAGCAAATGTATTGACTAGATGTCAAAGCAGTCGTGTAGGAAAAATAACAGGTGTTCTGAATATGCCTGTATAATATGAATAAATAAAAGATTTATGGAGCATAACCTTCCTTGTTTACTGTGCCAATAATATTTTGAATCAGAAATGGTGGAGCCAATAAAAAAGATGTGTACATAGAAATTCTAACTTGTCACTATGACACAGCAAAGTTGACATGGTAATGGTAGTGTTATGAGAAAGTGAGTTCATCAAGGAAATAAGAAACACTTTTTCTCCTTGTGCTTGCTTTGGTTTACTGGTAAGTTTTCTTTCAGTCTGTGCTTCTCAGCATTAAAGTTCCTGAAGTTTGGCTGGGTTTGTACTTTTACCCACAAATGAATAATATTAGAGTCATAAACTGTTGGGGAGTGGGGAAGGGACCTCTGGAGGTCATCTTGTCTCTTGCTCAAAGCAGGGTCACCTACAGCAGGTTACCTGAGGCAGTGTTTTGCATCAAGTTTTGAATATCTCCAAAGATGGAGTCTCCACAACCTTTCTGGGTAATATGTTCCAGTGTTTAAACACCATCACGGTAAAGAAGGTTTTTTATCTTATGTTTAAATGAAATTTTTCAACTTGTGTCCATGGCCTCTGGGTCTGTCACTGGACACCACTGAGAAGAGTCTGACTCCCTCTTCCATGCTCCTTCCCTTCAGGCATTACACACATTGAGAAGACATTCCCACACCCTGAACCTTCTGTTCCCCAGACTAATCAAACCAGCTCTCTCGGCCTCTCCTGTGACAGGTGCTCCAGTCCCTTTATCTTCATCGCCTGTTGCTGGACTCACCCCAGTATGTCCATATGTGTCTTGGACTGGCGAACCCAGAGCTGGGCACAGCACTGCAGATGTGTCTTGCCTGTGCTGAGCAGGCAGGAAGGATCACCTCCTTTGACCTGTCGACAACACTTTTCCCTGGTGCAGCCCAGGATGCAGTCAGCTGCCTTGGCAAGGCTGCATTGCTGGTCCTTGCTCAGTTTGTTGTCCACCAGGACCCCAGGTCCTTCTCTGCTGAGCTGCTTTCCAGATGGGCAGCCTGTACTAGTGAAGGGGGTTATTGCTCCTCAGGTGCTGGACTTTCATTTCCCTTCCTTGAACTTTCTGAGTTCTTGTCAATCCATTCCTCTGGCTTGTTGAGTTCCCTCTGAGTGGCAGCACAACCATCTGGTGTATCAGCCACTACTCCTAGTTTTCTGCTGTACTTTTGTGAAAATGTCAGATAAAGCAGAGTGAGTTCAGACTGAAACATTAAATACAAAACATAAGAATCAGGGTCGACATAGCACTTAGAGATATGGTGTAGTTGGGAACTGTCAGTGCTAGGTTAACAGTTGGACTAGATGATCTTCAAGGTCCTTTCCAGCTGAGATGGTTCTGTGATTCTGTGAAACAGATTTACTAAGCCTGAACTGAATGAAACAGGTTTGGATGGGGAGAGGGTAAGAAAGGTGTAGAAAATGTGTTTGAGAAATCAGATGCAAGCGGTCTTTATTTTAAAATAGTCAGAAGTCATTTGTTGAATATTTCAGGAGGGGTCTGACAATGAGGAAGAAGAAGGTGAAGAGGAGGAGGAAGAAAACACAGATTATCTTACAGACTCCAATAAGGAAAATGAAACCGATGAGGAGAATACAGTATGTATTGTAGCTTTAGATAAGTGAATTGACTTTTGCATCTTTGGTTTTCTTTACTGAATGTTTTTTGTCAATGCTGCTCATAATATATCTGGGAAGACATACCAGGAACACTCCCTGCTATTCTTTCAAATATATTTGAGAGCTTTATTACCTTCTGAAAATATTTATGCTGTCAACTTTACTACAACATGCTTTCACAGGACTTTACACTTTCACAGGTAGCTAGACTGGAAAAGATTGCGTAAATGATGGTTTTTGCAATGCCAGCAATGGTAGCAAACTGATATGATACAACAAGGTAAACTAGTTACACTCCACTAGATCTTAAAACTGAAAAGATGACAAACCAGGAAGTGCAGAATTCCTAAACTACGAATTTGGGATTGGCAGACTATAAGATCTGTAGCAAAAGAACCCGTTCAGCTGAGCCTGGATTGCGGTTACATAGTGAGGAAAGTAATGATCACTACAGAACAATGTGTTGGGGTACTGACTTTAAACGTTTTTGGCATGTTGTACTTTCCAAATACTGAAGGATTGTGTTTGTCTTGAAAAGACCATCTAACTTTATGGACTTAATGGAAAAATTAGTTAAATTAGGTGTGGTAGGGATACGGACTTTTTTGTATTGTTGCTGTATCTAGACTGTGTACATATGCATCTGTAAGCGTATGCTGCGATGTCAGAATACTATGAGTGGCCAGTCTTCATAATAATTGATGCAGTAAACATCAGAAAATATTTCTTCAAGAAAATAATTCAGGCCAAAAACTTTTCTTCAGCGATACTTTTTTTTTTTTTGTTAAAGCTTTTGATTATGATGTGTAAGCGATAAGGATATTTTCCCACTTATTTCTAGACTGAATAATCATATTTCTGAAAGTAATGTAATAGAAAGTTTTTTCCCATTGCAATAGGAAGTAATGATTAAAGGAGGGGGACTTAAGCATGTCCCTTGTGCAGAAGATGAGGACTTCATTCAGGCACTGGATAAAATGATGCTGGAGAATCTTCAGGTATAAATATTTATTTTTCTTAATGTAATTTGCTGTACAGCTAACTGTACCTGGTTATTTCTTTTCAGTAAGCAAGTGATTAATGCTTAGTTTACCATACTAAAGAACGTGGATTTTTTTCCTTAGTTGTAGCTGCTTCTCCGCAATTGACATCTTTGGATAAGTAACTTAATGAAATAGCTATATTGTTTTCCCAGTGAATATATGACATGCTGACATATATTTTACTGGATGAATAACTGCATCAGATACTATGCAATGCTTCTGACTATATCCTAGACTATCTAAGCCTAGGTTTTAATATGTTTAAAATGTAGCTGCATTTAAATTTACATAACCTTTAAGTCCTTTCCTCCCACCAAGTACTGACAATAGCAAGCCCTGTATGAGGAATGCATTAATAAGATGCTACCAAAAAATCTTGAATGTAGAGTGTTCATCCTCAAGTGTGTCTAATCAAGTCTCTAGATTTCTTTCCTTAAAAGGTTGTTATCCAAAATGCCTTTAAAATTTGAAGTATTCTGTCCCTGTAACTTTCTTCTTCACAAGCAAGGAAACCAAAGGAAAATCTAATGAAGCCTAATATATTTATATATTACATTGTTTTCTTGGAAGGTTAAGCCTTTTCTCATTCGTGAAAATACGAGTGTTGCCAGACTCGACGTTTTTAGCATCTGATCATTTATAGAATTTACTACTTTTTTTTTTTTTAATAGCAACGGAGCGGTGAATCTGTTAAAGTACATCAGTTGGATGTTGCTATTCCTCTACATCTCAAAAGTCAGATCAAGAAGGGTCCCCCACTTGGAGGTGGAGACGGAGAGTCAGAGTCTGGAGACACAATGCCATTTGTCATGTTAACACGCAAAGGCAACAAACAGCAGGTAGGAGTTTACGTAAGGTATAGGTACTGTTTAAGTAAATAAAGTCTTTCCCCTTTTTTGAAAGTCACACTGACGTTTGAAGTCATAGAAATTTTTATTTCTTCATCTTTTTGTCAGCATGGAACACAGACGACAGTTTTGATAAACAGCAAATACTGTGTGTGGTTTCTTGGAATTCTTGGTTGTTAACAGAAATCATGTAGAAAATTTCTGTGGTTAAATTATACCATTACTAATTGCATTTGATGATTACACTAGTAGGACAGTGTTATGTCTTACATATATTTTAAATATAGTTGTGGAAGATGAATGGATGTGGTTGGTGGACTGCCACTGGATGTTGAAAGGAGAAGAAAAAAGGAATATTCCAGAATCTTGAAGATTTTACAGATTTCTCTGAAAACACTTTCAGCTTTCAATGAAGATATGTGGCATTTGCTAAATTCCATTTCCTAAGTAACTGCCGCTTGGCTAAATTTGTTCAACTTGCAAAAAAGTCATTATCTCTGAAGACATTTTTAGGAAACTATTCCAGATTGCACTGAGTGAATCTCTTGGAGAGACGTAAATGGAAATCGTGTTGATAAAACAAATAAGCCCCTTGCTTCATGCAGCAAAGCTATGTGTTTGTCTTGGCTCTTTTCTCCAGTGTATGTTTGAATTTTCCGAGGTCGGCAAATGCATAGTGTACAAATCAATACCTAACACATTCCACATGCATTCCTTGTCATGGTTTAGGTCTTTTAAAGAAACATTTTCATTTTGGTTGTGTAAATTGATGGTAAAAAATTAATGACTCTGAGTTTATATGGAGAGCAAAACCAAGGCATTGTTTCATTCCATGCATCTGTACCTTTCTGATGTTTAGATCCATGTCACTGCTTTGCTTTGACTTTTGTTACCTGAATTGTGACAGTAGTGTAACAGTTGAGTATATAAACTGGAAGTAGAGTCTTTCTCTTCCTTTATATGAAAGACACTTCAAAAATCCATGTAGAAAGTGAGAAGGTCTCTTCTCATAAAACACTTGAACTAGTGAGTGGGTGCTGTGCAAAGTGCTTTGAAAATGTGAGTAGCGATCCCCATTGGAGGGGGCACATACATGCTTGTATTTAGTAGTAATGATTAACTGATTTCCTTACTACATTTGTTTGGTTATTCGGTTTTCCTGGAACTTGAATGTTCTATACAAAGTTCTACAGTAGTTTTGAGTGGGGAATTTTAACTGTTGTCATTGGGCTGAGACCCAAAAAAGGTGTTTAGCTTTTTCAGGATAATTTACTGGGAGTATCTGTAGTTACCAAGAATTTTAGGCTCTTCATATTCTGTGTGAGGGGAAAATATTGCCAACATGCAGCCTAAAAAGAAAGCAGAACTTGTTCAGGAGTTTTCCCTGCTCCTCCTCCAATATTTGGTTTTGGGTGTAGGCTCTTCCTGCCAAAACTCCTCTCCGTGTTTCTAGAAATGTAGAAAACAGTTGCTTTATAGACTACTTCAGTTCTTGAGTCAGTGAAAGGCTTCTTTGTCCATAGTTCTGTGTTCAGAGAAAAAAAATGTCTGGTAGTCAGTTTTAATAGAAAAATAAGCAGGAAAGAAGAGGTGGAGTTGAAAAGAAAATAATTATTCCTTCTTACAGTAGTTGATTTTAAATCTGTGTGACCAGAATGTGCAGAGTTTTGAAGTGATGGATGCATACTCTACTGTTAAGTTATAGCTGTAAACTTTCAGCTTTTTAAAAACAGTCAAAAGGAGTTTGCAGACAACCTGGAAGGCTGTAAGTAACTTCTTATCTGCACAGTCACTGGAGTGATAAGCATCACCACTTCACTAGGACATCAACCTAATCACTTGCCATGTTAGCAGTTGGTTTGGTCTCATGGGTTCTTTGTCGATGGTGCTGCTGAAACCAGAAATCTTTGCTGTAAGAATGTACTTACTTGATGAAAATGGAACAAGCTGTGCTTCCTTCTGGAGGTTAGTATTTGTTTGTTGAGGTCCAGTCACTAAATACTCAGTTCACGTGACAGTATTCAGCCAGATTTTGGTGCAGCATTGACAACTAGTTTTTTGAAGCAACACTAGAACAACTAGCTGCTATTTACCAGCAGCATTCAACTTGAATTAATAGTCATTGCAGGCTGATAGTAACAAGGACACCATATTTTATCCTTTTTTGTCACACTGTGATTTACAAAAAGGGGCAATAGCAAGGATATTGGGTAGACCAGTGTCTTGCAATAGATGGCTGGGTTTTTTCACCCATCAGCTGTAGCAAAGAAGTTGTATGACAAAACTTACAAAACTAGTAGCAGTAGAACTGAATACGGTTATTGGAAATTAGACTGCATCATGATTTATCCACAAGCCGTGAGAGCAAGGGGAAATAAAGAAATATTGCCATCATAATGGATCAGAGCTGCAGTCTCTCTAATACCATTTGATGTTTTTGAAACTGGTAAGTTTTATGCCAGGTAGGTGTGAACTAAGGTGAGATTTAGACAGTAAAAAGAAAGTCACCTAGTGTCAAGAAATTTGGTTAATACCTAGGAAAAAAGATTTCTTCTTGTTTGAAAGATTTTTAGCAAGGTACCATAAAAGAACAGTAATATCCGTGGAATGGTCAAGTCTCTCTTTGAATGTGACGTTCTTTCTCAGTGATGTTTTTGTGAAATCTGTAATCTAGTGTTCTGAATGATCATTTTTTTCTTTCTTCAGTTTGCCATCTTCCAAGTGAAGTCCTTATGTTCTGTCCCCATCTCACAGATTTTATAAGAGGTTTTTTGATATACCTCTTCACGATTTGCAAATCGGAAATGTTTCATTTGCTCAGTAATCATATCCTTCAGTAATTGTCATCGGTGATTTGATTTCAGATGGCAACTGTCTGATTGCCTTGAGATAGTGACTCAGTGATATTTTGTTAATTACCAGTCTGTTGGTTTTTGTATCCATTTCTTTCCTTTGCACCCTTCTGTATTTCAGTTTTCTTTTTTCTGCTTTAAGCATCCTGTCTGAAAACACTTACACAATCCCATTAAACTCATCAATCCATAGAACAGATAAAATATAAAGGACATATTAAGATGGATGAGGAGCTTAATGGTGAAGCTAAGGAATGATTTTTATCATGAAATACTGCTAATGGGTTAGTTATTTGTGTAGTTTGCGTAAAGCTCATTTGACAGTATCTGGGAACATGCATATTCTGCTCAGCAATGAGTAACTAAAGCTTACTTTTCTGTTGGAACTCCAAGAACTTTTATTCTTACGCACACACTTTAATAACAAGCTTGTATTTATGTTCAACCTAATATACTATTACCCTCCACCCTGCAAAAAAGCCCTTTCGCTTGATTTGTCTCATGTAAATCTTCCAGTTAATAGGGTTTCACTGTACCCAGGTTTTTCTCAGGTCTTTGCAAGAGTCTGTCTTGACTGTTTCAAACACACTTGATTTTCAAATGCTGCATCTGAGTACTTGGTGTCTTCTCACACTCATGACTCATCTGCTAGTGGGGCACTACTATCTAATAGGCACCTTGAGATTTCTTAGTAATTATTGCATTAGATACTAACCATACGCAGTGAGGATTTTGCTTTTACTATATACCTTCTCAACAGAGGCTTTGATAATGTATCTTTCTGTCTGCAGCTTTTGACAGTGTAGCAGAAAAGAACACTTAGAAATTTGCTTCTATTTTTGTGGAAATAGATGAGAAGAACAAGCAGCAGGATTCAGAGTAGTCCATGGAATATTGAGAGTGGTTATCCTTAAATGCATTACTCTGCTTATAGCACAGAAGTATTTACTTCTAATGGATGTGCAATTGAAGGAGAAATTTTTTTCTAAACGTTCACAAACTTTAACATTAAGGGGTTTCTGAATGTTACTGTTTCAGTTGCAGATAAGATTAAGAATCACTTCTCTGTTTTGGAACAAGAGTAAAAAATAATTCTGTGGAAATAAAAAAAAGAAAAGCATCTTCCCTATGCCTCTGAAAATCTCAGCTGTATTTTTCAGAGAGAGGGTACTTCTGTAAGAGTAGTATCAAGCTTACCTTTCATGTAGCTTATGGCAAATCAGATAATGTGTTGAAGGTGTAGTGTGAATGTTAGGGTGTGGGGGAGGAGGAAAAGATTAAATTTGATACCACAGTTGTCTCCAGACTAATAAGAAGCAACATGGAGCTAGAATCATTAGTAAAAGGAAGAGTACTGGCCAAGGAATGCTGGGGGATATCTGAAATACTTGGAATGTTTCTCCTCTGTTATCAGAAAGGATAATAGAAATTCTGCTCAGGGGCTTCATCCCTTTGGAAGGTAGAGGCCTCTGGAGGGAGATGCAGCTTTCAGAGCCAGCTATGCTGCTTTTATCTCAAGACCAGTGTAATTCACTGTGAAGGGTATCTGCTTGTGTGAAAATAAGAAGTAAAGCACATAGCTATGTGTTCCTGGTGAAAGCTAATCAATGATATTCCCATAAATACTGTGTGTAGTAGTCTTTTGCCTTAGCAGTCCATCAGCCTTTTTTGTACATTCTGTGTGTCTTTAGGAGTTCTGAATGTCTTGTATTTTTTCATGCTTCCTTATGTGAAGTTGAGTTAAAAAAAAAAAGACAACAAACAAAACCAACAAACAACACACTTTCCAGTAGAAACTTCTGTAGAAAGTATCTCCATCACAATAACCTAGAAATAACCATAACCCTTCTGCATTTTGGGTGGTGGTTGTTTTTCTTTTCTGTGATAGGCACTTACAAACTTATTTTCATTTGCAGTTTAAGATCCTAAATGTACCAATGTCTTCCCAACTTGCTGCAAACCATTGGAACCAACAGCAAGCTGAACAGGAGGAGAGAATGAGGATGAAAAAGCTCACTTTGGATATCAATGAACGGCAAGAACAAGAGGACTACCAGGGTAAGAAAACATCAAGTATTTTTTATTTTCAGAGGAACTTTTGTGGATCTACAGAAAATATTATTTGCGATAGCAGTTCAAGTTTTGAATATTGATTTGCAATACTTCATGAAAAACCTGTATTTTTGTTTGTCATTCATTATTTTCTCCCTGGTCTCTGTGCTTGAAGAAGTTTTTTTTTATAGTTCTTCCATGAAAGGGAGTTTTCAGATGGGCCTCAAATCTCAGCATTCCCTTTTTTGGGGGCAAAGGGGAAGAACTGAGATTGTTTCCTTAAAAATAAGGTAACACAAAATTAATCTGATATTTGTGGCGTTGTCTCCATTACTGCAAGACAATTGAGTTGGATACAAGAGGAATTAATTCGTGCAGCTTAAACTCTACTTTTTAGATATTAATAGGTACTTTAGATATTTATAGTATTTAGACTCTTCATCAGTCTTGCTAAGACTTGCAAATACTAAGAGGTAGCCTTCACTTGAGAAATACAAACTGTCACCTCGGCTTCATATTGCTAAAGGTTCTAGGAGCGCTACAAATCCGCAGCATAAGAATATATTAACTGAGTGAAGGTTTCATGCAAATTATATGATCTAATTTGGTTTTTAAACATACGTAAGTCAGGCATTTTGGAACCTGGACAGATTGAAGCAAACAGTTAATACAACAGATCATATAGACCCTAAACTGATGCAGTTCGTGTGTTTGGTTGTTGGGTGGTTTGTTCTGTGGGTGTTTTTGTGTTTTTTTCAGACTCAATTTTTCTTGGCTTACTCAGATAGTAAACAAAGCCAGACCAATAAAACTGTTGGTATTCAGTTCTTATGTTAGTATTTCCATTTAACATCTCCACAGTTCTTGCTCTGTTTTTTTTGTAAAGATGTTGCAGTCTGGTGGTAATCACAGTATAAGTAGTTAATTAGCAGGAAATCTCAATTAAGGTATTTAGTGAAAGGTCATTATTCATCAAGAAATGGGAAATTTAAATTAAAGCAGCTCTAATTCTAAAACCACTATGGAATCTAACACTCCTTTCAGAACTCTGATAGTACAAGAACTAAACTTGTAATCATAAAAAGGAGTATTTTTACAAAGTCAGTGTCTACAGAGCTCTGAAATGCTAACGATATATTCTTAGTATTAAACATTGTAATCAGCTTAAAAACTTTTTTCTGAGACATTTCCCCTCTTATAAAGTCCACTTGTGAAAAAGGAAAAGAAACAGTAGACTTCAGTATTAGATTTAAGTGATTTTCTCAGACTTTTTGTGGGGTTTTCCTCATTAATGATATTTCTGATACTTTTACTGGTCAGGGCATTTGGGGTTTTATGCCTTGTCATATGACTTTGTTGGTATCTTAAAAGCCACAACTGCTCTCAATAAAATCCTAGATTTTAATCTAAAAAAGTATCACATTGTCCAAGAAAATGAATCAGAGTAGCAGGATAGCAATTGGCAACCAGTAATAGGCATTTTTTTTTTACTTTCTCATAGATTTTTCTAGGTGCTGTGTATAAAGCATTAATATAGGAGGAAAATCACAGAAGAGATAGGTATTTTCATAATTGACATCCATTTTTAAAACAGATGTTGATCCTTTTTTATTGTCCTGGGTAATATACACAGTAAACCCAAACTAAAAAGGACAGTTAGTCAGGTTAAACTAAGCAGGCCAAATTACATTCCACTTTGGAACTATTTTTTATTTAGATTTTGTCGAGTTGATTGTTACTTTTGGAGAGTCAGCTTGCCTGTAACAAGTTAGTATGTACCACTGAAAGAAACAGTTGGTTTTAAATTTCTGTTTCAGGCTTTGAAGTTACCAAGGGAGGAAGAAGTCTCCATTTCTGGAAGAGTGCCTTGGGGTTGATAACCAATGTACATTTGGTTTTTCCATCTGTGCAGGGTAGCTAATAGATGAAAATTCACCAATGTACTTCAAAGTAGTATCAGATAATTATTTAATACTTCAGCAACCTTTAGCATTACAGACAATTTTAAAGAAATACTAGCCACTGGGTGACTCTAATTTAGACTAGTATTTTTCTGTGTAGATTATTTTCCTTCACTAAAACCAAAGATGGGTGACATGCCTTTAGCCTAGCTAATACATTGTGCTCCCTTGTGATTTCTTCCCTCTGTTATTTTCTCAACTACTCAAGTTCTCAGTTACTGACTTTTCACAAACCCTGGTATTTTCTTTCACCTCTACAGTGTGGAAAACAGAAGAGACAGGCATGCACATACTTGCTCATTCATTGCTTGCTTCTAGCACCTGACTGGCAATGTGCCATGATCTCTTCTTATTTTTTCCCGGGTCTCATCATTGCCAACAGAGATCGCTCCTGGCATACAGAATTGTTTTGAAGGATGTTATTTCATGATGTTTACAAAAGTGGACTGTTGTGTTGAATGGCTTGCCTTGCCTTTTCCAGGTGTTGATAAGGGGAGTATACAGAGCAAGAATACATAGTTTATTAACTGTTGACACCAATATTGTATATTAAATCATTCACAGTTTTCCAGTTTCTCAAAGATTGGGTGGATAATTTACCGAAAGCTTCACGTGCATTTTGTAAATGGCAAGAGAATCTCATTAGAGTCTCCAGTTTTGCCCTATGCAAGTCACTGTGAGGGCATGGAAGTTTGCTCCTAGCAGATGATGGGTATGTGTCTCCAATGAGATTACGAGAGGTTGGAGAACCAGACAGAGCAGACTTTCAAACATAATCCGTTTAACAGCTTATTCCACTTTTCCCATTCATTTATTTCATCTGTCTGATTGCTGAGTAATGTAGACTCTTGCACAGGTGGACTGTCAGAAATACTTTCCATTAGATGCACTAACATAATGGGCAGAGGTTATGTGGAAGTTCCTATGATGTATTTGTAATTATATTGGGTACTTAATAACCATTAACTTAGCCTGATAAAGAGCCATTTATTATAATTTAAAAAATGAAATGAAATGTTAGAAATGAAGTTTTACCCAGTGCCAAAATACAATACTTACCTAGTTTAAACTGCCCAAAAGTTGGATGTCCAGGGCTAAGCTGGATAATATAGGCTTCTTCCTGCACCCACCTATTTCTTCTCTCTGATCATAAAGTGAAAAACTCCATCCATGGGAGAGCGGGTGTAATGTAGGTCAGCTGAGTCACCCTCTTCAGCTGCCTGTCTTCTCTGTAAAAGGATCCTATTATGGCTAGCTTAGACTTAAATACCTGACTTTTCAGTGCCTAATTTTAGGACAAGTTTCTTGCTGAGTCTTTAATTGGCATCAACATTGTCCAATTGTTACTATTTCAGGGTAGTTTAATGTTGTGGCTTCTCATACTGGTGTGAAGTTTTGTCCCTGATCATTGATAAAGTGGTGGCTGATATGTTTAGAAAGAAAAGGTCACAGCTCCTTTCTTTGAGCACCTGTGATGAAAACCACTGTTGGCAGTTCCTTCTTCAAGAACATCTGGAAATGCAAGTTCATATTATGGGGTAGCTTGGATTTGTCAAAGCTGTCTATGCTTTAACTTTTTAAAAATTAGCTGTTGTGGAATAACTTGAGGAGTGTTAACCCTAAAATATAGCAAGGTGTAAATAAGGTGTCTTTTTTCACTATATGGCAGCGAATGTACTTGTGTAAATTCCTCTTTAAAGAGATGCATAGAAAATGTATTTAACTTTCTTCTGTACAAAATTACAGAAATGTTGCAGTCTCTGGCACAGCGTCCAGCTCCAGCAAATACTAACCGTGAACGACGGCCTCGTTACCAGCATCCGAAGGGAGCACCTAATGCAGATCTAATCTTTAAAACTGGTGGGAGGTAGGACAATCTTCCTTTAAATGTGGTAATTCTGGTTCTAGGCAAGTAATTACCTTCACAATTGAAATAGATAATGATCTGCGTAGTGCAAGTGCATTTGTTACTAGTTTTTCTATTCTAAAACATTCTGTTAAAATACTGAGCAGTTTTGTGCTTCTAACATGGTGTCTGTAAATACGTCCTTGACAGAGGTTTGGAAGCCAGAGGGTTATTTTTTAGTTGTGAAATGGCTGGTAGTCTGAACCTCTTATAGGGGAAAAGATGCAAGTTTGCTTTCTCAGTGAGAGGAGGGGAAGATGCTAAAAAATATTTAGAGAAATTCCTGTTGTGCTTTTTCATTTTGGTGAATTTGTGAGCCATAGCTCTGTATTTGAAGCCTGAATGGAAAGAAAGTAAAGGTGGGGAGAGGGGAGGAGAACATTAGATTTATGGTGTGCAAGAGCATACCAAAAACAGTATTAACATGAACAGAACCATTCTGGATTGCCTTATAGTCCATTCTACTGCTTTAATATACCTCCATGTGTCTCTTCTCACTCAGAATAAGCTTGCAAATAAACCATTAAATCAACCCTGCAGCACAAACTTGAATAGACAAGAGTTTCAGGTGAAATGCAGACTGCTTTCATGTTTCTCTCTTCATTGCAAGTAAATTTTGGAGGTGGATAGATGGGAGCAGCAAGGGGGAAGAAAGAGTTCACCTAGTAATGGGTCCGTCTTTGTAAACTAGAAATAAGTTAACGTAATATAATAATCCTGTGTTACAGTAACATTGCTAACTTCTTTCTGGTACATTTTTTATAGGCATTTTGTAACTTCCTGATCATCACTCGTTCCACTGAGACCCTATACAGATACTGCTTGTATAAAGAAAGCTCTCTTTTTTGAAAACAGACTGCATTTTAAAATAATTTTTTTAAAAAAAATTAACCAGCTATAATTCAGTAAAATGAACAGTGCTGTCCGTTTAGCTTTTTCGTGTCACTGGCCTAATACTGTCATAGAAATACAAACTATTCAGTTACACTGAACTGCTGTAATGCTTGCAGGTGTTTCATAAATGACTATGCAGTCTTCTTTCAGTCATCTCTCCCAAATGCTTTGCAACCTGTGGAAGGAGCACACTGCAGTTACTCTTTAAACATAGCAGCCAGACCAGTAGGTGTGATATTTACACATCTTTTTTTAATGCAGTTATTTTGAAAGCTTTTTATTTTCAAATGTTTTAGGGAAAATATAGTTTAGGACTTTACTGTAAACTAGGTCAGACATTGTCCAGTGAACAGTTTAAGTAGTGTTTGCTTGTTCAAATCGCTGTGCCATGCACTTGCAAGTTTGATGTAGTTTTGCATTATATAATTTACTCTTTGTTCCTTTTAATCTGTAAACTCCTTAAAGCAGGGACCAGGAAGTTTGTTTTAGCAGGCATCTTTTATTTGTTGTATAGTGCCGTGCTCAGGTTTGCAGTCATGCATCAGTTGAGCTATCCTAGCCTGTGGTAAGGGAATGTTACTTTTCTTAATCCCCACTGAAAGCCGTTTAAGCAGAGATTTATTTGTTGGAGACTCTGGGTCCACCAATGGCTTATCACTTCTGGTATAGATTGTCTGTCGCTTGTGTTTTTAGAGCTTCTGATTTATAGTGTGTATTGAAGATTGTCTTTGACTTTGAAGGGTGAACTGCAGTCTCTCTGCCCAAACTACCCTTCATGTGTTAGTTAAGAAGTTACCCCATGGACTTTGAAGTCCATGTATCTTCCTACTTGCTGGGAACAAATAGGAGCTATTAATTTTAGTATCTGTTTGAAGTTTTCTCTTTCCTACGTGGTAGAACCAATTTGTGTGATTACAGATGCTATCACTTACGTGATGAGTGAGCTGTGTTGGGTTGTTTCTTCTTTGCGTATGAAGAAGACTAATATGTTTTCTTGCAATAGTAACTCAAATTTATTGGAAACAGTAATGTATGTTACTTTAAGGTATGAAACTTCTAAACTTAAATTTCTTGAGGTTAGGGATAATCTGAGCAAGTAAATCTGGTTGATGCCATTGTAATGTACAATCTGACAGGTTCTGATAATGTTGGGATGAGGACTTTCTGGCATTTCAAGTAGTGTTAAGAGTAGAGAAATCGATTTGGTGTTTTTACTTCTATGTTGCTAAGCAAAATGTTTCGAATATCTTTTTAGAAAGCTAAATCCAAATCTACCTGTCGTAATGACTGATTGAACAATTAGTGAATGCAGCACTGGCTTCTCTCGTATGTTTTTGGCCTTGGAACAACTGGATCTCACTTTGCAGTGAGACTAGATGACTTCCAGAGGGCCCTTGGAACCTGAATTTTTCTGTGATTCTGTTTTGGTCTAGTGGGGTGCTAAACCAGAACAAAAGCAAAAAAAACAAAACCACCCACAAATGTGTTGCCTCCTTTGCCTGTGATAAACCCACAGTAGATGGAAGGACGAATTAGTGGCTATAGTTATACAGCATGCATTTTGTTCAAAAACAAGAGAAATCTTCTGGAGTGTTTACTTTATTTGTTATCTATTAATGTCCTTTTTCTGTATTAAATTAAATGCAGTGAGATTTACAGGCTTTGTCAGATTTCTTACTGTTTAGCATGTGCAAAATGCTGGATCAAAAATCTGAGTTTCTTGCTGTTTATTTGTAATCACCTCTTGTACAGCCTCGGGTTTTAAGACCTGCTAATACTGCAAGGAGGAGATTCTTTCTGGGACTCACACATTTAAGGCTGATTGGCCTTAAAGATAATTCACTGCGACTCCATTAAAAGTAGGGTTCCTTGATTTGCTTCAGCAGAACTGGGAAGGCAACAATTTTCACTCTTGCCTCCAGTTCTGTAGCATTTGTGTATTAAAAGAGGACTTTGGCTATCAAGCTGTTAAACTGATACCTTCAGGAAACACAAAACTTACAGAAGTAATTTTTTCAGTGATGGGATTATCATGAAAATATTCTTTTACGGTTCTGGAGAACAGCCTCTCACTTCAAAAAAATATTTCTCCTTTGTTTAAAGAGGATTGAGATCCATTAAGTGGCTTGCTCATAAAGTGAAATGTAAATACACACATATGTAAATATTTTCTGAAATATGTTTAAAAACATTGATTACCAAGAAAGAAAAAAGAATTGCAGTGAGAAATTTTGACTATAGAGAAGCGGGCCTTCCCTAGGAGTCTTCTAACTTGTTAAACCTCTCCTTATTAAAAGCAGTAACATCAAAACTCACTGCTGTTCTGAAAGTATAGTAAAGAAAGAAGACTCGTCTGTGCCAAAAGGCCTCCTGGGATGCAGATGTAAGCTGACGAACCAAATCATATTGAAGTTGATTAGTAATTTTAGGTCTCCTATTTGCATCCGACTCTTATTTCTCTTTAACCCATTTAATAAAGAAAAATTAAGCATAAAGGTAATAACAGGATGCTAGGATTTTATTAACTAAATATTCTCATAATAAAGAGTATTCCATTAATGCTGAAAAATCCAAGTATGGATAATAAAGAAAAATGTGAATTTAACATCATTTCCTTTTTCAGCTGCTGGACAAACACTCCATACATCACCCGCTATGTAGTTGATGTATTGATGAATATTATATTTTGAAGCTTTGAATTAATTTCTTACTGTCATACCAGAAGTCTTGGGCAGCCTAAATCCAATTTCTGTTTGCCTCAGTCTAGCTGATTTTTGTACACTATCATTGTAACTTTCTCAAACTAGACAGACTCTTGGGTGTTGGTGTGGCACTGTCTAGAACTGACAAATCTATCCCTTGGTTCATCATGCTGCTTTTGAAATCCTTAGTTGTCATTTTCAATGATCTCTTGTATTCTTTTCAAAAAAATTGAGAGGTTGTCACTTCAGCAGTAATATTTTGTTCTTGCTTCAGGGATTTTTATGATGAAATGGCTCCTTTCTTCACATTCTAGATACCATAAATACTAAAAAATTCAGTGCTCTATTTAATTGTGTGCTAGCTCAGTTCACCTTACTCTTTGCCATCTTTTTCACCAGTATTTAAATCTTGATCTTTTCTCAGTTGTCATTCTTGATCCTGTACTACATCCTTTTCCTTGCCACATACACGCACGAGCGTAGTCTCCCATGAAAACCGTTCAGACAAACCTGGCAGAGAAGGGCAAACCTCCTTTTCAGCTGTTTTGTGGGAGGAAAGCGCAGGGTAGGAATATGGAGGGGGGCAGTTCCAAATCCTGCAGCTTATTTTGGTGGCCTGCACTGGAACCGAACAGAAAAGAATAAGAAAAGCCAGATCCTTGGGTGTTTGTCTTGGCAATATGGTGCTTGTTGGGCTCTGCAAATGTAGGTGCAAGTCTCACCAAATGTGGAGAGAGACCTGATCGCAGTTATAGTTTAGAGGGGAAAGAAGGCAAGATTTTATTTATTAACATGCTCATTCATAAAGACTCTTTGCTTAAAAATGTTGTTTCAATATAAATAATAGTAATAACCCAAACAAAAACCCCTGCAACTTTGTGGCTCTCTGGAACCTAACTACCAATCCTCAAAACACCTTCCTGATAATAGCCCGCTTTGAGTACTATGACTTCAATTTTTTTTTTTTTTTAAACTTAAATCTATGATGTTTACAGTATGGAAGTTGATAATTCAGATTTGTTAGGAAATGATCAGGGCGACTTAGTATTTTATTAGTCCAGAAACACACATTGTAAAATATGATTGTTCCAGAGAATATATTCTTACACAGCTAAATTGATAATAGCTATTTAAAATCCAGCGCTACGGTTTTTTCAATACAAAATTGCTAGATAACATTCTACGGAATATAGAATGTTCCTCCCATGGGGAAGACAAGTGATGTTTTGTCCCATTCCATAGATCTATGAGACAGGAAAGAAGCTGACTGTGGCATGACAAGTACTTGAATTTAAGTTTCCCAGGACTTAAGTTAGTACTCTCCAGTATTTTCCTTCTCTCGCCAGTGTGCAGGAATGTGTATGTACTGTTTATTCTCCAGGGCTGGTTTTGTGGGAGGAGAGCTGAAAGCAAAGATTGGTCTCCATAAGTTCTCTCTGCTCTCCGTGCAGGCAGTAGTTCAGAGCAGGAGTTTGAACTTCGGAGGCTGTTTTCCACTTTTAAGATCTGTCCTCCCCTCTAAAGCTCTTGCATCTGAAAGCAAGAAAATGCATTCAGCAGAATAAGGCATACAAAGAAAAGACCTGTTCGTGAAAAAGCATTATGTTCAAACCAGAAAAATAAATTCCAGATGTTCATTATATTTCTATTTTGTGTTCCTGGTTTTGGTTAATGTGATTAGGGGGGAGAGAGAGAACGGAGAGCACCAAAGCTGAGATTAGTCGTGAAAAGTAAAGCAGCAAGTGAGCTTTGAGAGGAGGTACTTGGAGAAGGAAGGTGCCTGAAATTTGTGAGGAAATGGAGTACTTCAGAAATGCATAGAGCATTGTGGATTGATGGAGGACATGAAGGGATGAGGGAGAAGTGTGAAATTTAATTTCAAAGATCTCGCATGTTAATAATAAGAACTTTTCGTGATCTTGTGATGTTAACACTGTGCGGAAAGGACTTGATTTCATATATTCTCCTGGGCACGTTTCAGTTTAAGCCATAATGTTGTCTTGCTGACTTAGATTCTTCCAACTTCACATGTGCAATGGATTTGTGATTATTTCCTAGCCTATACTATGTTGCGATGTTTCTGTACGTTTTTTGCAAGTTCCAGTTTTCTACTCTAGCCATGGTCAGGTAAAAGTGTATCTGAGTGTTCCTCCATCACCGGAGGATGTAGGCAGCATTAATACTCACACAAGGGTGTTGAGAAGCTGACTGTAGGATTTTTGTACAAATTAATAACTGTGGTGGTAGCGGGAAGGGGCGTGGGGGAGTAGATGGCAAAAAATTGATCCATTTTGCACAAATAGTTCAAGAGGTTTAATTACAGCTATGCACTGAGTTTGACCTTGCCAAATACAGGTTTGGATCAAGTTTACTAGTTTGGAGAGAAATGTCTTTGAAATACCTGGTTTTGGTAAAACGACTACTAACATTTTGACCAGCAGCCCCTTGCTGTAATCCACTGAAACACTGCTTACTCTGCCTTACCTGCCGCCAACACGCCGTGGCAGCTGCTGGTTTGGATGAGAGTGATTTTTATAAAGTTGGATACATGCAGCTAGTGCTAGCCCTTCTCCCCATCAGTAGTAGAATTATTTTTTTAAAGGGAGGTGGAGAGCTAAGCATGGTTCTGCAATTCACTGATGTTTGAACTCTCTTCTCAGATGTAACATTCTGCAAGTGAAATCTCATTCTACTAAATCTATTAAAATTCAAGTTCCTTTCTTTTGCAACCACATCTGTGCCACAGGGAATTGCAATATTGTATTGCATAACACTAACAAGATGGTTAAAACCAAGTAACAGGAGCAATTCTGCAGTAAGTTCTAGTGATGCATCAGCTCAGTACTTCATGGCAAAATTATACAGTGTGTTTAAATGAAATACACAAATACTGGATAACAAAACAAAGCACTACACAAGAATACAGAATTACTGTGAAAGCTTTATCTGTTACAAGACATGCAGAGTCACTGTGTTCAGTTAACACGCTTGTGACATTCTTTTTGCAAGATTTTCAATAAAAACTAGGTTTAGATTAAATTACTGTTCAACAAATGCTTGAGGTTTATGCACTATGTAAAGAAACATGAACTGGTTTTTTTGACTTGAGTGTGTAGCCCTGGAGCTATCTTGTAATTGTAAATGTCTAATTTTTTTGCTTTGTACTACTAAAGTTTAATTTGCAGTCTAAAAATTAACTGAAAACCAGCCCAGATATAGTAACTGGCAGTTGTGCTGAAGTCAGTGGTACTGGATTAGCGCTACTACTAGGTTACTCTGGTCTTGTTGAATCTGGGCTTTCTCTGGGTAGGAACATGTTTTTCATGGATGAGGGATGATTGAAGATTTTAATACAAATGTTGACCCTAAAAATGTTCTAAACAGTTATTTGACTCTAGGAAGCCCTCTCTAACATTTCTGCCATACTTCTAAATGTTAAGAAACTGCACAAAAGGATGAAAACTATCTAAAATAACTTGTATTTCAACATTCACAAGTCAGCTGCGCACTTCAGTAGTTTAGCATCTCATCTGGGAGGATAAGGCAGCTATTTCTGAACAATTATAGATTCATCTACTGAGATTGTGTAGGGAACTTTTTCCTGATATAGATTATTTACCTTCTTTTGTCTGATGTGGTCTCTTGAAAAATTTGTGCAGATAACAGAAATATGTAACTTTAATATGTAGAGCGTAAAAGAATATCAAAATCACTAGCAGTTGATTTCAGTGGTGGTGAACCTGCGTAGTATTGGATATCTCATAGTAAACTATTTCTTTTCTCCTTTCTTTTCTCAGGAGACGTTGATCCAACAGCAAGTGTCATTTCATTAGGTCCTGTATCTCTGATGTTGTGGATAGTGGAGTCCTCCAGCGATTAAATGAGAGCAGTGGACACATCTCAGCATGTCAGTCTAGAGCGTTCAGAATCGAAACCTGGGACAGGCTGGGGCCGTGGGGCAGAAACAACAGCCTCCCCTCTTCCCCCCAACCCCACACAGAACAAGTGGAAGCTTCCGGTCATGGCCTACCAAAAAAAAAAAAAAAAAAAAAAAAAAAAGCGCTTTTTGTTATGGGAACCGCATTGAGGGTTAATTTTCTCATAAGAGCAGAAGTAAATGAATGAGATGGTTAACTTGACCAGTGAGCAGCTTGGTGAAAACAAAGATCAACCTGAAATTCAGATGGATTACACTGGAACGGAAAGGGTCTTTGACAGCTCAGTATGTGGGAGAACAACGTTCTAAACTTGGTGGAAGTTACGTTCTCTCCGAATTGAGCACTTTGTGTTGGAAGGAGATTCTTTGGGGGCTGCAAATCTACAGTAGAAAAATGTAGAGCAAATGGTGAAATCTAAAAGAAAACCCTGACACATAGGATAACTTCTTATCAAACACTCCTCAGCGAGAAAGTTTTTGGTTAAGAAACAGCCTTTTGCTGCCAGATGAGCAAGGAAGAGGGGGTGGGGAGTGGGGAGGGGTGAAAAACTTAAGAGCCAAGGAGGTAAAATGTCTGCTAATGTTTAAAATAGAATGTGAAGTTGATTAACACAGGGTGTTGACTCGTACTGCTTGGAACAGCCTGACACCAGCCTAAGGACAGGGATATAGTTGAGCCCATTGTATGTATCATTGAAAACCAAAATGTGCCAGTCAGCATAACAGGAGGATGTCAAGGAGTGGATCCAAATATTTTTGTTGATCTTCATGGGTTGATAAGCCTCTGTGTCTATTAAAAGAAACAAACAAACAAAAAGTTTAAAAAAAAAAAAAAAGATTTAAGTCTGGAAACAAGTAGAATTTTTATTTTTTTCTAAGTAGAAATGAGGTTTCTTGGTCTGTTTCTGACAATCTGTTATTTATTAGCATAGTTTTTTTGTTTGCGTTCAGGTAGAGGTAGTTAATTGAGTTAAGGAGCCCATCTGTATGTTACTAATAATTCTTTTTTCTAGCTCTTTTAAAATCCTTTTTACCACTGTTTTTTGTTTCTGCATGTAGGAAAAGAGACTTGTAAAATTGTAACATTTCATACAGAAATGCCGCCCGATCTTCACCAGCTTCAGAAATCTGACCTTTGCCAATGCTGCAATAAAGTGTTGTAATTTAGAATTGGTGTCTGTCTCTTAACGTCGACTTTGTTCTTCGAAATGATGTTTTGAAGAGTTTGTGTTGTGGGGCTGTAGCTCAGACAGTGCTTTGTACAAGCAACATAAAAATAGATGACATTTTACCAAAACGGGGGGATTTCTGCCCCAAGAAACACACTTGAAGCACGCTTAGTAAATGTAAGTTTTTCATGCTGTTTAGCAAAGAGTCGTGAAACTTGAGATGATCATTACGCTGTCCTGTGCAGATGGTGCCTCTGGAAGGAGCGACTTCAACACGGCCTCACCTGCGGCAGCTCCCTCTTCCCCCTTCGTGCTGTGCAGACCCGGGGCTTGTGCAGCCCCGTGGTGAACCGACCGGAAAACTGCCCTGAGCTAAATCAAGCAGGGATGCTTTGGAGAGAAGAATTGAAGGTTTTTACAATGTGCCTACTTTACATTCTTTAATCACAGAATTTGAACACTGAGAGAGGAACGACGACAAGTGCAGCTCTAGGTCTGCTCCTTCATTCCCGCGCTGTCGGGTTGGGAAGTGCTGGAATCATTGGAGCACCTTTTCCCCGAGGACCTCGCTGGTCAGGCTGGTGGCAGACAGCTTCTGGTTTGCAGAGCGTGGCTTGAAGTTCTCATAACATCACACGTAGATGCGTTTCTCTACATTTTGTAAGGAGGCAAGTATCCTGGAAGCGTGCAGTCACCCAAACCCCGCTGCCTTTTCACAGCTCTCTCCAGTACAGTTGTGTCTGTGCTCAGAGAAGGTACTTCCCGTGCCGTGGCTGGGGGGGTACGTGCCCTCTAAGGAGGAGTATGTTGTAGGAAGAGCGGGTCTTCGTTTCAAGCCTTGTGTGATTCTTTTAATTTCATTTTTTTCTACATAAAATTTATGGGTGGGTGTATTAATCACATTTGTAACTCCGAGCTCCTCCAGGAATGTCTGCTACAGCAGTATGACCATATCCATTGGTCAAATCTAATTTTCCCTTCCCTGATGAAAAATGCCCACCAATTCCTAATAGCAAATTAAGCAGCTAATTGTGGTCCAAACTAAAGTCAACTTCCTTTTCTCAACATGCTGCTTAGTTTCAAAAGCATTTAATTTATCCAAATTGAATAACTGCATAAAAATAAAACGTGAATTCACATCAGCTCTGTTTTGTATGTGTCAATGCCTTGGATGGAATTTGCACCAGTGGAAATATCTTTAGAAAATTAGTTTGGGGTCAGCTGGGGATTTCCCTGACCTCAGGCTGAAATCAAAAAACAATTCAGTGAAACCTTTTGAAGTTTAATTTTAGAAAAAATTATTCTAATGTTATGCTGAATAAAAATCTTATGTCAAAAATCATTGTGAGTGAAACAGCGTTGAGCATATACACTGAAAAAATGTTTGCATCCTATTGATTCGCTTTTCCATTTTCTAGCTCCCCCCCCAACCTGGTGGTGTGCCTTGCTGCCCTCCTGCTGCTTGCAGAGCAGTTTTGCCACCTGATTCCTGCACAGTTTGTTGCTACGTGGATTGCATGGCTTCCTTTAAAGAATATTTAATTAAAAGGGTCAGGTGAGCAGCCTGGTTTTGATACAGGAACAGGGGAATAACCTATATTTTGATCAGTGCTTCTCTGTTACCTAGGAATATTGCTGCTTTATCCAGGCTACAGGATGTTTTATTTTAATGAAGTTCAGTCTAATACCATTGCTCCTCTTTTCCTACAGCACAGTGACCTGCAGGTGTGACAGGTCACTGGGTAAATCATTTGATGGGCGAGAGGATGTTCCTTGGGGAGCGTTTCTCGAGGGATTCCAGTCAAAAGCGCATTTAGCAAAGAGCATTTCTAAAGCAGCATTCCCGAACGTGTGAGCAAGTAGTTAAATCTGGGAAAATGTACGTAGATGAAAGAGAAATTGTTTCACATCCTTGATTGTGTAAAAGATCTCTGTTATCTTATCGTTCTCTGGAAAGAATTTGGACTCGAGTCAGGTCCTGGAATTTGAAGTTGCGTCTTCACTGATGTGAGGCTCGTTTTTCCTGGCTTGCTGACAACCAGATAATGTGTTGCATGATTGAACAATTTTTTTGCCTGTTTTCGATGGCAGTATCTCCTCCTGCATCTCTCAAGCCCCTAAAACTCAAGGCAGGGGACTGGGGGAATTAAGTCCTTCCCACTGTAGATCAGGTTTGTGACCACCTGAGGAACCTGAACATATGTAAGTCCATGGGACCCAACGAGTTGTGCCTTGGAGTTGCTCAGCGTGGAGAAGAGAAGGATCCAGGGAGACCTAATTGCAGCCTTTCAATATATAAAGGGGGCTTAAAGAAAGATGGAGAGAGGCTTTTTACCAGGGCCTGTAGTGATAGGACGAGGAGCAGCAGTTTTAAACTGAAGGAGGGTAGATTTATATTAGATATAAGGAAGAAATTCTTTACTGTGAGGGTGATGAAACACTGGCACAGGTTTCCCAGAGAAGCTGTGGCTGCCCCCTCCCTGGAAGGGTTCAAGGCCAGGTTGGACGGGGCTTTGGGCAACCTGGGCTAGTGGAAGGTGTCCCAGCCCATGGCAGGGGGGCTGGAACTAGATGGTCTTTAAGGTCTCTTCCACCCCAAACCATCCTGTGATCTGTGATGTACAGCACCTCACTTGAGGCCTGTTTGAGCTGAGGTGCTGTGTTAGTCCTTCCTCTGGGATGGAGCCAAGGTGACTGGGAAGGTCCAAAATTAGAAAGTGCTGGATTCACCCGGGAATGTCAGTACTCACAGGCAACACTGTGAAGTCCAGCTGGTGGGATCGGCTGTCTTTTTCTACCCTGCAATGCTGTAATGTGATAAAATTTTAAAAATGGTATAAAACTTTTTTTTTAGTGAATTGCTGAGTTTTCAGACTTGCTCTAATTTTATTGACTTCCCAAGCCTTTAGAGAAGTCAGTTCTCTTTGTGTTATGGAGATAATATATGCAAATACATCAAAGCACCCACACCGCGGCACCCACGCATAATGTAATTTTATATATAATAATGCTTAAAAAAACACCTCCGCATTGTGGATACTGCCTGATTTGCTGAAGTTTTCAGGTTTTTTTCTTCATTTGCCCTTTCCGGTGAAGCAGCAATTGTGTGCTTGGCAGGGCAGCCCCATGAGAGCTGCGAGGAGTTACCGTGTTCAGCCCCGGCAGTTCGCTGACGCAGCCTTCTCTTTACTTCACACGGGAACGCGTTTGACTTAAGTAAATGCAGTGCTGTTGAAAAGTGCTGACTTGGGGAAATAACCCAGGATGGGCTTTGTGGGCTGGCAGCGCCGCTCTTCCCAGCCCGCCCAGCTGAGCAGCATCAGCACCGGCTGCGGCCGAGGGCGAGCAATTAATAGACCGTGCATGTCCGACCTGAAGGACCTCCGACGCTGCGGGAGAGGCACGGCGCTGCCCGGGCAGGGTCGCTGAGCCGCTGTCAGTACACGCTCGTTATCAGAACGGCCAGTGCACTTTTCTGTCGGGAGGTATAAATGAAGGTAGAGAAATGAAAAAGTGGGTAAACCAACTTGCTAATTACCATTGTCCCCAAAAAGTTGTGCTGTAGTGTTAAGATCACGTATGCCAGCCAGGTTAAGTCAGTATTTTCAAAATAAATACAACAATAATAATACCTTGAGCCTGCTGTTGCCCCCTGATAAACACATTAGATTTTTTCCTTTTTTTTTTTTTTTTTCCTTTGAGCTTCATCTCTCATTTTTTCCACACCACGTTTTTTCCTCGGCCACGTGCCACTGCCCTGCTGAAGATGCTCGTCTGAGACGACACTTTGCTGTCTCTTCTCAGAACTCAACTATAAATAGGTTTTTTCCAACCACTCCAAGTGTATTGGAAGTAGGAAACTATTTGGGCAAATATCAAACAAGTGAGTAAATGTCAAAACATTTACTCGTATTGTTTGAATTATAAACTTTGCTTTTAAGTTATTATTGTCAGGCTATGATTGTGCCATTAAAACACTTGGTGGTTATGATCATCGTTAAGAACAAACAGTGTTTTGTTCAACAGACTCCTTCCTTCCTTCCTTCCTTCCCTCCATTACCTGGATCCAAGCTGTCAGGCAAATAAAAAAATGGCTGAGACATTTAAAAATTTAGATTTTGCTGGTGTTTGTTTGTTCTTTGACATTTACCTGTAGGAAAAAAATTTCTGTTGTGCATGGAATAAAGAGGAGTGACCTTTTCTGCTGGAAACAAGTCATGGTTGACAGTCCAAGAGCTTAAAAACTTTGTTTTATTTACCCCCTTTTTTTTTTTGCAGGTTTTTGGTAGTACCTCAGGGTTCTCTTGGTAAGGACACACCCATCACACTCTCATTAATGTGTTTCACAGCCCTGATGCTCATGAGGGACCTGGGAAGCCATTTTGGGTGCTGGTGATGCTCTTCTCCACTAAAGGTACCAACCTTTTAGCTGTGATACAGCTGTTGGCATTATTTTTTAGCTTTGGGAGGCTCTGTAGTTTTGTTGCAATCCCACATCTGTTCCTTGTAGTTCTGATAGTAGCATTTTGTAGGTAAATGGAGATAAGCATCATTGCTGTCCTGCCAGCCCCAACACTCCACAGGTGTGAGCCACCTCCCTCCGGTGCAGCCCAGGGGTTGGCAGCATGATGAGAAAACCAGCGGGTGTCTATAGTTTGGGTCATGTGATTGTGGTAGGTACCTGGCTGCACGCTCTGCTCCATCCATTTGATTTAAGTTATTGACATTTTGGGAAAAATACTAGCTTTGAGTTTATCTACGTGGTGTGAAATCCGTGAGGCCACATTTGTCCCTGAGAAATAACACCACCGGCGTGCTCCTGATAAATTACCCAGTACTTGAAGGCTGGTTACATCACTCAGCTCTATTTGCAGAAAATACTTCTAGACAGTTCCTGCCCCTGGAGCCCCCTTGGTAACAACACAGGGATGATTTTTGTGGCAGCTTGTCCTAATGGACCATAACTTCTCCGCATGGCCAAGTGCTGTTCCAGCGTGCTGATCACCTGAATCACAGTCCAGGCCCTACTGCAGGGTGTTATCTTTGCATCTAAACAGCTGCGCCGCTAAACCTGTCAGTGCTGCCTGGTCCCAGCAAGCTCCATGGCACCTGATGGGTGTTCGGCCGTCCCCAGGCCTCTATCAGTATCAGCATCCTGCAGTGATAAAGGTGAGGAGCATCATTTTGGGGTAGACAGAGCTACTTGTAGGAGTTTGAAATATTTCATTTATTTCAGATGTCAAATTTCCCTCCCAGATGCTGGAATTTGAGCTCTCTGTGCATGAGGAGTCTCCCGCTGTGTACTGCTCTTCCTCAAAATAGGAATTTAAACTGGAAGATAAACCTTAAAATGCAGAAAACACCAAAGGTGGTGTGACCAGTCAGGGAGTGATGCTGTAAAAAGTGATGTGTTGGGTCCTGCTGATTCCACTAAAAAAAAAAAGCCCTCTGGTATCTATAAAGCCTCATACAGATGCAAAATTGCTCAGGTGCCTGCATGTGAAAATGGGCTGAGATGTCCACGCTGTGTGTGAGGCATCGAAGTCCTGCTGCAGTTGGTGGAAATCAGATCAGTGAAGCCTCAGCAGCTACTAGGTGTTTCCTTTAGGGTGAGTTCAGCTGCTGCCGAGGTGTCACGGGCAAGATCGCCGTTGTGGTAGTAGGAGCTGCGTGTCCTGCATATCCATAGCCACCAAAATTCAGGTGCCTTTAAGTGCGTGAGGCTATCAGAGGTGCTACCCAAGGCCTCTCTGTGGGACTGGCAGATATGATACGGGGCTTAGGGTAGACCTGTGTCCTTCTCCAGTGGCACCAGAGGCTCAGCCAGGGTATGCCAGGGCACGAAACATCCCTAAATACATGTGAGCAAACAAATTGGGTTGCTCTGACCGCAGTCAGCTCGCTGTGGGAGAAAAAATGCTGAAACAGTGTTAACGAGAGACTTAATTTTGTTGGCATTACCCACTACTGTCAGCTCTGCCTCCCTGCACAGAAGGAAAAGCCCGTGCAGATACAGGGGTTGGGGATACCCAAGGAGCCTGCTCTGGACTGCTGTTCTCTGCTTGCTGATGCTACTTCCTAGGACTTGTAGCCACCAATCATCCCTTAAAAGCCTCTTTTCTGGTTAATTTGGTAAAATAAAATAAAATAAAATAAAATAAAATAAAATAATCCCCACTTTGGAGACAGACATTAATTTCTGAACTCTTGGCTTATGTCTTGGGCAGTTCCCGATGGAAAAGAGCAATGCCCTGAAAGAGCAGTGACTGACCAACTGCACCCGCCTCTCCTCAGCCAGGGGCTGCTCCAAGGGAGCCGGGTTCAGAAACTTCCACACCAGCAGGGCCAGGACACCACACACACTGTGCGTGCCTGGCACTGGGGCCACTGCTCGTCCTTGCTTGCATCTTCAGGGAATGGATTGCTGGAAGCCCCCTCCAGCTGCCCTGCAAAGCTCATGTCTGCTCTACAAGGGAGAGCTGTTCCTGGCTGCAGAGCTGCTCAGTGTCACTGCCCAGCTTGCTGCCCCACTATCTGATTTTTTAAATTTTATATATATATATATATGCACACACATATCTCTCTCTCACGTATCTGTTCATATTAAGCTAAAGATCAGATGTTCTCTCCTGGGAAGCAAGATGAATGTGTCAGGCTTTCATAACCCACCTGAAGAGAGGTTTGGTGTCTCTATTAATCCAGTAAGTGCTACAAGTTGCTGGAAGTTGCATCCCTGGAGTGATGGAAATGAAGTCCAGGTAACCAAGTAGCATGAGCGAACTGAGAGGCAGCTTTGGCTTTTCTTATCTCCACTCTGAGAAGCTCTTCAGGTGGAGTTGGGGGCTCTGGCTTCCTCCTGGGGCTCATGGTGGGAAGAGCCCTCTCCTGGGAGGAGGAACTGGCCGTCAGCCTGGTCAGGGAGGATCAGGCCGCTTCTCTCCAGGAATTCAGCTGAGCTGCTCCAGGCAGACACCGGTTCCTCATCCCTCCTGTGGCTTCCTCATCCCTCCTGCAGCAGCCTTTCTTTTCCAGTGGAAAGATGGATGCAACAGCAGGACTTAGACAAACTCTCCCTTCCTCATTGTAACCCCCGAGAGGTGTAACTGGCTGCAGCTTATTATTCAGGTTGGTCCCAAATCCAATGCCCTGTGAAACTAGGGGTTTATTACCAGCTGTGAGTCTCACCTAACATAAAATCAGAGAAAGCATCACTCTTGCCTGCAGGGTGACACGCCGCAGAGGAAAGTCTCCGCGCTTGGCATGGCCGGCACAGAGCCCAGGGGTTTATTATAGAATGTACCAGGAAGCGCCGCGCCGGGCACACTGTGCCTATTTCCTGAGCATGAACGCGCTGGGAAACTCGTGCCATAAATAAAAATTAAACCTAATCAGGCAAACTAAATCCATTTAGGAGGCAGGAAATGTTCCACGGTAATGAAGTTTGTGTCTTGAAGCCCGAAGATCCTGTTGATCCTCTACCCTTGTGCTGGCTTGTATATTGGGAGTAGAAATGTGCTGACAACTGGTTCCTAATAGACGTTTAAATATGAAGAAATAATCTCCCTCCTGCCATGACAGCTTATACAAATATTCTTTTTCTTCTGGTGTCATTCCACCCTCTGAACATCAGGACAATGGATGGCTTATCCTCATTAATCAGAGTATGAACAACTCATTGAACACGAGTGTAAGCTTCCACACTCCTGGTTTCTCTCCTGGGCTGGCAAGTAAATAGTACGGAAGGGGTAGGTGTGGTGGTGGGAGAGGAAGGGTGATTCAGGATCAGTGTGTAAGCCTGGCAACTGAAGGTCAAGCTCATCTCTGCTTTTTTTTCTTGGCTTAACATCATCACCCTCGTTTCCCAGCTGGGAAATGCAGCTCTTGCCCCTTCTCACAGGGATGGGTAAGCAAGCAAAGAACAGATAAAAAAACTACACAACTTTCAGATGCTTACAATAGCAAAAGCTCAAAGAGTAGAGAGCTTCCGTTGAAATTATGGGAAAAAATACATCATGAACATTTGATGGTGAAGTTGACCTCCCCAAACCTCTGAGGAAATGAGTGATCCCATTGTAACAGAGCACTCCGAGGCTGAATCAGAGAGGGAAGTGACTTGCACGGGAAGGCACTGTCAGCGATAGGAGCGGAGTGCTGTGATAGCTGCCACGAAGCACGCACGTGTGCTGCACCCAGCAAGAGCTGGGTCTCCAGGGCAGCTCGGTGCTAGCTCTCCCATTCACAAAGGACACTTGCACCCTGTCATACAGCTGCATCCAGCTCCCTAAGGCTTCCTGGTCACTCCTGGGCTGAACAAGACCTGGCTCAAGGAGCTGGAACCTGCCCTAGGGTCTGTGTGAAGCTTTGACAGGGAGCATGGAGCCACTGGGAGGTAGATGTGCGCTTACTGGAAGAGCTTGGATGTGGTTTTGTCATCGACTTGCAAATACAAGTGTGCTGCTCAGCAGTAACCACTAAGCCCATCTTCCCCTCCAGGTCTGGCTCATCTCTGGGCAACACATCGCTTGACCATTTCCAGCCCTGTTGCATTAGTCTCTCAGATGTTTTTCAGTAACTCTGCTGTAATCTTCTGCTTACAAACAGGGAAATGGAGAGGAAGGATGTCCTGGCTCCTCCACCACGGCTGGTCATGGAAGGTGACCAGGGTTTCCTACATGATGAAAGCCATGGTGTAGCCACACTTCCTAACCCAACCTGCCCCAGGTTACTCATAGCTCCGCCTGAGGCTGCTCGCTAACAAATAAGGGGAATTACTGCAGAGTTTCACAACAGATAAGGTGAGACAATTGTTGCCTTCTGCTCCATGCAGCGTTTTGCTGCTCAGGTGGCTGGTGTGGCACTTGGCAGGGGCTGAGCTGGCAGGAAGGGCTGGTTTGAGAGCAGTGCAGCTGAGGTGACACCCCTGCGGGATCAGAGGGGACACTGTACTGGGTGCAGCAATCGCCAGTGAAGGGACTAGGGCAAATAGCTGTGACAGACCTCAAGCAGAAGCTCAACACAGTCCTTGGCTGGTACAGGGACAGGGGGGATGTTCAACCTTGCAGGCTTTGGAAACTGGAGCTGCACCTTACTTCAATAGTTAAGCAAAAAATGTTATGTATTTTTTTAAATTCAAACCTTTACTGTACACAAATTTTTATAAATTTTTTTTTTAATTCATGGGGAACCACCCTCATACCCCAAAAACTTGGGCTTTGTTTGTGCCTCCCTCTGTCCTCACCTAACAGCTGCATTTCTTTGTGATACAGAGACCCCCAGGCTAACAGTGCCTCAGAAGCTTTGGGGAACTTCTCAGAATTAGTTTGATTCCTGGGGCTCTGTCAAACATTCATTAAAGCTCAGGGGCAGGTGCAAAGACAATCTGAAGCTGAGTTGGCTCCTTCAAGTCTGCCAGCTGGTTTCTCTACCATTCCTCATGCCTGCTCAGTTTAATCCTAAAGTTACTGACATGTCTTCTGGTTTTCTTTATTTTGCTGGTTGTAAGTAACAACAGGCAAATCCAAAGGCTGAGAAGCAAGGACTAGCCCTACTAACAAAAATAACCTTTCCTTGCAGCTCCCTTGAGGTAAGAGCACATCTGACCATTTGATGAAGTAGTCAGGGATGCACTGACAACTTGTCAAGGAAGGCATTTCCTAGTTTGGGAGGGGTCACCTCATATAGGAAAAGAAAGCCCCATTCTGAAAGGGAAAAAAAAAAGACCAAACAAAACTAAAACACGCGAGAGAAGGGTGTGTTCCCTTGGAATGGTTTGGCTCCATCTAGTCTAAGGACCCTCCCTACCTCAGGGAAAAAGATATTTATAGTTTGGGAGTCAGTGCCGTGATGAAGACTCCTCTGCCTTTGCGTCTACACGAGGCAGGGATTATCTGAAAGCAAGATGCTGTGCAGGTGGAGGGTTGCGTGCAAGAAGCAATGAATTAAAGACTTCCTCTCCTTTAAGGTCCATGTCTAAAGGGAGCATCCATATCTTCCATACGCATCTGTTTTACTATCACCTTGCTAAACTCAATTACTAGTGCCAGTACATGAGCGTACGCTGGTATCGCTTGTTCTGGCAAGTTAACAGGAATAAGTGTCAGACAGAATTATGGACAAAACAGGTATCTAGCTAACATAACTCGCTCTTCAGCTAGTGGCCAAGCAATGCTAAATGAAGAGCTGAGGGAACAGCAGAAGCGCCTCACGGCGCAGGCAGGGACCATGCTCCCCTCTCACTAGGTTGAGCAGTCACATCGCTGCTGCCTTCCTACTCCAAGGCCCTTCATCCCCTGGCTTTGCCATCATCACTGAGGTCGTGCAACCTCTGAACGCAGGCCCCAAGACACCACTCAAACCACCATCTGCGTGACTGCTGCCAATGTAGCTGCAGCCAGTGCTATTCCAGCACAGATGTAAGCTCATAACCTCTCAAAATATTAAAAGTATATTGGTAGGATGATGCCAGACCAACTTGCTGTCAGATTCTTGGAGCAGAAGAAAGAGGGTAACTTTTAGAGGTAAATACATTTAAGTAAGGTAAACAGACTTTCAAGTTTTTCCACTCGCTTCACATTCACTCCCGTCATCTTTCAGTGCTGACCTATTAAACACATCAAATGACCTGTTTAGGGTACAAGTCATCAAGAACAAGTTAGCTGGAGTTCTGGGTGCTGCAGGGGTATGGGATACACCTGAAAACTGAACTATCAGGGACGGCTTGGCTTTGTAGCTGCCTCCAGTGCTGCCTGAACAATCCTACACCATCACTGTGCTCACCACGGCTTTTGAGCTGTGCTACCCTTGGCTTCCACTCTGCCAGGAGTAACGATGACCAATCAGGCAGCTAAAGAACATGTTCTGTAATTTTTACCTTTGTGGGTTCAGTTACAAAACAGTCTGAGTTCATTCAGGAGCACTGTAAACTCCAGTCCTTCTGTTTGTGCCTCCAGCAGTACAGAAAACCAGTCCCAGCTGCTGAGCTAAAACTACCATCTACACATTTAGCCTCACACCTTCCCTGATCAGTTATGCATATCACTTTCTGAAGCTGTTTATTTTTAAGGGAGAAGCCACATTTTTTTTTGTGTGTGTGTGTATAAAACAAGTACAGGAGGAATCAAAACATCAAAAGCTTATTCCCAAATCTGCAGCCACTTGAAAGGCTGACAGTGACTGGGCAGCTGTGTGAGGTTTTACCCTACAGCAAAGGTGAGGCACTGTAACTTACAATTTAGTTTAAGTTTCACTATAGATTGAGCCAAGTTATTCTCTCACACTGGCTCCAAGCTGGACACAGTTAACAGAGGCCACCTGCACTGTCCTGGCTGAGACATGTACCCAAGCCCTGAGGCAGCCTTGGAAACCTTAGGGACATGCTGCTAGACCTGCTGATTCTTTTTGGCTACCACCAACATCCTGCCTGGGGGATAAAAAAGTAGCTCATGCAAATGGAAGTTAACTTTTTTCTACAGTGATTTCCATTCTATGATACGTTTGGACAAATGCTCAACGCCACCTGTATACAATAAAAAGAAATCCATCTTCAAGACAGTAGAATTGTTTCAAGGGTTCCTCCCAGGTACAAGCTGGGGTGGTAGGGGCAGCCTGCATGAAGCACAAGGGGCTGAGGCCACTGAATGCAGCCACTCATTCCTGAACACCTGGTTCTTCTGAGGGTTTTGTCATCATTGTTATTAAATCAAAGGTTGTTAGTTTTGGCTCTAAACCATTCCCTACTTAAGTGGGACAAGTCTCAGCAGCAGATGATTTAGCCACCACCTCAGCTATGTAGCATTTCTTTTGGAAATCTTCACCTCTATACTCTACTTAGCAGCAGTAACTCTAGTAACATGTCAGAGTCAGCACTGATTCTGGGTTGGAAATGTCCTAGCAGTCTTGATATGCAAGTATCCAAACGAAAGACAGAAAGGCAGCAAGCACACGTGCTCAGAAGGGATGGACAGGAATATTCTCTAAAGGAGAACTTTGTCCTGTGCAACAAGACAGACCTCTACCCTCAGAAGGATCACACTGACTTACAGTAACACCCACGGAAGCACAAGGAGGAGTTACTATTCTTTCACATACACAATATTCCTCTTGGAAAAGTCATTTTAATATTGCAAAACATTGGGAGAGGAGGGCTTTTGTCTACTTCAAACACTGCTCATGATGAACTTAATTCCTGCAAAGACCCTGGTCACAGTTCCTGAAACCCAGAAGTGAGAGTACACATCTTTTGTCAGAAGACAGCCATAAACCTCTTCTTTTTTTTTTTTTCCTTTGTTCTCCTTCACCCATGGTGTGGCCAGATTGAGCTCTGGCTCACACACACATTCACAGTTGCAAAAAGAAAAGTTATTAAATTGATACTAGCCATTTAAAGAAGTCACTTCCCTCCTCCAAGGAGGTTGCATGCTACTGAGACACAAAGAACAAAACTGCACCTCCCATCAGCCACCGTTTCATTGGTTTTATCCCAGTTTAATAGATTATTTATCAGATTTGTGCAAGACAGTTACCTCTAACACAAAGGGGAGGAAAAAAATAAAAATCACAGCAACATATACACACAAAACAAGATACACAAAATAGAGCTAAATTTATATACTGGTTATTAGCAGCTAGACTCTTTAACTTCATTTAGTACATGGCTTTACTTACTACAGTTTTAGGCACAGAGAAGAATTTACCAGTAGGCTATTTGCTATAATGAAGGGCCACAATGAATACCTCGTTCCAAGTCCTCACTGGGCAGAAATCGGTTTTACCTAATGAAGATCTAACTGTCACTTCCCACAGGTTGAGGACGCAGCCCTGCACAAAGGATGAAAAAACATGATCCAGCTAATTCAGCATACTGCAACTTTATACTTTAGATATTAAACATCTATATTTTTTTTTTTTAAAATAGGGTTATGTTACAGAGTTATTGAATAGGACTGAATTTCAATGAAGCAATTAGTGCCAGGGTTGGGGGTTTTTTTTCCCCCGTTTGCTTAGTATGGACTCAAACTGTAAACAACGCAAAGAACAACTGGCAAGAAATGATTAGATGTGAAGATTGCTTTGAACACACTTCACATTTATAATGAAGAATATGCTTTAACAGGATTTAAAAGCACAAACGTCATGAAACATTTAAATTCACTTAGCAGGTTATGTTAATAAATTATCCACATGTAGTACTCCACTCCAGGCTGCCCTGAAGCAGGTGCTTGGATGTATTTTATGTGCTTCCTTGTCTTTCTGATTTAGGACTACAGACTCAGGGCCCAGCAAAATAAGTATGCGCTTTACTCGCAGCATACAAGCAGCCTTTTTTGTTCCAGCAGCACTTCTCACATTCGATTATGCATGCGTAAGTGCTTTGCCAGACTGAGGAATGGCCACGTATTTTAATTACTGATTGCTTATGTATAGTATGCCTGTCACAATGAGGAACATGATCACTTACCCAGTGAAAAGGCTGAAAAGAATAACTACATAACAGAACCAGCCAGATACCATAACAACACAATTAAAAATTTAAGCAGCAAGCAGATAATTTAAAAAAACAACCACAACAATAAACCCCCCAAAACCCAAAAAACGTTAACTTATGAGGCAGGTTGAGAATGACGCAAAGATTCTTCCTTCACAACAGCTTCATTTACAAGTACAGCTCAGCAAGTTTGAAATACTTTATCACAAGAACTACAAACTTGTTTATCACAGTTATGTCAGAGCTCCTCACTGAAGGGTGTGTCAGTTTCTATTATAGCCACTCCCCTCCTCTTCTCCAAGGTTTATTACTCAGCTGCTTGGGAAAAAGAGGGGATTGCTTGAGGCTTTAGAAAGTGCAGAGAATAAGTGAGTTTTTCCCTTTAGAAAAAAACAAAACACTGAGAACTCTTAAACATGCAGGAATAACAACAAGAAATTTAGAGAGTCTGAAGTTTGGCATTTGATTTTAAAATGGCTATTCTTGATGTTTTCAGGTGTACAAAAAGGGAAGGGAGTTTTAATGTGGAAGAGCAGCTTTGCCATATTAAAAAAAAAAATCATACCAACACACAAATACATTTTGGGACCATCTTTAAAAGCATTGAACAAAGGCAAAATAACGCCAACTTGGACCATTCAGGAGCAACGTGCTTTTACATACAGCTCTCTCCTGTAACTCCACTTAGCCTGCAAGAATTTTGGCTGTAATTTTTGTTATGCATTGGCAGGGTAGAATCAAATAAGGCTATGAACAGAGGATTATGAGGGCTGTCAAACTACGGGATGATTTTAGAAGTAACAGAACTTACAACTATTCAGTGTAGTACAGCTATTGTTCAAAATGTAACAGTTTCTTCACAGGAACCCTAACATAAGACTTTTGACATGCGGTTCTCGCATTTGGTTCAAAGTTAACTTGTTCCTATGGCTTCTCCGCTATAAGATTGTCACTGGTACAGAACAGTTGGGGTCACAGATTGTCAGGAGTCTCTTTGGCTGTCAGTGTGAAAACCAGTGCATGGTGCATATCCTTGAGGCTTATCTGGTGCCTTTCACTGGACACGTAGGTTGTTAGAGCGTGACCAAGAAGCAGGTGGCTGGGAAGAAAGGCAAGACTTCAGGTGAAGCAGCAGAGTGATGCAGTCACCCACTCAAAGCTTGGGCTGCTCTGTCAAGGAGAAGGTCAAAACAGAAATCACCCTCTGTACAGTCTTGAGTCAAGTGGGCACAGAGCAAGGAAGTGGAAGGCTCCACCACTGGTAGGGAACAAAGCCAAGCCAGATAATACAGACAACAAAAAGTCACAGAAGCGTGCCACGCTGGTCAGAAATTTCAGTTTTGACATTATCTCAAGCTCCCACAAACAGACACATGCACGTGGGCATGACAAACAGTGCTCTCTGTTTTGGCCTAAGAGCAAAAGGAAGATTTGAGCCATTTGGTTTGCTATGTACAACAATACTGCACTGTACACTTCATTAACGAGATGCTGTCTGCTATACTCCAGCATTACTTAAATACAATTCCTCTGAGTCAAAGAGCAACAGATGAGTATCTCTGTAGGAAGGAGAGCTGAAACCCACTGCCATGCATGACCGTACGTGGTGCCAGTCCTTCTGGGATAAACATAAGCAGTCATTCCACAGTGTCTAGTGCCTCCTTAGCTTGCCTGAAGCAGAGAACTTCCCTTTTCTTCTTCCAATCCGTTTGATCCCAATCCTGTTGGGACTATTCTAGCACAAAGCCATGCTACGACTTTCCCCCCTGTTGCCACAACATTCCCATCTGAATTACGCAGTCTCTTTCAGTAGCCCCAGTTTCCGAAGTGCCTCTCTCCTTGCTTCTTCTGTTGAGCCGCGGCCAGAAAACTTTACCGTTACCCCTTGGGATCGAAATCCTGAAGGTCTAGGCAGCGAACCTGATCTCCTCCTCATATCCAGGTTCAGACTAGGTTGTTTATAATCATTAAAATTATTTGCTGTGTTCTGCTGCACGCTGCTGACCTTGTTAGCAGCAAGAGCTACCTCTGGTTTGATTGTTACCGTTTTGCCCATAGGAAGGAAAGGGCTGGGCTCACTTTTTAAAATCTCATGGATGTTTTGATATCCATTGGGAACAGTGTCTGCCTGCTTGGGCTGCACATCAAGCTGCTGAGTGTTTGGGGCATGGTCCACTTGGTCCTGAGCTGGCTTCCCCTTAACTAGGCCAAGTTTTGTCAGGGCCTCGTATCGTGTTTGCTCAGAGGAGAGATCCCTTAAGGAAGAACTTCTGTTACGTGACAAGAAATCACTTTTCTGCAGCTTCTCCTCCAGTTCAGCTGCCAGAAAAGCTCCTCCATTGATGTTGGCCAGCACCTGAGCTCTCCGCTCCTGGACATTAACTGCTGCTTTTGAAATAGTCTCATTGAATTCTTTGCCACTGACATTTGTTATGTTGATGTTGCTCGGGAACCGGTACAGTTTGGGTGCAGGTGCAGGAGGGTGCTTTGGAGCTGCAGAATAATCACCATTGACTACTGGGATCTTCTTCTTGTCCAAATTCCCTTCCTTGACGGCACTGGGGAAGCGCACCCTGTTCTCCGTCTGCTGCTCAGACATCTTCTGAGCCATGATGAGTGGAGTGGGAATAGAACGAAGCAATTTTGGATGCTGCACTGGAGGAGGGGGTAGAGGAGGAAGAGGAAGTGTCTCAGACATTGATGGCGGTGGTATAGGGGGATGTGGGGGAAGGTCAGCAGGTACAGCTGGCTTAGGGCTCTCAGTTCTCCACGTAGCATCCAACACTTAAAAGACAAAGCATCAATAATGTCATTAAGTCTTCACACAGAGCAGAATACAAGGCTTTCTTTCACCTAGGATTAGCAAGCATCAGTGCTCCCCTCCCCCCAACTTTCTAACTCAAACTCAACCCACATTGCCAGAAGAAACTGTAACTGAACTCCTAGCAATGACATCTTGTAGGCGATGCTATAAGTTCAAATCACCATAATTACAATGCATTCACTAGAAGCTCTCTTTCTGCCATTCATTCACAATCTGCACATTAGCTTCACTGTGTTTCAATGGCTGCTTCTTCTGTAAGAGTTTTGCAATCCTTATTTTTTATTATAACAGCCAGGAAAGGACACATTACGTCCCACTGTATGTACTAGCTGATAAATCCATTCTGCAAAAATGGAGAGAGCAAACTCTACAGGGTGAAGAAAACAACATGCCATACACTATTTTGTCACAAACTCATTGATAGGATCGTGTGCCTTTCAGTCCCACATGAAGTAACACTACAAACAATCTGCTATCTTAAAACTCTTAGAGAAAGTGTTAAGAGGTCTTAGAGAGAAGCAGAGCCTGAACACATTGATGAATACTAGTCTGCCTTGCTGCAGTGACTCTGCATAATATTCAGTTCTGTTACAACTCAGTCACCAGGTAGGGGACTGAGATAGCAACAACTTAATCATATGCATGATTTCCATGAGGGGAAAACCAAAAAACAGAAAGAGTTCTAGTAACAGCAAGAATTTCAGAAATCCCACGTCAAATTAAAATCATGGTCCTTAAAAGTCGTGATGTGTAACAGATTAATCTTGAGGTAGTAAGGAAGGTACAGAATTTCTTTAGCTGTTTCTAATGAGAACTGGAACATGTCAGGGCTAGGTCAAAGGGAAAAAAACCACACTGTCAAGAAATACCACTACCTGGTTCTGTATCTCTGCTAGGAGGGCCTTCATGGTCGCTACTCTCAGGTGTTGACTGTACTAAGTCGATGATATCTTCAGTCTCTGAATGACTGGACACATTTTCTTCTGTTGACCTTGGAGACTGACAGTGGATGCCACTATCACGTAGGACCGGCTCCTCCAAGTCATCTTCTAAGGCATCTATGGTTTCCTCAAAAAACATGAGAACATCCTGCTCTTCATGAGTTAAGTACTTCAGACTTTCATCATCCTGTGGGGGGGAAAAAAACAAAACAAAACAAAAAACACAACAAAAAAGGGAAACATTAACACCCTACAGGTGAGTACTGGTAAGTACACTGACAGCAAGCACAGCACCCCTTTTTGAATACAGAAAGAGGAAGGATGAAACAGGCAGCAGTCACATCAGAAGCAACTCCTGCTTCCAGTTTCATCCCTTCCCAAAGAGGCATTCAGCCACTACAATGCAAGGGGGGGGGGAGGTAAGTCAGGAGTTTACAGGGCATTTATTTTGACTGAAGAAAAACTAGTACTTCATCCTTGTTGTGGTTTAAACCCAGCTGGCAGCCAAACACCACACAGCCACTTGCTCACGCTCCCCCACCCCCGGGGAATGGAGAGAGTTGGAGGGGTAAGGGTAAGGAGACTCATAGGTTGAGATAAAAACAATTTAATAATTAAAATAAAAATAATAATTATAATATAGTAATAGAAAATACAAACAGCAGGTGGTGATTGCTCAACACCCTCTGACTGATGTCCAGCCTGTTCCTAGCTAGAGGACCCCAGAGAAGAGAGAATCCTGAAACCACCATCCTGAAAACACGAGTGGAGCTTCCCAATCAGCCCTCACCTATATACTGAGCATGCCGTTATACAATATGGAATATTCCATTGCCCAATTTGGGTCTGTTGCTCTGGCTGTGCTCCCCCCAGCTTCTTGCATACCTGCGCACTAGCAGGACATGAGAAATTGAAAAGTCCTTCATTTCTTAGCAACAACTAAAGACATCAGTACTTTAATCAACATTCTTCTCATATCAAATCCCATACTGAATCCAAAACACAGCACTATTCTAGATACTAAGAAGGGAGAAAAAACCCAACCAATTAGCTCTATCCCAGCCAAAACCAGGACAATCCTTTAAAGTACCTAACTTCAGTTCAGCAGAAAAGTGTCTATTTGAGTTGGACAGAACAAATTGTTAAGACATCATAAAAACAGACAAAAAAGCAAAAAACCCCACACCTGTACCTTTACAAGGGTTAAGATAACTTCTTCAGGCTCCAAACTGGAGTAAGCTGTTTCAGTTGCTGTGTCAGGTTCAGGGACAAGGCTTGGGGAGCAGCATGAGAGGGACAGGGTGCATTCAGGACAGTCCAGCAAATGGGCCGATTCTCTTTTTGCTCTAGATCAAAGTGGGACTTGGCTTCTAGAGGCGGAGCTGGAGCTGAAATCTGGCTCTACCACCGCAATCTCTGAATTATCCGGAGTTACATGGTACATTACAATGAAGTAATAATAAGGACGGAGAGGGTTTCTAAGGATTTTACCTTTGAGTTACAGAAAGGAAAAGTTTAGAGTAAGTAAGATTGTTCCCTAGCAGTAAAGTGCCTTAGGCTATTTTCTCCAGCAGGAAACAATCCTGTAGACCACAGGAGTGATAAATAGTCACTTGGATTATCCAGTCTTCATTTTCTATGAGTCACTGTTCTTGATTAACACAGTATCACTGTGAGAAGCTAGGCAGCAGTGTGCAAACTCTTTTCCCTCCACCTACACCCTGGGAAACACTTTTCCAGAAGCTTGGAGATGACAAAGAATGATTAGGAAAGGCACTACATAAAGACAATGGATACAGGAAAAACATTTCCCAAGAGAGCTGTGTAAATTCTGGAACGTAACTAAGTATTGTTGAAAAAGTAAGTGAGGTTTTCCCTTTTCTGGATTGAATTTCTCTCCCACCAGGCATATCCTGGAAACTTTGCCATTAGTAACTTAACAAGAAGGCACCAGCAAAGCAATACAAGAGAGTTTCCTTTCTCATCTCTACTTTTCTCTTCTCCGAGGACATTGACTGTGCATGCAGGTAAGGTAATAAGGCTACTTCTCAATGGTGGATTGGGGAAATGTAGGTAAATACATAAAGGTATGCAGTGCAAATATCCAAGAGGTAGACATGTTCTTGCTAGGGCAGCACAACTTGCTTCAAGCTCACCGTGCCTGTTCAGATCACCTTACATTAGATTAGAAGAAGCTGTGTGCAGCTCTATTAACTCCTTCCACAAACAAAGCTTTTATCCCCATCCCCAGCATTAAAAACAAGAACAGTGTACCTCTGTAGAAAAGTAATGCCTATAGATTAAGAACTATGAAGTGCTGCATTGTACCAAGTGGCAGTTAGTCTCTAGGCACTCAAAACACTACAGCTGAGAAAATAAATGCTTTAGGGCTCTTAGTTGCCTTCTCCCGTGTGGCCTGTAGAACATTTTCCCTGTAAATAAATGAATGACATACAGAAGACAGTCACACTGCCTTTCAGCCACTCCTAGTCCAGACACTTCAAGACAGGTTTGCTTATCTGTGGCTGCAATCATGTGAACACAGCAGTCTTCAGTCACAGCTGGCAGAGTTTTCTGTTAAAACCGAAGGCTGAAGTCTTACAGGGAAATACAAAGTTGGTTTCAACAAGGGACTCAACTACATGCTACAACTACATTACTACAAGGAGCTCATGCTACAACTACATTTCTAGAGATTAGATTTACTGTCATCAGGGTGAACGTGGTTTGATGGCTGCGAGATGCACACAGAGGTGTGGGTATTCGTAACTTAGTCCTACCATTCACAGGGTACTGTCAGAATAAGTAACTTATTCCAGCTTGCAGCAACACTGCTATAAAAGTTTAAATTTGGATGCCATTTGCAATTGCCTATTTAAAGGACTAACTTCAAAGGCTGACGTATTCCACAGCTCGCACCCACCACATGGCAGAACCCAGTTTTCAAAGGCCAAGGAAAGTTTTACAGCTGCACTTGAGAAGTGAGAGACAGAAAAGCCTTCCTTTTTTTTTTTCTTCTTAATGGATGTTGCAATCTCCTTCCTTCCCCACCCAAATACTCATATGGCTGCTGTGTCTAGTAGGCAAGAGAATGACAGGAAAGGAGCTGTTATTAGGTAGGCCCTAGCCGGGGCTGAACAGGACTCCAAGAAGCTTTTGTTGTGGGTGAGCTCATTGTATAAGCCAGACTTCCGCAGGCAAAACTAAAAAAAAAGCGGGTTGTGTTTAAGAAGTTCATAGTGGCAGCAGATCCAGACAGCAGTGCAGTACAGAAATGATTGCACCACACTGTTTATGTAAAATAACAACTGCTCTCACATGAGCTTAACTCATTTGATCAAGAGATGAGCAAAACAGCAGGTGAATTGAAGCAAAGACTTTCAGAAGCCCTTGCTTTCATCCGTTTCTGTGCTGCAGGACTGAGCGCTTTTCCATGCCAGGTAAGATTTGCAGGAGGATTGGTCAGCAAAGCTCTGCCTGACTCACCATCCCTCCTGGATCTTGCTGAAGTGAGCAGTTTCCCTTTAGGTGAAGGATCCGAAACGAGTAACCATCCCTTTGCAAATACATCTGTAGTAAACAGCATACCTAGATGTGAAAGGGCAACCTCCTCTAGGTTAGCACCTTGATCGCTTTCCTCATTAAGTTTCCCTTCAAGATGACCAATGTCACATTTCCTCAGAAAAAAAAACAACCAACAAAAAAAGACAGCAGCTCTGGAGAAAGGACAGCATTATGGCAGTTCACCTTACTGACGTGCAAGGCATCCAGCCCAGTTAGAAAACTTCAGGCAAAGCATGTTGCAGTTTGAGTCAAGGAAATAATCCCATTTTAGACAGTGAAAATAAACCTACTTAAGCTGGTCAAACCAAAGGAGCTCAGAAATGTAAAGCAAGCAGTGACTTGCTTTACCACTGGTTTGAGAACAGTGCTGTATTAGAAAATACCCACTTGTATTACTTATAGTGGAGCTTTCAGAAAGATGGGAGGAATTTTGTTGTGGTTAACTGATGCCAGTTTTAACTAAGGTTACCAAGTCTATTTCTAATTAGTTTATTTCTCACATATTCCAAGTACTGGAACAGTTCATATTCTTTCTGGGCTGGTTTTCCAGGCCTCCTGTCTCCTTGAACAATCTGTAGATTCTTTTCAGCTACTTGAGTTATTCCCCTCATACTTTCCACCAACTCCCTACTCTTAATACACAAACAAGCCTCCCAAAACTAGAACTCACATACACCTAACACTACTGACTTTAAAGCTACTGTTAAAAGACAGTCTAAATTTGAAACTTGAAAATTGTGCCTTAGCTGAAGATTAAAAAAAACTGCTTGGACAGAAGAAATTTGGGATGCAAACAGATGAAATAGCTGAGTATGCTCAGCTGGCATTAATATTTTAGATCTCTGTGCAGCCAAACAGTTCCTGCTTATGCCAAATAGGAAATGGTCTGTTATGATGGTGTTTGGTATAAAAGAGGAAAAAAGAAACAAGAAAATAAAAGAATAACAGAATCTGTTTCATAGAAAAGAACCCTTTCCTACCTGTCCAAAATAGGATTAATATCAAAAGGCCCACAATTCTTCACATGCATCTGAAGAAATTCTTAACATCACATCCAGACCTAGAATCCTAAAACCAGCACAGCTTTGACAGAAACTGAACAGCAGGGGAAATCCCAAGACATCTGCAGTGGTAAAAAAAAAAGGCAAAACATTTTTCTGAAAACTGCTAGAGAACCAAACTTCAATTAGCAAAATACCAGGAGAACACCAGATTCAACTGATTTATCATCAATCACTTGACAGTGCCAAAGAATTAAGAGGCACAGTTCCATGGGAGAGAAGTGACTGGATGTTTCTCAAAAAAACATGAAGGGAGCAAACTGTTCTAATTTGTAGTAGAAAGAGACCCATATAGCACCACTCAGGCCTTAGCCTGTTAATAACAAGGCAGGCAGTTCTACCTGTAAAAAGAAAGGGGGGGAAAAAAAAGTCCTGCATGCAGGAACAGTATCAGAACAGGTACAGAAGCTTCAGCGCAGAAGAAAGGCAAGTACCTCTGATTATATTGACAGAAAGGGAAACAGAATGGATCATACTCCAGTGTTGCTTAAATTGGAAGCAAGTGAATTATAGATAAGAACAAGAACTACCACACAGGATCAGACCAAAAAGTCCATTTAATTCAGTAGCCTGCCTTCAGCCACCAGTAATGCACAGGACAGGGGAACAGGGCTGAGAAAAGAGTATTGCTGTAAATTGGATGGATTTATATTTTTCTTCCCTGCATCCTTCCAGTTTCCAGCAATACATGGCTAAAGGACTTCCCAGTTGCATCCGCATCGGTGTACTTAATAACCCTTAATGAGCTTTTCTAGCATGAATTCATCTTATTGTTTAAGCCCATTTAAATGGCTGGCATTCGCAGCATTCTGTGGCAATGAGTTCCATAGTTTAATTGTGTGCTGTGTCAAAAAGTACTTCCTTTACAACCCACTATCTGATGATTTCGATAATACCATTCCATTTGGTGAAGAAGACTATAATACTGAATGTTGTTTTCTTCACTTTATTAATATAATTGTACCCATGTGCTTCATAATAGTTAGCAAAGCATATAGTCAATAGGTCATATGTGAGGAAACAAGTTATCTAGAAGTATTTAAAAAATAAACTAGATGAACTGAAGTCATAAACAAATTAATTCTAACCTTTTAAAAAAAGCAAGCTAAAGCAGTGCAAGATCTATATAAACTCTGAAGACATCTCTCTGGTTATCAAAGGCTGATCAGCTTAGAACTTCTTCGTTCCTTTAATTTCTATTTTAGAACAACATTGAGTAAAACTGGGAGACGTTTCAGGCAAAAGCCACTAATGCTGTTTTTACAAAAATCAAGTAATTTTACACCGATCTCATTTCTCACAAGAGGGTTACTGACTTGGGCAACAGGTATAAGCACAAGATCTCATATACCTTGATTTGAAGGCTTTATGACATGGCTCCCCAAGACATACTCATAGATGAATAAGGAAACTATGCCTAGATGAAGTTATTGCAAGGTACCTATATAACTGGGGGGCAGGGGGAAGATTGCTATTTTTGAGAAGTAGCACAATGTATCATAAATTGTATAATGAAACAAGACAAGTCCTGAACACATTTATGCTTATACCTCTAAACTTTTGATACTTCACTAACAACAGTAGACAGTTAACTTAGTATTTGTTAATCCCCTTATGCTGGAAGACATTGGTGCAAGAACCAGGTACGACGGAATGAGACCTTCATGAGCCATATAAGTGTGCTGGTAGTCCATGATGAAATTAACTGATGAAATTCAGTTGAAAAACACATGAATATAGAGTGATGAAAAATGTCTGGCAACACAAGACAAAAGGAGTTGCAGGTCAATTTAAGTGCCATAAAGAGGAAAAAGAGTGCTGTTCAGGTATGCGAATGTCATCCTGGGATATATTAACCAGGGTGATGAAATAACAGCACATCCTCATTTGGAATACAGAGTTCAGATTCAGTCACTGAACTTTGGAAAGGATGCCGCCACGCTGGACAGGGTCCAGAACAGAGCGAGGAGTGCTGAGAGTTTAGCTGCACAGGAAGGCTGGAAGAATGAAGCATGTTATGTTTTAAAACAGCAAAGAATAAGTGGGTGGTAGGCAGATGCAGCCCTGTGTGTATTTTAATATATAAGAAGTTGACCACCCATATCATTACAACAAATTTTCTCTACATGCACTGAAGGCAAGACAAGTGGAAATCGGCTTTCTCAGTACAGAAACTCTAATCCAAGTATTCCTTGAAAAGTAGTAGAGTACAAAGAAACTGCTTCAGACGTTCAGGAACACCTGGCAGCGAGGGTTAAAGAGCAGAGCTGCCCACCTGCGGCAATAATCTTTATCTACCAGATCCTGCTTTGAAGTAGGACGATGCAGCTTGTGCACAGAGCACAAATTGCCTTCAAGATCTATATTCTCACTAGCACATTTTACAGCAAGGTCATTCCTTACTAGGAATCAGGCTCTTTACCCTACTCATGGTCCAAAGCAACTGGTCCTCCAGCCCCTCCTCCCCTCTACTTCTCGCCCTCCTGGTAGGAACAGTGACTCTTATTTTTCCAAGTCATACTAATATCAATTCTCTTCCAAGTCATACTAATATCATACTGCTTCCAAGTCATACTAGTATCAATTTAAAGTGGGTAAAGCATAGCATAGCTCTCTCCACACCCTGTAAGGAATGGCTTCCACCTGCCCAGAGACAGCTGTATCCACAGAAAGTACATAACAGACATAAAAATTCTTCTCATTTTTTTGTTTATTATTTGGCAAAGTGCTTGGACATGATGAGACCTTGTAGTACAGTAAAGCCTGCAGAGTATCAGTATTAAGGAGGAAAAAACACATTCATTTTATGAAAGGAGTCTTTCTCAGAACTTTCCCTTGAATGTACCCGAAGTGCCGCTCATCATCACAAGACTCTGCACACTCAAATTGCAAGAAAATAAGGTGGCAGTGGGCTAACAGCCACACGGTCCGTCCTTTTCCAGTAACTCCTAAAACCACATTGGAATTCCAGGACCTCCATCAGAGAGTCTGGGGCAAAGAGATAACAATGTGATGCACTTAGAAAACAACATCTGTTGCATTTGAATTATCTGTACTGATCCAAAAAGGATAAAGGTCATAGCAACTAATTTTTAGTCTCCAAGAGACATCACAACTACAAAATAACCAGGTCAACCCCAAGTTAAATGGCTGAGTGTATGAAATAAGATACTGAGCTAGCTCAGTCTATTCACAAGATACTTGCTCTTGTCTATGTAACCAATGTGCAAAATGTCACCCGTACTATACAAGGTGTCTGACAGTGACAAAACATCTTCAGTGACTGGGTATTAAGTCTTGTTAGAGCCACAGAGGAAGCCAATTTAAACCACTTGATTAGTGACCAAAAGAAATAGTCACTTGACCAAATTCCGGAGGTCACCACTGTCCCAAAAAGAGTGGTGAAGAACTGTGGCATTAACTGAGGATCTGTCAGAACCAAAGGCAAAATTAAAATAAAAATTTAAAAACCACAGCATGATCCATTGAGAGTGACAAGAACTCACTATCCCTCAAACCCATCACTCAGACATGTTCAAATACAGAAGGTACAGTACTGAAGTTGCATCAACAGATCCAAGGCACCGTCACACCCTATTACTAGTGCAGTTCCAAGTAGCACAGCTCACTTTAGGTACAATCAGCACCTTCTGGTATAATTTTCACAGGTGATACTATTATACTAGCATGTTATTCACACCTAGAAACTAAAGCAGTTACTCATAGCTGAGAACAGATACACAGTACAATTACCAGAGTGAAGCACTGGAAAAGGCTTGGCTTTAAGAAGTCGGTCTGTGCCTATTTGGTCAATGGAACAAGACGAATTGCTTCAGAAAAGCTAAGACCTAGCTTTATCTCCAAATTAAGTGCCCTTAAATTGCTGCAGCCATGTTTCACTGCAAGTTAATTCTTGTACCACATATCAGGGAGCATCATTCAAGAATGGGTTTTGGAAGTCGGAATTGCCAGGCAGAACAGTGTTTTTGCTTACCTTCCCCTTCGGATAGTGCAACTGATTGAATGTATTGAGAAGGTACACTTGTCTCATGCTTTTGCCAAGCATATGTATGGACACCACCTTCATCAAAAAGAAACCAGAATATATGTGCAAATTCATGTCCTCATATATAAGAACTTTCATGTTTGTAAAAGTTGGTGTGAGATGAAAATATCAAGGCAAACATTCCTCCCATCTAAACGCAGGCTCGTGTACTTGCCTTCAGCTGCTGCGAGAGATTTGGCAGTGTAAATTCAGACCTGAGTGTCTATCATTTATATGGAAAATTCTACTGCAATCAAGACAGGACATCAGCACTTTGCTTTCCATTTAAAAAAAGAAATTTGGCTTTAAGGATTGCAATTGTCAAAAACTAAAAGCACCACTGTGTAGGTAAGAAGCTGAGAAATCTCACAAAATTAAACTGAACTGACAACAGCTGACTGGTAAGAATCACACCCACAGAATTTTAAGACCTTTTTGGCACATGGCAATCCATGTCCATCTCCAAGTCATTTCTAAACCGACAACCAGTTCCACAGCAAGTAATGCCAGCACTGACACACAGTATGCAAGAACAGCCAACAGTCAGCCAAACCAGCTCTACGCAGTCAGCGTAGGCTAAAGCCGGTCCAAGGGTTTGTCTCTATTATCACATCCTTCGGTTTGTTTGAATTCCACAGATGTAATACAAAGGTTATATTTAGTGACTAATGTAGTTTGACACTGAGAAGCTTGAGAGCCTCTTTTTTGTAATCAAGTAGGAAGAAACCTGCAGCAGTACAGGCCTATCATAAAAAGCACTGCTACACTGGTTTCCTTTGCAAGGCCATTAAAAAAAATTTCAAAGTGAACCCTAACCTTCCTTGCGAACAGACCCAGAAAAGTGATAACTGAAAAGGCAGGTAAGTCTGTAGTTGCTTCTGTTTCAGGGCTACGAAGGTCCAATGTGCCTGAAAATCTGCCCCTTCCTTTCTGAGAATTGGTTTAATAAGAAATTATTTGTCTACACAAAGTTATCTATGCCTTCCTTCTCATTAGGCCATCAAAGCTTCTTTATCTTCTGAACTTTTATAACAAAACTACTGAAACAAGAAGTTAAGGCCTTTAGGAGCATGTTCCAGTAACTAGCTTTTCCTCTTACAAATCCCCTGATCTGCTTAGTGGACTGTAAAAATCATGCTTTTAATACACAATTACACAAGGATATAGAAAAAGAAATATTTGAAGAATAGTGTTCTTTATCCTGAGGATTTCTAAAGCCTATTTCAGTGCTGAACAAAAACAAAAGGTATCAGCCAGGGGAACAATACTGTTTTCTTACATCAGATCACAAAAAGGAAGATCTGAGCAGCACTACAGACTTGACTACTATTTACTCAATCACAATTGGCAGTTCAGAAACTGAAATTATGCCTTTATTGAAAAGATTTTCTGTTCCCCAACCTGTTATTCCACACGTACTAGTTGTCAGCTTTATCGGACATGCCACCTACTATACTGCTGGAAGAACGGTCATGGAAGGGGATCTGTGGCACCAGAATTAAGCTTCTTGGTACATGCTTCACTTTCTTCATGCACAAACTCAAATAAGACAAACTGAAGGCTTCGGGAACTTCTTTTGCCGATGCACGGGTCTGATGGGAATTGCCTAAACCTGCAGCCAGCTTTTATTCCATTTGTAAATTACTGCATTATAGAGTAGGAATGGAGTCCAATTCTAGCTGATGCATCATCATATGGATTATCACATGGTAAGATCTAGTCAGACTAAGGGAATCTATGTCATTTTCTGACACAGCAGACTCAGGTTGAGATTGTACAAACATACCAATGTATACATAGCCTCATTATTCAATACTGATTTTTTCAAATGACTAGTCTCATGCTTGCTACCACAGCTAAGAATAAACCCCATGGAAACATGATTGGTTACTAGTTTGATAACCTGGAAAACTATAGAGTCAGAGTAATGCATAAAATTAACTTGCAATTCTGCATAAAATCAAGCTGTAATCTTTTAACAAAGTGCCACTCCCACTGTAATTCTCCAAGATCCAAACAGTTTTCATATAATAAACAACATACTCTAAATACCTGAGTCCAAATGGTGTACTTGGCTGCGATTTCAAACTCCCCCACCCTGACCCTTCACAACTTTTTTCTAGCACAGATCAGAAACAGTTAGGGGACTAAATTTAGTAATACTTGTTTTGTGTTTTAACTAGCAACACAAGCTGAAGGATACAGCACAATATTAACAGAGTTGTATTTTCATTAGAAACAACCAAGAAAGAACATCTTTAGAATTACCTCTAGCTGCCGAAAAGCTCACAGAGTAGCACAAAACCACAGCATTTCTGAGGTGTGTATATATATAAATACAGGTATCAACCTGCCAACTTATTTTCACCACTCATTCTTTCACAGAAAACTACTTCACTAAAAGGAAGCTGGCAGGGAGGGCAGAGGGAAAGATAAAGAAAGCTTAATTCTATGTTTAAAGGCAAGACAGAGATTTAGACTTCCATTTAGGGAAAGCATGTTTACTGGAATGCTCTTTCCTCAATTAAAAAAGGATGCTTTTCAAATGGTTGTGATGATAAAAAAATAAGCAAGGAACCATACCTGCTTTCTAGGCTTAGCCTGTCACAGTACAACAGTACAAACAGTACTGTTGAGTTCATTGCCTGAATCATTCTGCTAATTGGAAAAACGCTGAAGTTCATCCTACTCCCTCAATTACTCACATACTATTTAAATGGCCACACACTCATATTCACTAATGTGAAGACAGCTTTGTTTATAGTGACGTATTTGTTACTCACCTAATTATATGAAGGTGGAATAAGCCGAGACCTTCATTCAGTAGTGTCAACAAAGAGCTTAATCAAGAAACAGCATATAGAACCAACGCTATCCTCAAGTTCCTTCATGAACTACTTAAAGGGAGGGCAGAGATGTGCACCAAACTGTGCACCACATGCAGGTGGTTGCACCGAGTAGTCCAGTGTAAGGCGTGCTCCTTACTGCTGCTCCTGGATCCCTGGGAGGAACGGCCGGAGAGAAGCACTCTCCAAGCTCTCAGAGACAGTCAGACCAGAAGAACAAGCTGTTGTACCAAATCAGAATAGTTATTTCTGGCCTATCAGTTTGTTAACCACCAAGACCACAAGCAACCATTTAGGACTAGAAATGGCAAAATTCAATGCTTAATGAAAAAAAAAAGGTCCTGTGACGTGAACAAAGCTACTAATGTAATTTGTATCACTACGTGTGAGGCTCATTAACCACTTACCAAGGCAAGGTTTCTGCATCTAGCTTGGCTGCCATGATTCTCCACACTGCCATCCCTCTCCACGCTCCCTCGTGCGTGCTTTGGAGAGATTTCAGATGCCATTTCAGGAGAATCTGAGACGAGATTTCTAGGCATCACACTCTCTTGACTTATCGATCCCGATGCAGCGTAGAATGTCATCAGCGTATTACGTAGGGCTGCTAGCTTTATTCATTTCTGAAAACAGAGAATAACGTGATACATTTAAATCTGGCTTTTAAAATGCTTGAAAAGGAGTGGAAAATAAATAGTAAAAAAAAAATCCTACACAAGTTAATAAAAGGCATATCTTTATGCTCTAGAACACATCTACCATGGGCATCTTTTAAAAAAAGATTGGTCTTATTCTGAAAGGTGACTTTAAAAACGCAACATAGCAAGGCTCTGTATCCCCATCTTGTAGACATCTGGTGTGGAAGCACACAATTACGAGCATCGACTGGGTACACATACCTGTCCTACAGATTCGGTTTGTGTTTTCCATTATGACACAGTAACAAAAACCCCTCAGCCCTCAGCTATCAACTGACCCAGTTCAAATATCTTCATCTTTTATTAGCTTTTAGACAAGAATTCTATTTATCAGATCACATGAGGGAAACAGAATCCAGTTCATTTCCTAACACTGCTGCAGTTAACTCGTGTGTTACTGAAGCAGCTCTATGCCAACTACTTCTGGGGGAAGATCCATGAATAGAACTTAATGCCATTTTTGCACCATCACATTACATAGCAAAATTGAGTTTTAAAGCTTACAGAGATTTTATTTCACTCAGCCATGAAGAAACACTGCTTGTACATTTGGAAGATGCTTATTGAAAGAGACATATGCACCAGCACTTACTGGAGCAAAAGCCCCCAGTTTAAGCTATCCTAGTGCTCGGTTCTGTAGTATCTCTCTGAATTGTCATCATCTCTCAAAACACTCTGGCAGAATTTCTTCCTTCATTCTCAAAGTATCACAAATATGAAAGTCATCCTTGTGCACTAACAGCACAAACACGGGGTGGGTAAAAAGTAGAACCTAGCTCATTTCTCTCTCCAGTACGTTAAAACATCCTTCGCAACAAGAAATTGCCTTGTTCTTTAACAGTCCATCTTTTCACCCACCCTGCCTGTGACCAGGAAGCAGCTGTGACACATTCCTCAAAACAGTTGGTTCTGAGGTACCGCATTATATGCGACCAGCTGGGAACTGGATACCATTACCCTGACACTGTACAAATGAAATGAGATGGTCCTGCTTCCCAAGTGCTTCTCCCTTTGTTATGGTTCAAGAGGTGACATGAGAAGCAAAGTCACGTCTGCATTTCCAATTCAATTGGATTACTTCTCCTTCCTCCCTACCCCTGTCAGCCGAGGGCTGAGAAACCAGAGCCTCCTGGTAAGCTGATTAGTGTTTCATAGCAGAGAGATAACATCTGCCAATACTGAGCAACAATTCCATCCCGCTGATCGTTTCCTCCCAGGAGGGGGCTATGACATTACCACAGGTAATGCTCCCTCGTCTATGCTCTAGCACCAACGTGTCCTGTGGGAAGGCTCCCACACAATGTAGCTAGGCTGCAGTCCAGCAAGTCTTGGAAGCACAATCCACATAAACAGAGCACTGGATTGCACACTAAAAGCATCTGCTAGACCTAATGTTCATAAGAAAGGCTAACGATTAAGATTTAGCCTTGCTTTTACATAAAAAGAACATTCTTCCTTTCTTCCATTAATAACATTATCTATAAACAAATACAGTGCATCCTCATGATAATGGTTTTTAAGTGATGCCACAGAGGTAGAAACATGCTCTTGGTCCTGATTTTCAGACCGACATGAGAGCACTGCAGCAGCTGCTCTACCTTTGATTGCCGCATATCCAGGCTCAAACCAAAAAGCTCTGCTGCAGAAGGCCAAACTAGAAAAGAGCAGCCCGAGTCTAGAACATACCCTGCAACAGCAGCTCCATCTACAACAAACCCTGTGGCACTGAATAGCCACACACAAACAAGAAAATATATATGGTTTTTAGAAGGCAAAACTATCAGAGAATATCTTGACACCTCTGAAATTCACAGAAAACTCCCACTGACTTCACATTTCATCCCATGACTTTCAAGGTGATGTTCAGATGGAAAAGAGTATTTTTCTAAGGAGGGACCAGCAAGAGGCAAATACTCCTACTGACATCCAGCATAAGGTGAGTATCATTTCTCATCAGCTGCAGCATCAATTTTTATCCCGGTGTCCCCAGTATAAACTGGACATGCCATGTTTGTTCAGTCCCTCGGTGATATATTAGCTACCAGATTTCTATAAAATGTTCACAAACAGTTTTGAGAATTTTCTAGACTACATTATGAGAGATCTGTTGCAGTCTGGAGCTGTGACATCACAGACAAGACCCACATTTAAAGACCAACCACATGAAGTTATCAATCCAAGTTACCAAGAAACTAATCAGTGGGCCAAACCTCTGAGGGAGAAGAAAGTATTTAAGAGTACTGTGTTTCTTTCTCCAACAGCAAAACCTTAGCCTACCCAGGTCTAAGCTTCATAGCAGGCTATCCGCATCCAGGACAAGGGGAACACCCAGATTCAGTAGCAATAAACATGGCAGCCACAAGTTCTAAATTACAACAAATAACTCTGCTTCCATCAAGCTCCTGTTACTCATTTTGGAGTTCGAGTGCAGACATTTCACAAAGCTCCTGAACAAAGAATAAAGGCAGTGACTGCAACTGGTTAAGAGAGCCACCCACACAAGATCAAGTAGCAAGCATTATGGCGCTGGTTCTGCTTTGTGTTGTAAGCCACGACTTCTTTGGAGGTTTTACTCATTTCAGAAAAGCTCAGGAGCTGTGGGATAGAGCCTGTGAGCCTGCAGAAAGACGGAGGGGGGGGGAGATTGTTTTCCCTTCTATCTTTCACATCATCTTTAACACTTCAAGGGTACACATTAATAAGATCATAACCCATTCACATTATTACTTCTCCCCTTTGCTGTGGTTTTTTTTATGCTATAAGGGATAAACTCCTACATATTTGTACAGTATCTAGTGCAGCTACAGCTGATGCGAGGTTGCCCGGCACTGCTGCAATACATACGGCATGCTTTACAGACAAATTCCCCTCCTAACCATGACTAACACAGAGGTCCCTTCGCTCGTTTTATGTCCCCTCTATTAAGTGAAAGACTTTGTGGATTTAAGATAGAAATAGCCAAGAACCTAATGAATCTCAAGACCACCCCACTGCCTGTTTCAGTAGGATTGCCTAGGTAACAAGCAAGGGTTCAAAAACAAGGTAACCATCCTCAGAGAGAGCAAGAACAGCAGGACGACAGGCAGCTGTTCCTCCTGACCTTCAGAGATGCATTAAATATGAAAGTTGCTCGCAACAGGATTTGTTGCTTGGTCTATTCAACGCATTGCAGTAGGTTTGGGTTTTTTTTTCCTTCATTTAAGAGATGTGTGCCTGTACCATTAGGGATTAATAAAAAAAAGCAGACCAGTGCAGAAGTGTGACAGGAACAGTACTATTTTGAGAGAAGATCCCAAATATTAAATCAAAAAGGCATCTTAGGGCAGATGTGATTGTATCAGCTGAAATGATCACTTCTTGGTTACACCAGAGCTAGCCTTCACGAGATACTTAATACAATTCACATATCATGCATGTTTGTCAGAGGGCAGTAAGAGGAAATTGAAATATTTCGAAGTTAACATGGAATTTTGCTTCCAAAGATTTAATTTTGCTTTGACAGAGACACATAATTCAGAGAGACTGTATTAAGTTGCCATCAAAGATAATGGTGTGGTCTGTCCTTTTAAGAAGGATGTTTTTATAGTTTTGCTGACTCGGATTACTTCTCCACTGAAGTTCAATGTTAGCATTTACAGGCAACTGTTTCTGTAATAGCAGGAGATTGAGAAAATTGTTTAACAATCCTATCTGAAGACTAGCTCAATAGGCAAAAAGATCAATCCTACAAAAATGGAAGACATTTAGAGGCTAAAAGTCAACCACTACATAAGCCAGGAGCTGAAAGCCAGCAAACAGACAGCACCATGCCATTTACTGCACAATGTATTTAAGGTAAGTAGAGTCAACAATTTTTAGAAAGTTATCATGCATTTTTAAAAGGGCACAATATCAGTCTCTCCCTCCCTTCACTACTCATACAATTTCTAGAACGCTCTTTGCCTGAACCATTTCTTAAGCTAGATTTCTAAGCCTAGGGTGTACTCTGAGCATCACACACACTTTGTCTGTCCTTGAACAGCTCAGTGATGAACTGAAACAGAAAAAACGGCCAGTGAACTTCAAGGTTTGTTTAATCCATCAGCTGTATACACACATACCAATGCACACACTCAGCTCTGCGTACACCGTCAATCATTTGCTCTCCATAGCGGTGCTTGAGTTTGGAGAGTTAAACATCTGGAAAAAACATCTGAAAGTACTCTGAGGTAATTGTGGGATAGGTTTTATAAAAATGATGGTACTGGGGTGGACTAGAGACCTGTACCTCTATGAGCCTCTGACAGTTAGCAGCAGATGCTGATGCTGAGGGAAGAGTTTGTAAAACAAGGCAAGCAGAGAGCAGGAATTAATTCAGATTCCTGCACGTTGCAGTCAGGAGACCACAGGGCTTCCCAAAACAGGCCAGGTATTTGTGTCTAATAACCTGATGAATTTCTCCTTGTATTAAGTGCTCCTGCAACATACCTTTGAACCTGCTGTGCAAGATCACAGCTAACCAACCAACTGGCCCATGACATGTCTTCACTGAACCACTGCTGTTACAGACTCCTCAAAAGTAATGATCCAGTATGGTGGACATATTTCCTCCTTATGAGCAGAGCTATCGGCAACCGAATTCTTCTCACCTCCTTCAGCGTACGAAATACAGAATAAATCCTTGAGCTTTAGAGGTAATCCATGTCCTACCCTTGTGATATACAGTAAGATTTAAGCTTTCTGGTAGAAGAATAGACTGTCAGTACTGCCTACAAAGGCCAAACCTCACAGGCAAGTTGACTAACTCTAGGAACACACAGGATGGCTGAAGAGGTATTGCTTTGAGCACACAAAAACCCCAGAATCAGACAGTAAATTTGTAAGCTGTTCTTACAGAAAAAGTCAAAAAAACCTTGAAGTAACAATTGACAATGCTTGATGTTCAGGAACCAAGGTAAACCAAAACTGGCCAACACAGTTCAGTTGGGATTTTTCTTTTCCATATCATAAGTGTAGATGCTTATGATAACATGCTAATGCATTTTACCACGAAGCACATTCCTTATTTGCTCATGAAAAATCTTGTCTGAAACAGTCATGGCTATTTAACATCCAGTAACCAGGAAATGTTTCTGCCCTTGTTTAGAGAGGGACTGTCACCACAGTACAGCCAGCCAAATAGAAATAGTGACCATTAAAAAAAAACCCCACACCCCACTCACCCAATCTGTGACAGAATGGTCCTCTAAAGAAGAACCAGGCCAACAGCATTTTTATAAACACTTCCTCAGATATAAAATCTGATGGAGATTTTCAGAATGGGTGACAGGTGTCAAGTAAGTCTGAACAATGTTTAGCAAAGTGGGAACTGGGGGTACTCTCACAGTAGCATGGCAGCCCAGGACAGACATGCAGCTACAACCAAAATAATTAGAGTGCTAACAGCCATGCGAGACTCTCAGAATTCAAGGGAATTTAATGCAAGTAACCCCAATATTTTGTTTTAAACTTTCTGGTTTCTGTGGTGCATTTGTGACAATTCAAACTTTCCTCTACAGGCTGGAGAACTACAAAATCCGTTAGTTTTAAAACTAAAGACAAAGATTCTCTCAGTCCTACGAATCTGGAGCCTCAAAAAACACACTGAATGTCATTCATACAACTCGCACTAGAATTTGTGAGAGCTGCCAACAGTGAAATAATTAATCCTGTGTACACAAGTTCTTAAAAGAACTAGATGGGTAAGGCACCAATTCAGTGAAACTTAAATCCAGCTGACTTCACTAAGATATTTCATCACACGCTTAAACGGTTTGGTGAATTGGATCACAAATTAAATGTAGCAACCACTTAAAAAGAAAGGAAACAATCACAAAACAACATTTACATCACCAAAGTAATAATTCAATTGCTACACTGAATTCCCCAAATCATGCTTTGCTCAGAAACAAAGTTTAAGGTCACACCTTTGACCATGCTAATCCAAGCCTCAAGATACCAGAAAAAGAGGGTTCAATACTGTGCTTCATTCTTAACTGGTCTTTCTGGATTTTCAAGAACAGCCTTTTTAGTTTTTTGAGACCCTATACTTTAGAAACTTTGTTACCTACTGAAGACAACTAAGCCAACACAAGCCAAGAGACCTCTGGCAAAAGCCTAGATCATCATTACCTCATCATCCTCTCTGCAGTGTTTGGGAAATGCTGCATCTTTTAAAACAGACAGTGGAGTATCAATGCAGGATGTGATAACGCTAAGCACACTGGTCCACCCTCAAGACAGAATTTATCTGGGGAAAAAAACCATGAAGCATGTTCTCACGTGTCTTTATCCCTTGCAAGTAAACTCTGTTCCCAGTTCACTACAATAACAGCTTCAGCTGAATCCAGTTGCCTCAATTGAAGGCCAGTGGCTAAGGTTCATACACAACATTGTGGATTAAACCAGCAGGGAAAGATCCCTGAAGTGCTCACATTTTCCCACGTGTTTACAGTGACAGAATCCCTCCCTGCCCCAACTAAAAATAAAACTACTGCCAGGGACAAGCAGTTACTTTTCTTTAGATTAACATATTACTGAAGGATAACGATAAGGCTCTCACTGGTACTCTCCAATTCAGATTTGATGACCAGTACCAGTACCTGCTCAGTGGGAAAACTACATGTGACAGCCAGAGCTGTCTAGTCCAGTATTACACAGGGCTTTAAACACATCCAGGTGGTGGCTGAGGTCTCCTCTGAGTTCAGATTTCCTTATGTAAATTTCAACAAGGAAAGTATCCAATTCTTTAAAAGTTACCCTTTTTAAGTCTCCCCTGTTAACATCAGGGTGGTGCTATCTATGACAGCCAACACTTTAGAAACATGAAATGTACATAAACAATTTCAGGTACAGACTCCTCTGTAATTAGTCAACTTCTGTCTTGTCACAGGTGTAACATCACTGGGGTTTAGGGTTTCATTATGTAACTACTGCTGCACTCATAGCAAAGGTGAACCAAATCCTGTTTTACAAAGTATTTAGGACAGAAAGGTAATTTTCAGCCCCAGTACAGCTGTGTCAGTCTCACAGCTGGATCTTAGGTTGCTTTCCTATGTTTCTTTTTGCAGCTGCTGTGCTGGCATAGGGAGAAGGACAGAAGACATCTGAAGCACAAAGCAGAGGTGTTTACTTTAAAAAGCAGCTAATTTAATGCACATTTCATTCCTACGTCAGTACATAAAGGTCTGCCTGCCCAAGGCAAACAGCGCTGAAAAGTGCATTGGCAAAACAGAGCAGTAAAGTCTTGCTCTGGACTTCCCTTGGTACAGGGATAATCAATACGCACCTAATTGAAAAGGATATCTTCAAGCAGTTAGTTACACTGGATATTAAAATTCGTTGCTTTTATTTTTTAATTAAAAAAAAGGGGAGGAGGGAGGACTTGGTAACAGTATTTGACACAGCCTGTCTGGCTGGCTTTGAAAGCCACATTCATATGCTCATTTATTTTCATGCTCCAGTATTTTAGAAGGTCAGTCAGCCTGAGACTTGTCAACTGCTCAGGAGTTAAATTGTTCCAGTTACTATATCCAGCCAGCAAGCCCCTCTGCCAACATTCTTGGTTAATATTTCTCTCAGAGGCACGCAGAGAAAAAGCAGCTATGACCAACAAGAGTAGAGTTTTACTATTGACAAACTAGAGATGTAATACAGAATCTCCCAGTTCCTTTCCAGTATCAGGCATTACTTCTAGTCAGAAAACTTCATTTTACTCATTCAGCCTTTGTTGTAAAAACCCCCAAAAAAAACCTTGACAAGAAAGACACAGCTGGAAAAAAATCTATTCCGTTCCTGAGAAATAATTAGTATCTTCATTTCCTGGACACCTGAGAGTAACTTTTTTTTTTTCCTTTTACTGTTTAAACACCAGCTCCCCCCTTATACAGCAGTAATTACTGCAAAGGAAGGAGAAAAGCCACAATTGTTATTCTTTATAGTAGTACCTGTACAAGGAAGTCCATCTGCAATGCTGCATTAGTCAAGGATCTGTAGAACAGTCTTAAAATAATGCCTTTTCATTAGCCTAAGCCAGAAATTGCAAAAGCTTTTAAAACTAAAACTTATGCTTTAGGGTTTGGAAATGTCTTTCCTTCTGTGCCCTTCATAAAAGGAAGCGGAAATAATTGTTACTTACATTTCTGATACTTGTTATAGTTTAAAATCCTTGCAAAATTTTTAGGAAGATAAACAACCTCCTCCCAATTTCTCTATTTCATCTGCATGCTCGTTACTGCAGGAATCATCTCTTGCTACACCCATGCACAGGACCAAGCACAACAGAGCTCCACTTTCAGCTACCTCCTCTCCATGCTAAAACAAAAACTATTCAGGAAACATGCCCTTGAGATCCTGGATTACTGAAAATCCCAAGACTGTTTATAAGACTGTGGTTTCTCTTACACATACTAAACCTCACCGAACTACCTAAGATTACAACCTTAATAAGCACCATCCATCTCATGCTTACCATCTCCAATGGAAAAGGCACCTGACAGAGGGTAGGGAAAAAAAAAAAAAAGTACTTTGAACTGGAATCTGCTACTGTTCAAGCCCACAGTTTTTCCACTGGTAATGTTAAATTGCAGAGTCAGAAAACAATGAGGAGGAATAAAGCAGCTCTTTCCCATCAGCCTCAGTCAGTCAGTAATATCGTACCAAAGTTTAACAATGCACAGGCATGAATCGTTTCCTAAACTCTCTTTTTTTTTAAGTTGCCAATTAGCACACACAAATTCTTTTTAGACAGGATATGATGAGGAAGAACAACAAATCCAAGGGGGGGGGGGGGGGGGGAAATAAACCTTAACACAGCTCAATACTGAGAAACTAAGCCTCATATACAGCAGGGAAGGAGTTCGCGAAGAGTTTTCCTCCTCCCCTTATCTGTACACAGAACTAAGCCAAGTCCAAAGCACCCTCGGGGGCTGTGCCAGTCCCCCTCTCCCCGCTGACAACGCCGCGCTGGGAACCGCGGCAACGGGCGTGAGGGGGGAGAAGAAAAAAAAAAAAAAATTAGAAAATCAATTAGTAAGTAGTAAGACCAATACTGAACCATTCCTCTCAAGGCTGGCAAACGCGCGGAGCACTCCGCGGCATCTCTGCGAAGGGGCCGCTGAGGGAGACCGAACCAGGGGCAGGCGGAGCGGCGGGAGCTCATCGCCTCACGGCAGCGGCTCCTCGCGCCGCCAGCCCCCGCTCCCGGCAGGCGAGCACCGGGGCCAGGGCGGGAGCGAAGATTCCCCTCAGCCGGAGCACCGAAGCTCCGCGCAGGGCGAGGGGAGCCCTCTGAAGGGAGGCTGCACTCACCGGCTGCGGGGAACAGTCCGCACCTCTCCCGGCGGAGCGAGGAGCGAGCCCAGAGGAAGGGCAGCAGCGGGCAGGTGGCGGGGGCAGCACCTCCGGCCAAGCGCGGGCTCCGCCGGCCCCGAACTCATGCGCACTGCGCCCGGCCACCACCCACGGCGGGCGGTTAAAGCGGCAGGCGCCCAGCCAAGCCGGGCCGGGGTGGGGCTGCGCGCCCCGTGTGGGGAGCGGCGACTCGTTACGGCTCCGCCTAGTCCGGGCCCTTTGGGCAGGGCATAAGGGCGGTACTCCTCCCTCCCGGGCGGCCGGGGGAGACAGCCTGAGGTACGATTTAGTCTAGTCTGAGGGAAGCTCTAGTTTGAGGTACGCTCTAGTCTAGTCTGAGGTACGCTCTAGTCTGAGGGGCTTCGCTGTGCTGCCGTGTAACCCCGCGGTCAGCGGTTTAAACCTGCGTCCCCTCGCCCAAAGCGCTGCCTGAGATGGCTCCGCTGAGGAGCGGTCCCCAGTGTCCCCCCAAGCAGTGTGTGTGCGGGGTGGGGGATGTGGGTCTTCACAGCCACCCCGTGAGGGCAGAGAGGGAGGCGAGCAGGGCGCCATGACGGCCCGCGGTGGGTGAGGAGGAAGGTGTTACCTTTAGCTTTGTCTGAGATCCCTGAAGTAAAACCCTGCCCGGCCCTCGTATCTCAGGGCAGTCATGAGGGATAAATTGTGTTGGATCTGGTGTCCGTGTGGCTTAGCCCTCCACTGAGCTACTGGGAAATGTTGAGGGTAAAAGGTGAAAAAAGAGGGTCGAAAATCACTGGCCCAACCCCCTGCCTCCCCATTGGGCCACATGCTCCCTGCCTGAGCCTGTGTCTTCAGTGAGGAAAAGAAAGGGGGTTGTGTGCCTTGTTAATCTGTACCACCCATATATTCAACAGCTCAGTAACAAATATTGCCTATTTGTACTCTTATTTATTGCTAATATGTCATCATACTCACTGGTATTTATCAAGTAATCATGTTCCCTCCCTCCTTCATTGTGCAAGGCCATGGCAGCCATCAGATTAATGATTATGACTTATGTTACACTGTAAAAATTTCAAGCCACTCTCAGAAATCATTATTTCTCACCCATGTTGTGGTGGCAGAAATATTCCTAGAGCAGGAAGTACCTCAAAGTATGAAAGAAGGAGATGTTTCAAAAAGATGTGGCCCTACCCAAAATAAATGGCGTAACAGAACCAGGAAGGGACAGCTGTGCAGTGTGGGTCAACGAGGGCTTGGAAATGGTGAGACCATCCCCAATCTGCATCTTTCTCTTGAGCATCCTCCAGAGTGGTGTCTAGGAGGAGAGCAAATGATTGAGATCCCAAAAAGAGATTTACCTTAGGTAATCTTTAGTTATTTTAAAGCTGATGTCTAATCTTAGCTGTTTGATCATTCTGCAGTCAAGAGACATAGGGTATCTCCACCGGCTTGAGACAGGTTGGACAAATCACGTGAGGAAATGTGTCTCCAGTGGTTGTAGAATGGTGAAACCTGACCTACGTGTCTCTCTTGACTGGAGGCCTAGTTTATAGCTTGCTAATGTTAGGCTATATGAATCTCACCTCTATTTTTTATTCTTGGCTCTGCCAACAACTTGGTACAGTATCGTATGACTGTCCTGTGTAACATCTGTTGCACAAGAGTACAGGAGGGGAAAGTGCCTTATTTCATCAAGGAGCAAAGTGGGTGTGGTATCTACTACATACAGCACATAGACCCTGGTTAAGGAGAACATCTTTCTTTGGCAAACATATTTAATTCAAGAATATACTTGAAGGTAATCATGTACTTTACTGATTTTTAGTGTGGGAACATCAATGTGCAGATGCAGAGTGCTTTGAGATTCATCAGTGTGGGATTTTAGATAATTTCAATGTATTATTCTTACAGCATTATGTGTAAGTATATGCTAACTCACCCTGCCTGAGCTAAAGCTCTCCTTGCCAAGTAGGATATTACCTTGAGGAAGATCTTACAGTTCCATGGCTTTGTCAGCTCCACACAGTCTTATTTTCTTTATTTCTTGATTTACTCTCAGCACCTTGTAATATCAGGTTTAGTCTTACATTAAAAATGTGCTCGGTCAACATTTTTCTACCCCAGGTGTGTGTCTGAAAGTTTTTTGTCCTTTTGATCATCATTTCTACGTTTTTTTCTTTCCTCGTTCTTCAACATTACCGACTACTAATCTGGGCACTGACTTTATTCTAGGAGAGCAACTGTGTGTTGACACATTCTGTCCTGAAGGTGGGGAAATTTATGGTGCACAGTTCCAAGTACACAGCCCATTACTATGTATTATAGAGAACTTCCCTCTGCGCTGTGAAAACTTGTTATACCAGTTTAAAAATATGTCAGGCATGCACCTCCTTCCTCTAACATTAATCATTAATTAACATGTGATACTGACATTTCTGGTTGCTACTTAATAACGCAAAACAGCATTTTTTGTGCTTTTCTAACTTTTATCGTTCTCCAACATCGATGTCACAACATAGCCAACTGTCAGTGTCAGTCTTATGTACGGGAAGCCCATTCTGCAGCCCCCCTGGCAATGCTGCCCAAACCAGAGCCACTAGTACAAGCCCATGTTTACAAAACTCCTCTTGGCAATCAGACTCCTTTTCCTTGTGTTCCAGGCCAAAATTCAAGTTTCTTCTCACAGAATGTGCTTGTTGTATTTATTACTGCAAATAGCTGAGACTAGAGACATTAAACTAAGCAACTGCGGTCAAAGAGAATCTTATTCACCTGTTTAGGACTTTCTTCACAAGTAGATTTCCTTTTGGGTCTGTTTTGGGCCTGGACTTGGTAAGCAATTGGTAGAACTGAGCAGTTGGAAAAAAATATAGAATGATAGAAAGCTCTCTGTTATTTATTTGAATTTCTGTAGGCTTAGAAAGCTCAACAGTTAAAATTCAGAGCTCCCTTGTGCAAGGCAGTGTATATGAAGTGGGAAAAAAAATCCCGTTTTACAAAGCTGGTAATTTACATTTTGAACATAAGACAACAGATAGACAAAATAGGAAATAAATGTGCACTGAGAGATGAGGTAACTGTGCAGGAAACAGGGTTTAGACAAAGTGAAGGCTGCATCACGTTTATGGTCATTATAGTTTACTTACTGTTCTGATAAACATAATACTATGATTTGTTATTTGTGTAGGAGTGGTCATTGGAAACCTCAAGACAAGACCATGGCTTATTGTACAAAGCATTGTACAAATACCAGGTAGCGTACAGTCACTGTTATTCTTGTTTACAATCAGTAATCCCACACAAAATATGCTTCATGACTCATTTATACAACTTTTCCTCATGACTGACCATGTCCTTTTTTTGGCAAGGGACTTGCAGCTAGAGCCAATGAAAGGCTTTGGTGTCGCAGCACACCTTGCTTTTCAGTGCCTAGCTGGCAGAATGGATTTCCAAACAGTGACATAAACTTACACTAATCAAAACTTCAGGATTTGTCTGTGACTCAGCAGCAGACTGACATCCCAGCCTAGATGTCACTGCTGCCTCTCTCGTGCCAATTCACTGGCTTTTGTGGGGCTGTCAGTCAGGTCTGTGTAGTGATCCAGATTAAAACAAACAAGACAAACTGACAAGATTCAGACTGGGTGGGTGGTCTGCGAGATGGATAAGAAATAGGCTCACACGCTGCACTCAGAGGGTGGTGATCAGTGGTCTTAGGCTGGCAGTCTGTCACAAGGGGGGGCTCCCAGGGATCGATACTGGGCCCCACACTGCTCAGCACTGGGTGATGGGGCTGAAAGCACCCTCACCAAATTTGTTCATGACACTAAACTGGGTGGTGATACTAAACTTTGTGGCTGGAAAGCTGCCAGTCAGAGAGGGACCTGGGGGTGTTGACTGACAGCCGGCTGAACATGAGCCAGCAATGTGCCCAGGTGGCCAAGAAGGCCAATGGTATCCTGGCTTGTATCAGCAATAGCGTGGCCAGCAGGGACAGGGAAGGGATCTTACCCCTGTACTTGGCACTAGTAAGGCCGCACCTCGATGACTGTGTTCAGTTTTGGGCCCCTCACTACAAAAAGGACATTGAATGACTTGAGCGTGTCCAGAGAAGGGCAACGAAGCTGGTGCAGGGTCTGGAGCACATGTCGTATGAGGAGCGGCTGAGGGAACTGGGGTTGTTTAGTCTGGAGAAGAGGAGGCTGAGGGGAGACCTCATCGCCCTCTACAACTGCCTGAAAGGAGATTGCAGAGAGCTGGGGATGAGTCTCTTTAATCAAGTAACAAGCGATAGGACAAGAGGTAATGACCTCAAGTTGCGCCAGGGATGCTTTAGACTGGATATTAGGAAGTATTTATTTCCAGAAGGGGTTGTTGGGCGTTGGAATGGGCTGCCCAGGGCAGTGGTGGAATCCCCATCCCTGGAGGTGTTTAAGAGTTGGGTTGACATAGTGCTGAGGGATATGGTGTAGTTGAGAACGGTCAGTGTTAGGTTAATGGTTGGACTAGATGATCTTCAAGGTCTTTTCCAACTGAGATGATTCTGTGATTCTGTGAGGTGGACATGTCAGAAGGGAGAGCCATCTTACAGAGACACCTGGACGGGCTGGAAGAGTGGGCTAGCAAGAACTGTATGAAGCTTAACAAAGACAAGCGCAAGGTCTGGGACAGACCTTGGGACATTGTCCCACCTGGGACAACATAACCCAAGAGCCCAATACAGGCCAGGATCTGTGTGGCTGGGGAGCAGCCTTGCTGAGAGGGATCTGGGGGTCCTGGTGGACAACAAGCTGAACGCAAGTCATCAGTGCACCACTGCAGCAGTGAAGGCAAATCAGATCCTGGGCTGCATCCGCAGGGGCATTACTAGCAGAGATAGAGACATGATCATCCTATTCTACTCAACGCTTGTCAGGCCACACCTGGAGTACTGTGTCCAGTTCTGGTCTCTGCAATTCAAAAAAGACCCAGACAGACTGGAGAGGGTTCAGAGGAGAGCCACTGAGGTGATCAAAGGGCTGGAGAACCTGCCCTGTGAGGAAAGACTGAAGGAGTTGGGTCTTTTCTTCCTGGAGAAGACTCGGGAGGGACCTCATCACAGTATTCCAGTACTTAAAGGGCTGCTACAAAGAGGACGGAGGCTCTGCCTTCACAAGGATCCACATGGAGAAGACAAGGGGCAATGGGTACAAGTTGCACTGGGAGAGGTTTCATCTTGATATGAGAAAGATATTTTTTACAGTGAGAACAATCACTCACTGGAACAACCTCCCCAGAGACATGGTAGAGTCCCCATTGCTGGAGGTTTTCAAGATGTGTCTGGACAGGGTGTTAGATAATCTCATCTAGACTCCCTTTCCCACGAAGGTCTGGACCAGGTGATCTTGTGAAGTCCCTTCCAGCCTGGGCTGTTCTATGATTCCATGAACATTTTTGGAAGGAGTTTGTATCTTTTTTTAACCTAGATAATTTTGCATTTGGTTCAGAGTGTCATGGGACAAAACCAAACTTGAGGTTGAGGGAGACAGCAACCTTTGAAACTAGATAGATCTGTTGCTCTAGGGACAGGAATATGGAACTCCAAAAGTGGTGACCCAAGCTCCAAAAGAACTAAAAATGTTAACTTTCTCATAAGAGAAGATGGGAAGTTTACAATCCTGTCATCTGAGCTGCAGAGAGCAACTTCCATTCCTCCCCTGGGTGATTAGGGTGCATGTGTGGAAAGTGAGAGGTGAGTTTGAATGGTCTAATGGTTCAGAGACAACTGAGTCTTCTAGACTAACGCTTCCTAGACAAGCATTTGAGATACCATCACTTGCTGGAAAAAAATGGCCAAGATAGGAGGACCTGGGGAGAGCAGAGACTGTCAGCATTTATTTGGCACTCTATAGAAATGCCTTTAGCATTTAGTTCTATTTGTGATTAAGCCAGAAGGATATCTAATTTCCAGGTTGTGTTCTAAGTTAATTGAGAAATATCAGTGAGGCTGCTGTGGCCAGTGCCATTCTGTACCTGTACAGAAGCAGAGCTGAAGGCATCGAGAGCTGTGGTTATTTTTTTCCAGCAAGCCTTCACAGTTTTCCTTTTGTCTTCTGTATCCCCAGATTCACCTCTGCCCCCTTCTTTCTTCAGTACCTTATCTCCTTCCTGTATTGCTGAGGTCATCTCACTGTCCCCAAGCCATTCCTTCGGCCTCCTCCACCATCACCCCCACCCCACCAGTGCTTCTTGACCCACCCTCTTTCTCCAGAACTCTCCATCTTGCCTTTCTGGCTTCCTACTGCCTTCTCTCTCCATCAAGCCATGTCCCTCTTCCTTGTTGGTGCCTCCAGAGCCTAGTCTGGTAGGCATACTAGTAAGCTGTCTAATAAGTTGGACCTAATTTCTCTCCTCATTTCACTTTTGATGTTAGTGCACCTCACTGCTGAGACAAGATTTGCAGGTATGAGGAGAACTCTGCAGAATAAGAAGTTGCCTAATGAGTTGTCCTGTCTTCAGGGTTTGTCTGCAGTTCAGCTGGGGGGAGAGAAAGGAGAGCTGCAGTGTATTTTTGGCATTCAGTACCTCAGTTTCACTTAAATTCTAGTTTTGACTCCTAAATCCTTTATTAGCTCTAGTCCCTCATCTTTTCCTTCAGCAGATCCTGCTCTTAGAGCAAATATTTCCCTTTTCCCATGTTTGGTCTGTTTAGAGGGGGTGGGAGAGCCTTCTACTGGTTTTGCAATATCTGGCTGAAAGTGGCCCAATTTTAGCATGGTCCTGTAGCATTAATGCAATACAAAAGTATGCCTAATAGCTATTCCTTGGCTTCTAGTATTTAAAGCATAAGTTTTCTGACACTGAATGATAATTTGTTCTCCCATACATCCCAATGAGTACAGACAGCTAGTTACTTTTCAGTGTCAATGAGTTTGAAATGAATGCAACTTATTTTCCTGTGGGGAATGGAAACATATGTCACTGAATGGAATTAAATATTAATCATGTTATTTCCAAAGGGGAGGAGTGCAAGGAGAATCAAAGGAATGTAGAAGATTGTTTATTCTAAGAGAGCATAACTTCTGAATATACGTTCAGAAATAAACGTGTCTCTTTAAGTTGTTGTGTGTTTTAATGGTTTGGGCTTTTTTTTCTTTTTTTAAAAATTTCTGGTTTGATTCCTTTTAGAACTGAAAGTTAATTCTTCTAATGGTCTTCCATTGGCCCATAATATAAGTGTGGATGATCTTATTTCCAGTGCCCAAGGACAGGGTGTCCTGTCATACAGTGAGCTGTATTTTGCATTTGAGCTGTATTTTCTGTTTCAGCAGAACTGAATGGTTTATGGAGAAGGAGAGCGGCACGGAGGCATTCCTTATATATCATGTCTGGAGAAAGGATTTGCCATTGTCATCCAGGATGTTCTGTAACTGTTCTGGAAAGGGATTCTGGTAGGGCTGTGGGCTCTGTCCAGGGTCAGCTTCAAGTCAGTGGAACAAATACTGGTAATTTCATTAGGAGCTCAGTCAGGCCTTTACTAGATCAAGAAAAGGGTTTAGACTTCTGTAGCGGAATGTAAATGGACTTTAGACATTTAAATTTCATCTGCAATCCAAACAATCTCTTCTTACCAGCCATCTAAACCTGTATCTGCCTTATCTCTGTAGGTGCCTCTCAGTTTGACCTGAAAGTTCACTAGCAGCACATGCTGTATGAAGTGAACAGAAAATTTCAGCACAAACTTAACCTTGTTCAACATAGTGGCTTATACATTTTTCATCCTTAAGTGTCACTCAGGCTCAAAGTGTCCACAGTGTGTTTGGGGATATTTGCTTATGAACTGGGTTTCTATGGGTTTCTATATACCTTCATAGAAGCTGGGCTGGTGGATAACTTTCATGGTTCAGAAAGTGAAAGCAGATATAAAAGCTTCTAATCAAGGTGTTACAGCAAGAAGATGAAAGGAGGAAAGAGGGATGGAAATCCTCACCTCCAGACCTTCAAGGACAAATCACGTATTTTACATTGTCATTGATGGATAAAAAAATTCCCCATTGTGGCAATCCTCTAATCTCACAGGACAAGGCTATTAGAGGATAATCCTAGCCTAAATTGCAGCCCCTATGCTTGAGCCTTGGCTCTCCTAATGCTGTAGGATACAATTACAGAAGGAGGCCTGGAAACCACAGCCTTTGTTCTGCCTTATTGCTTAATTGTTTAATGAAGTATTCACTTCATCTAAGTGAGTGCTTTGTAATTTTGTACTTGCATGCAGCTGGCAGTGGCAACAAGCAAAGAACTGGCTTTTTTACAGAATAATTTGTTCTCTTGGTAAAAGAAGGTACCATTAAAGATATCAGGCTCCAGTAGTAAATAATTTGAGAGATTTCCCCGTAAAAGGAAATCTCACCCTTAAAAGTGAGGAATGAAAGCACATTTGTTACTTCTTTCCCCTCCCTCCCGTCTTTTTCTCTTGGTGCTGTGCGAAGACAGATGGAAGAGGTAGTGAGACAATTAGTACCAGATCTTGCACTAACAGCTCGGTTTCTAAGGTCAGGATACTGCTATCATGTGCACCTCTAAAACTGGAATGGGAGAGGCATTCCAAACTAAAAAAAGGATATATCAAAAAAGGCTCATATTGAGATGAGAGCAACATTCAGGCCCTTAAATAAGTGCAAAGTCACCATATGTAAGTGCAAAATAACATTTTAAAAGTTTATTTTTAAATCTTCTGTGGGTTTCAAGAGGAAAACAGTGGCCCTGTTCTGCTCTTGAAAATATTCCTATGCTCAGGACAATGTGTCAAACTCCACCTCCCAAGGAGTTCCCTCGTGAAGGTCAAGTGTTCAGAGACATCAGTTCCCTACCAGCCTGTGGAGCTCTGTACCTTCCAGTATTTTGGGTGTTTTGATCTTTTGAAGCATTTATTTCTCTTTATAACTATAGAAGGAACTTAGACAATTAGCTCCAGGCTTAGATATCATTTTTGGCTGGGCAGCTAAACACTAGACACCGGATATCAGGATCTTTGCAATAGGCTAGTGAGAGAATATGACCCTGGGAAAAGGAGAAAATGGTTTGAATGCTGGAGGCTTTTTTGAGTTCCAGCCATGCAGGGTCTCTTGCAAATGCTAAATACCAGAGTAACAGTGCCAGTCTTTAATATCAGGTTTTTCTTTAATAGCTATAAAAGTGTTTTATGAATAACATCAGTACAAACAGAACAAGTGATGTCACCTGTGCACTAATCCCTTCCTCTCTTGCCAGCCCTGCCTCTTGGGAGGTAATGCCTACGGATATTTTGCTGGTTCTCACAAGGAAAGGTGCTGCTTTGCTGAGCCCGCATTGCTAGAGGAAGACAGCAATGAGGGGTGGATTGCAGCTAGTTCACTTGTTGCTTTCCATACAAAGGCTGCTATAGGTGCCATTCGTGTGACATCCATGGAGTGCAGATGATGGGAAGGAAACCACACGGTGGCATTTGGCACATCAACAAACGGTGTGGTATAGGGCACCTGTATGTATATGGTAGGTACATGTTAATGCATTGATCTTGGCCCAAAAGAGGTGACAAATGCAGGGCTTATGACTGTTCCATTTAGAAGGAAGTACAGTGCAAACTTTTTGTTTGTCAGGATGCTTTGTAACTTGTTTTCATGAAACTAGCATTTTCAACATCATTTAACAAACCATTATAGGCCTTTTAATAAATTATAGTCGTTAACCTTGCCTAGGGTACCTGAGGGCAGGATTTTAATTCAGGCAATAAAGAGCCTGTTCTCTAGGCCAGAATGTTCAAGATCATAAGAGTCAGAGCCAACATCAATTCAAGGACCAACAGGAGCAAAACTGGCTCACAGCCATATTTGTACCTTTACCACCCTGATGGGTTCCTGCCTGTGCTTCTGTACAGAGATTTCTCAGGCTGCTTTTATCTGTGCCCACTCCAAGCTGCCTTTGTGATCTGTTCTTGCAGTTGGAAGAGCTGGGAAGGCCCTGGTTCCTTTGCCTCCAAGGACATACCTGCCAGCTTTTCTGTAGGGAGTTTCCTGCAGAAGGGTTGACACAGAGACGGGGATCTGACTCACGGCTGCTAGAGACACCTCCTGGAAGAGCTGTCATGGAATAGCCACGGGGCAGTCGTGATTCAGTCCTGAGCAGGCTCATTAGCACCTGATTTCTTAATGGCATCCCCTATACACTTATGTTACCAGCTATTTTTGTATCCTCTATGCAACCACGCCTTAACAGGAACTCTCTGTCCACATAAAAGAATGGTGGGGTTTTTTTCATCTATATGGAAATGCCTGCATAAAGTTTTGTTTAAACCCTTTAAGATGTAAGTTTTTAATTAAGAAGAAAAAACCCCCTTTGCTTAAAACTGAGGTTCAGTACCTTTTTCCTAGAACCAACATTTTAGCTTCTTTGAAGAAAAGATTTCAAAAAGGGTTGTGAAAATATTTCTTTGGCACATTTTTGGCTTAAAATACTGTCTTGCCAGGTCTGTTATCATAGCTGCTTATCGCTCTGAGGTAACATTTGGTCTTTGTTTCAAAGTTTCAATTGCTTGGTTTTAGTGTTATTACTGGCCGTGTCTTAACTTCTGTGGTTACAGATGGCCATAGTCTGAAATGGCTTCTGTGTGAACCAGCTTAATCCTCCACACTGAGCCAGAGGAAGATCAAAAGTGGCAGAGAGGAAAATGAAACAGAGGGCACAGATCACCCCTGTCTCAGCTGTGTGGGAGCACAGTTGTACAACAGGACCTGAGGCTGTCTAGGAGAAAAGGCACTGAATCATGACTGACAGGCATGACTCTGGTCTGAGTGGAGCCTTCGCAGTAAAAACTGATGAAGCAGTTAAATTGCATCTTCCACTCAGTCTGCTGGTGAGAGTTGTCCAGAAGCTGCCGAGCACAAAGCTGACATAACCTCTACCCCATTACCACAGTTTCCTGGAGGTTTACCCTGGGCTGGACCTCCCTTGTCACCTTGCACGCTTATCGGTGTGCTTGTTGACCTAGCTTGGTTCACTGCATTCCAGAGCTGGTCACTGAATGTTGTTTATTTGAATTCCTCTGCAGCTTCAGCACAGGCAGGTATACTGGCTCTTTTGATGTTTAAAGTTACAGGCTTCCTTCACCGTGGTGGCTTTGAACAATGTAATTGCTCCCCATCCTTCTTCTACAGTGTGGGAATTTGGGGATAATCAGTTAATTCAGGCTGATAACCAGTGTTCCCCGAAATTCCAAATATTATTAATGGTATCAGTATGGGTGGTCACGCTTTCTTACTTTTCATGAAGCCAGGCATAAAGCTGAAGCTCAGATAAAGAAACACCTGGCATTTGTATTCTTTAATATTTACGATAGTATAATGATTACCATTGCAGAGTCTTGCAAAGTGTTCACCTGCCCTGAGGGATGGAATGACTCGGCAGGATATCTGCATTACAGTTGGAATATTGTTCCTGCTGGGAGAGGACTTGAGAGAATATTTTTATTTTCCAACAGTTCCTGCTGGGCCTTGACATTTACAGTCCATCTGGACTAACACCTTCAGCAGTTTTCTTCTCTACCCAGCAGACTCTGGGCCAGCAGTGTGACAAGTGCATTAGTTCATCATCAAGCTGTGAGTAGCACAGTTGATTAGTTTTTATCATTCATTGCTTTTAGTGTGTCACAGAGAATTTACAACTTCCTTTACAGGTGGGGAAACTGAGTCATGGAGAGAAGAGGTGGTGTCACTTAGTTCACCTGTTAAGGAGGGTGGAAGAGGAGACACTGAGATCCTGGCTGGCTGAACACTGGCTGGGAGACCCATTCTGTGGATTGCTACCTATTCCTGAAAGTCTGAGGCATGAAGGCATGATTGTCACACTCTGCTCACCTCTTCTGCCTGGCTTGCTGATCCAGTCTCCTGAAAGGTCTTTCTGAATCACTTCTTCCCTCCAGAACCTCTTACCAATCTACACAAACTCATTTGGATCTAAAATTAAAACTCCCTAGGAAAGCCAGAACAGCCAGGCTTTCCCAAGCTGCGCTCTGCTGAATGTTGCAGCTCCCCAAACACATCTCTATTTCTCACAGATGTATTTCTTAAAGCAGAACAGGGTCTCCTCTTGCTTCCAAAGATCTTCCTAGGATTCGGTACAGTCGCCCATCTTGACTATTGGATTGCAACTGGTCCTCCAATGTAATCAGTGAGGATGCAAAGAGAGGGGCTGCAGGGAGAGTTGGGAGAAGAGAGTTTATACCCATGACTTGCACGGCTCTCAGGAGTACTTTCTCACACATGCTGTTCAGAGAGCTGCCTGATTAAACCGGGGGCTCATTCCCTGTGAGCAGTCGAGTAGAAAAACAACAGTGGCAGGACTGGCCTAACACATTAACCAGGAATTGCTTCAAGACGTGAGCTGTTATTGCCCTCTGCTGACAGTTCGCTATATAGTGCCACTCCTTCTGTTGTAGCACAAACAAGGATTTCTGAGGCTCTGTAGTAAACTGAAGGAACCTCCCTCAGACAGAGATTTTTGGGGTTTATTGCTTGATTTGTTTATATCCTTTCTCACTGTTATAACTTAGACTTACGTATCAATCATCTCACATCAAAGATAAGTCCAGTCTAAGCTGTTGAGCAAGGCAATGAGTGTATAGCTAGCAAGAGCCAGTTTTCGCCTGGAGAGCTTGCAGTCTACAGAGACGAGACAGATAAAGAGTAGCAGAAAAAAAAAAAATAAAAAAAAAAAGAATGATCAGCCCCATTTTACATATAGGCTGCTGAGATACTGAAATGTCTAGCTGAGCCCACAGAAAGGCAGCTCTATTACCCTGCCTGGAAGCTGTAGTCAGATGAATTCAAAGCAGAAATAAGCCACAAGTTCTGACTACAAGGAGAATGGATCACATTGTTGGCGTCTTCTTTTTTTTGCTTCTTTTTTTTTTTTTTTTTCTTTTTTTCTTCACAAGGTTAGATAATTCCTTAGCTCAACCAAAGTTGCAATTCAGTCAAATGCCGTATTGGGGTAAGCAGGCCAAGAAGCAATGACCTATGATAAATAGGAGGCTGGACAGTCACATTTCTTTTCTGCCTCTGTCAGCTTGCCCAAGGTCACGCTGTAGTTTTGTGAGAAAGCCAGGAAGTGAATCCAGTTGTTGTTTGGGTTTTTCCTTCTTTTGTCCAGGGCTTTAAAATCTTTTTTTCCTGTTGTTTACATTTCAGAATTATCTAGCAAATGGCTTATAGGAATGTATTTAAATGTTATAGTGATGAATGGGACAGAAAGGTCTAGGACATTTTTTTACCAGGATGTTGCTGTGGTAAATTTACTGTTTGGATTTACTAGTTTGGTAGCTGTGAGTGCTGAATAAATTGGTGTTGCATTTCAACCATCCAGTCCCTCATAAAGATTTCAGGCGGTCCATGGAAATATTCCTGGATTGGCTGCTTTGAATAAATGCTGACATGGCAAAAGACTAGAAGCTTACAGGAATATCCACAGACAGCAGACAAAAAGGACTGTTATCTTCAACAACTTCTATGTTACCATACTATGTGCATGGTAAATACTAAGTGTTTTTTCACAGGCGATGTAAAAGGATAAAAGTCTACTCTTGCCCCCAGACAAATGCTATGCCCCAACTCAAGCAGCAGAAGCTTCTGATTTCAGCGATTAAGACCAGTTTCCAAGCCCAGCTTTGGGGAGGAGACTGAACTGTAGTGGTGTCACTGTATTAAGTAGGTTATAGCAAGAATAATAGCAACAATAATAGTAAGTAATAATATTGATAATTGATAATAACCTCGGGCTAGTGAATAAGGGGCTGATTGTCCTTGCATGAATATTCTTGATGATCCCAATGAAAAAGGGGTAAACTGAGTCAGTTTTTTAGTCCTCTGCATGGGTGCTCTGGAGAGCACCTCACTTTTCTCCTGCAGGACCATCTTTCAGAGAACCAAATTCTCTCATTACCCTGCTCTTTCATTTGTTAAGTCTCTTTCATTTCTTACAGATTTTGCATTAAAACCTGATGCTTTCCCCCACTCCAGTATTTATGGCAGTGCTAAGAGTTGTTAAAATGTATTAAAAGGTGTTTTGTATTGTTAAAATGTATTAAAAGGTATTTTGTAGATTTGTGTACTTTCCAGATTTGTGTACTTATTTATAAGAATCTCAGAATTTATTTAAAAAAGAAATTTAACCCCCAAGGAGGGAGATTAAAAAATAGAATATGAGTTCTGACTTCACACTAAGGACTTAAAAACAGAAAAGCAAGAGAAAGTACACTAATTTTAAAATCTTCTTAAGCTAATCTAGTGAGGTCTTGAAAGATAAGGGAGACTAACTCAGAAGTATTCACTATGTCTATATTTATACAATATCCTAACACTCAGAATAGAGATTTTATTATAGGATTAACTCCCTTAAACAACAGATGGTAAAGTTTTAATTGCATGAAGGGTTATTTTCATAAACAAGTACAAGAAACAAAATACTCAGCTAGACTGAAGAACACATCAGGAGAATGACTTCATGCGTTCATTTGCTTTCTCCTTCCCCCCATGTTCTATATACATTTTACTAATTCTTTACTGTTTCTTTCCAGAAACATCACTCAGTGTCTACACTGAGAATTTTGGGCCAGGAAGTGGAGAAGACCAGAGCTGGTATATATCATATTATCCTTGATGTTGACAGGGTAGAGTTGACAGGGAAAACATTGCTCATCTTTCCAATAATGATTTCATCCACTGTAATTGTTTATAGGAGGACAGGTCTGGAATAAAACCTGAGTGCCACTTTGGAAGACTTAACGCCTTCTCTTGTCATCAGCAGCTGAGGCAGCCTGAATGTCAACATTCTCTTATTGCAGTTAATTTGTCCTTAAAAACTCCTTCAGAAAGCAGATTGCGGTTGGAGCTTCCGCTCTCTTAGACATGACCCATTACATCAGACCGCACTGACATACGGCTCTAACCAGCCAAGCTGCAAACAGCCTCAGACGTTGCCATCCGTACCTGTTCTGCCTTTCCAGGAGGTGACTTTCCTTCAGCAGAATCGGTGGATGAGATCCATGTCTATATCCACATTGAGTCCAACAGGTTAACTTGCACTGCTATGAAAGTTAGTTTAAAGTTGGTTGTGTTTTGATCTAGGCTACAGGAATGTTTCTCATTTTCAGTTAACTTCACAATATTACAAGTTTTGGTTTCAGCAGGCTGAAAATACTGTCCTACCTAAGGAGGGAAAATTAAAGTCTCTTGTATTAAGTAACTATGAACAACAGTCACGAATCAAACCCGTGAATCTGGCTTAAATTTTAGTGGTACAAATTCAATTTGTTATTTTATCATCTGGTTTAGTTTTCATTTTTTTCTCTATAACAAACACAATCAATAAAATCTACAATAACCCTGTGATGCTCCCATTATCACAACTCCAGGATACAAATATTTAAATTATTAACATTTTAGAAGTCATATAATGAAAAGTACTAGTTGGCCACATCAAAGTTTAATGAATGATTTTCCCCTTTCCAAATACACAATGGTATTAGGGGTACATTTCTACTATTTTCTTTTTATAAAAACTATGGGTTTGACAAAAACAATTCCTAATATTGACAACAAGGAGCCAGGAGATGGTACATCATACAATACAGAGTGAGAAAGGTATAGCTTTAATGTTTTTTTTCCCTCCTTTGCAAGTGTAAAACAGGATGGGGATGCGTTATTCAGTGGCTAAATTCAGAATTAGTATAATCAAGGTGCAATGCCAGTGAAATCAAGACAAATTAATCCTACTCATTGCAGTGTGAGATTTGTCCCATAGCTTTAGGTCTTCAGGGAAATTTAACTGTTTGTCTATTCCCCTTATTGCTTAGAAAAGGCACCCAGCATTTCCACAAGATTATTTAAATGTAGAATTATTAGAAAATTTTGCAGCTACAGAGATAGATGGGTTTTACATAAAATCTCTGCTCTTTGTAGCAACCCAGTGTGATACTGAGCAAGATAATGGTCAGAAAGAACATTGCCAGGCTCCTAATGAGAAACTGTTGACAGTAAAATTACCTCAACATTCATCAAAAAAGCCCATAAATGTCAAGCATGGGGCCTTTGATGCAGTAGCTCATAATTCCTGTTCAGAAGCCTTTGCAGTCTTTTCAGGGCATTCAATCATCCTGCTTTTCTGCTGATTTTACTGCAAACTTTGTTGCTGAAGAAGTCCAAGGAGCAGGTGTCAGCATTGTGGATGCCACTGTTACAGTGCCATTGGTTCACCGTGAGACCTCAGGCAGAGCACATTTGGCCTCAATTTCCCCATCTGCAATACAGGAATGACAATATAGGAATTACCCAAAGGCAAATCTATGAAGGGCACAGTGTTGCCATCCAAATGCTCAGAAATCATGAGCTCGATGGTAAAAACTATGCTGCTGACTTTTGCCAATGACTTAGTCATGTATTTTTAATGTTAACTACGTCCAGTTTTTTGTGCCTTTGTAGTACACACTTTCAAGTTCTCTCCTCCACAGCTACAGGAGATTACTTTAAACCAACACATAACTAATTCCTACGCGGTCTGCTGAATTCTGGGTTGGGTGGACTTAAGAAAATGACAAGTTTATATAAAAGCTTATATAAAGTCCCATTCTATTCTTTGGCTCTGTGGAATGTGGAAGGTATAAATACATGAGTCCTGAGGACCTGAGTCCTCTGTTTAACTCTGTCTTCAGCATGTATCCCCTAAATGGTGTGGTGAGGCAGTTTGCTGCCTGGTCCATGAATTAAGAACAACCTTGTGCTGAGTGTTACTGTAGCTACTGCTGCACCCTGGCTTGTTTGTTTGCCTTGTTCATGGGGGGAGACTGAAGTTACATCACAAGTGATGATATGATCATATCCTCCAGATTTTGCGAATGTATCTTTTCTGGAATTTCCAGGTAAAGGCTCAAAGCCATTCTTCTAAGGCCTCCATGGACCCTGAGGTCAGTGGCTGGATAGCTCATCCCATTCATACTGGCAATTCCTTGCATTTTCTTGACCAGTTTCCAGCCATTCCTGTGTATATGAATAGAAAACGTGTCCCTGTCTGTCATTTGCAGTGATGAGCTGCATCCTAGAGGCTGTACACAGATGGAGTCGTACTTAGTTTACGGAGAAGGCTGAGTGTATGACACATGCTATTAGGGTCACTTGAAACTAGGCTAATTACCTGGCAGACATCGCTGCAGAGCAGATTCTTTAATAAAAATGAATGGGGTGACAAGGGATAGACTGCTTGCTATTTTGGGACAAACTCTCTCCTCAGGCAGCAGATAGCCACAGCAGTAAGGCTTCCAATCTATCATTCGGTTTGCTTTTTCTTGGCTGTAGAACTTAATTAACAATTCTGGAACCAGTCTGTTTCCCAGGAATAGCCTGTAAATCCGTTAAATTAAACACTAAAGGCAGATGTGGGCAAAAATAAAAATCCCACACAAGTCAGCAATGAAAAACTATGTTGCTTTGTCAATCCACAGGGGCCAGTACAGGAATGTGCTAAAACCTTCTGAAGCTTTTCTGTCTAGTGGTTCAAGCAGGAGGGAAATGTTCCTGTGGATGCCACCATTTTTGGAACTGATGATTACTAATTACATAATTACTTTATTGCATGAAATAGTACAAATACTGTGAAAATGGAGTTAAAACATAAATATTTTTTCTCTTCAAGATCTGAAAGTACAACAAAAACATTTGTCATAGCTGTGAATTAGACTGAAAAAGACCACGAGCTTAGAAAAGAAGTGTTCTGAAGGATCTGAACTCAGTCATCCAGTGCTTCCTCAACTTCCATGGATTTGAACTGTGAAGGAGCTCGAGGGATTGTGGTGTTTGATCTTTTACAGATAAAGCCAAGGATAAGGTAACGCTCACACCCTCTGCCTATCAAATAAACAACCAGACCACCATTTTTGATAGTTAACTTCCCCTCCCATCACCATTTTGTCTTGCTAAAGGATGCCTGTTCTTAACGTTACATAGCACTTCCATTAATGTCAGTCTGCTCACAGGGAATAATACTAAAGACACCTATATGTCTCTGTAATATTAGTGTCTTATGAGGCCAGTCAAATTCAATGAATCCATGTGCAGGAATAAGATGACCAAAATTTGATTCCATTTGAGTGTAACTATTTCAAATGAAGCAATTATTCTTTAAAAATGCAAATTTTATTTTCTTCAGAAATTATAAGCAGGAATTAATGCCAAGCCTCGTTCTTGCGTAGATGACAATCAATTGCAGAAGGAGAATTTCTAAATATCTGAAAGAATGTGCTCATCCAAACTATCACTCATGTTTTAAGATGGCCAGTGAAACCATTTTATTACTGCAGTTAGTTGGAAAGAACACTATTCTGCAAAAATCAGATAATGTACTTATTTCTAAAAGCCTGGAACAAAAGAGCCAGTAGAGATTTGCTGAGTAGTTGCAAGATAGCCATTAAATATAAATATTTTTAAAAACAATTTACTCTTTCCTAATGCTTTTAGAGCAGCATGTGGGAACAGAGTCTAAGTGAAGCATCTTACTGCATTAAAAAGGACATGATGAAGGTTATTGGGCTCCAGATTTAACCCTTCTATCTCTTAACTGCTCATAACAGTTCCTAACCTATATAAACTGTGTGAGTTTATATAAAACTTACCCATCTTTCCTAGTGATAACTATTCAAATTTATATTTTTAAAAAAACTGTTCCAAATGCTGCATGTTTTTCACATTTCTATAGAAACAAACTATTTTTAATGGTGCGTTTAAGTTCAAGTTTCCATTCCTTAAATTAAAAATAGCAGCAGAACTGGAAATTGCTTTCTCTTCATCCTGAGTATGCATTGTAGATGGAAAAGAGAATTGCTTTGTGGGGCTGTATACGTAGAAATGATACAAGTATTTATATCACTGGTTTGAATGAAAATGTGTAGGCCAGTTAGAAAGAAAAAAGGCTGATTTTTGCTCAAACTATCCAGGTCTTGCTCCAGTATAAGAAATAACAGAATTTAATTCTGCTACTCAGGCAGCGAAGTGTCATTCAACACCTTGATCCCAGTGGTGCACTTGATAAGACTACAGTCCATTGCTACCTCGCGGGGGGCAGATTGGCCGAACCAGACCACTTCTCATAACGGGGCCAACGACAAGGCTGACACTACCAGCAACGTCCTTTGCAAGGTGGCTCTCGTGCTTAGGTCATTCTGCAGTAGACCTGCAGCAACTGCACTGCACAGCACTTGGCCTGGGCTTCCTCTAGCTCCATACAGCACCTTCATGGCCCAAAGGCCCAAAGACAAAAGTGCTGACTTTTCATTGTGGCAGTTTTACAGTTCAAACAGGCAGGCCTGCCAGTGGGGTGGTTTTTAATATGATGCTGAGGGTGCTCAGGAGAGTTAGACAAGGCCTGTGGGTATAGTATCAGGGCACTGTGAAGTGCTGAGTAAGCCTTGGCTCGTCCATACTGCCTAGGAGTAATTGATCCCTGGAGAGAACTGTCCCAGGACTTTACTGGGTATCTGTTTTGTTCAGTTTTGGGCCCCTCACTACAAAAGGGACATTGAATTACTTGAGCGTGTCCAAAGAAGGGCAACGAAGCTGGTGAAGGGTCTGGAGCACAGGTCTTATGAGGAGCGGCTGAGGGAACTGGGGGGTTTAGTCTGGAGAAGAGGAGGCTGAGGGGAGACCTCATCACCCTCTACAACTACCTGAAAGGAGGTTGCAGAGAGATGAGTCTCTTTAACCAAGTAATAAGTGATAGGACAAGAGGGAATGGCCTCAGGTTGCACCAGGGAAGGTTTAGACTAGATATTAGGAAGCATTTCTTTACAGAAGGGGTTGTTGGGCGTTGGAATGGGCTGCCCAGGGAGGTGGTGGAGTCCCCATCCCTGGAGGTGTTTAAGAGTCTGGTTGACATAGTGCTGAGGGATCTGGTGTAGTTGAGAACTGTCAGTGTGAGGTTAACGGTTGGACTAGATGATCTTCAAGGTCTTTTCCAACCTAGATGATTCTGTGATTCTGCGATCTGATCACTCTAGAGGAGAACTGAGGAATGAACTAACACTCATACAGACAGGGAACCAAGGATATGGGAGCAAACATACCTTAAAAAAATCCTTTTTGATTCATGATACTTCCACATTTGGAGTTTTAGTAGCTGTAGGTAGGATTCACCTGATCTAACTTAAGACATAAATCTGAGTTTAGGACTTTAGGCTACTTTTACTGCTAACAAAGAAAAAGGCCCAGTGATTCACCTGATCTTTCTTAGATGCCTATTTAAGGATGAAATGGATAAGCCTTCATGACTTGGCTATGTGGAACTTCAGAAAAAATGTGTTTGCTGAGAGGTCATCCCATGTTGATCACCATGGATTGATACTGAGGCTGATATCATTCAGTATCATAATCAATAATACATCCTCAGCAAATCTGCAGATGATGCGAAACTGGGGGAATGGCTGACACACCGAATCATAGAATCATAGAATCATTCAGGTTGGAAAAGACCCTTGGGATCATCGAGTCCAACCATCAGCCCTACTCTACAAAGTTCTCCCCTACACCATATCCCCCAACATCTCATCTAAATGACCCTTAAACACATCCAGGGATGGTGACTCCATCACCTCCCTGGGCAGCCTATTCCACTGTCTGACCACTCTGTCTGGGAAAAATTTTTTCCTAATGTCCAGTCTAAACCTCCCCTGTTGCAGTTTAAAGCCATTCCCCCTTGTTCTGTCACTAATCACCTGTGAGAAGAGACCAGCACCAACCTCTCTACAATGTCCTTTCAGGTAGGTGTAGAGAGTGATGAGGTCTCCCCTCAGCCTTCTCTTCCTCAAACTGAACAGTCCCAGCTCCTTCAATCTCTCCTCATAAGATCTGTTCTCCAGGCCCTTCACCAGCTTCGTTGCCCTCCTCTGCACTCGCTCCAGCACCTCGAGATCTCTCTCGTATTGAGGTGCCCAAAACTGGACACAATACTCCAGGTGTGGCCTCACCAGTGCAGAGCACAGGGGGACTATCACCTCCCTACTTCTGCTGGTCACACTATTTCGAATACAAGCCAGGATGCCGTTGGCCTTCTTGGCCACCTGGGCACGCTGCCGGCTTATGTTCAGCTGTTTGTCAATTAGAATCCCCAGATCCTTCTCTTCCAGACAGCTCTCCAGCCACACCTCCCCAAGCCTGGAGCCATGCATGGGGTTGTTGTGGCCCAGGTGCAGGACCTGGCACTTGGCCTCGTTGAAGCTCATCCCGTTGACGTTGGCCCACCGATCCAACCTATCCAAGTCCCTCTGTAGTGCCTCCCTATTTTCATGCAGATCGACACTCCCGCTTAACTTGGTGTCATCTGCGAATTTGCTGATAAGGCACTCTATGTCCTTATCAAGATCATCAATAAAGATGTCGAACAGAAATGGTCCCAACACCAAGCCCTGAGGAACACCACTTGTGACTGGCCGCCAGCTGGATTTAGCTCCATTGACCACCACTCTCTGGGACCGTCCATCCAGCCAGTGCTTGACCCAGCAGACCATTTGCTCATCCAGGCCATGGGCAGCCAGTTTTTCTATGAGAATCCTATGGGGAACTGTGTCAAATTCTTTTCGAAAATTCAGGTAGATAATATCCACAGCTTTTCCCTCATCCAATAGTCGGGTCATTTTGTCATAGAAGGAGATCAGGTTTGTCAGGCAGGACCCGCCTTTCATAAACCCATGCTGACTAGGTCTGATCCCCTGGTTGTCCATTATATGACTTTTAATGGCACTCGAGATGACCTGCTCCATGACCTTCCCTGGCACCAAGGTCAGACTGACAGGTCTATAGTTTCCTGGATCATCCTTTCTGCCTTTCTTGTAGATGGGTGTCACATTTGCCACCCTCCAGACCAATGGGACCTCCCCAGTTAGCCATGATTTCAGGTAAATCATGGACAGCGGCTTGGTGGGCACATCTGCCAACTCCCTCAGCACCCTTGGGTGTAACCCATCTGGTCCCACAGACTTGTGTGCATCCAAGTGGTGTAGCAGGTCTCTGACCACCTCAACTGTGCTGACCTCATTCTGCTTCCCATCCCCATCTCCCAGCTCATGAGGCTGGGTGTCCAGTGAACAGCCAGTTCCACTGCGGAAGACTGAGGCAAAGTAGGCGTTGAGCACCTCAGCCTTTTCCTCATCCTTAGTTACCATGTTTCCTTCTGCATCCAATAAAGGAGGGAGATTTTCCCTAATCCTCCTTTTGCTGTTAATGAATTTATAGAAACTTTTTTTATTATCCTTAACAGCTGTAGCCAAGTTGAGCTCTAGCTGTGCTTTGGCTCTCCTAATGCTCTCCCTGCATAGCTTCACTACATCTTTATAGTCTTCATGAGAGACCTGGCCCCTCTTCCAAAGGCAATAGATTCTCCTTTTGTTCTTGAGATCCAGCCAAAGGTCCCTGTTTAGCCAGGCCGGTCTCCTTCCCCACCTGCTTACCTTTTGACATGCGGGAACAGCCTGCTCCTGTGCCCTCAAGACTTCTCTCTTGAAGTATGTCCAGCCTTCCTGGACTCCCATATCCTTCAAGGCAGCCTCCCAAGGGATTTTGTTAATCAGTCTTTTGAACAGGTCAAAGTTTGCCCTCCGGAAGTCTAAGGTGGCAGTTTTACTAACCCCCTGGCCTGGCCTCAATCCAGAAGAACCATAATCTAAGGAGAAATGCAAGTTTCTGCTAACCCCAAGCACCAGTACCTGACTGGGAGCTGAGCGGCAGAGCAGCCGTCCTGCTGAAACCAGGCTTACAGTGGATGCCCAACTGAATACGAGCCAACAGTGCACTCTCATCACAAATAAACAGAACGCACAGTGAGCAATACTGACTGACTGAAAGTGGCCAGCAGATGGAGGGAATATTTTATTCTCCTCTGCTCAGCACTGGTGAGGCCATATTTGGAATACAGTCCAGTTTGGGCACAACCAGTACAAAAGGGATGTGGAGAAACTGGAATTGGTCCACTGGAGGGCTACCAAGCTGGTTACCTAGAGAACGTGGCCCACAGAAGAGTGGGGGAAGCTGGACTTGTTTGCTATGACACAGAGGAATCTAAGTGCAGTCTAACTGTAGCCTGTGACTGCTTGAAGAGAGTTACAAAGATAATAGAGCTGAAGTTTTCTCAGTAATGTCAGATAATGTAACAAGGGGCAATGGCCAAAAAAATGCACCTTTGAGGCTCAGACTGAACATTAAGAAAAAATATTTCACCAGGAGGGTTGCACAGCACCGTAACAGATTACCCAGAGGAGCAGCTGAATCTCTGTTGTTAGAGGTTGTCAAGACCGTAAATCCATGCCTGAACTGCTCCGGTGTCGGTAAAAGCCCAGCTTTCAGCACAAGGATGGACATTCCAACGAACACATCTCAGATTCTGTGATAAACTGAAGATGTACAGCCTGAAAATTACAGCTGGGTCAACACACTGCCAGGTGAGAATCTCTGCTGAAGCCCACGGGCAGTGGCTTTCGCGGTGTACCCTTTGTGAAACTAAACACACCCAAGCCATGCTCAGCCTCACTGGAGTCAGCAACAAAATTCTCTAGAGCTGGGACAAGCGATTGAACTGATGGATTTGCTGAAGGAGACAAACTAGTAACACATACAGTTCATAAGCAGATCTATTCATAAGGAGCAACAGACTACTGTTACAGGCTTTTGTCTATAACATATGAACAGTATTGGAATCCATTATATGTACTACCATCATCTCTGGCATGTCTCCAAGCCTTTTACTTCTCTATTAATAACAATAAATGGAAATTCTCATCCAGAACTATGGAGACAGGTACTGAACAGGGTCATCTGAGCTCCTTCCCAGCCCCTGTGATTCCCCAAGTAACCTGGGATGTACTAAACTGATTTTTGCAGCACAGAGTTCCTTCTAAAACCACAGACTAAATTAATTGCTGAAAAAAACCATTTGGTTTGATTTTTCTTAACATTTATTCTGTACTTAGAATAAATTTATTGTGTCTGGCATATGCAAGAAGAGAAATTTAACTTGCAGGAAGAACAAAAATATAGTCCCCAAAGGCAACTGCGTGAAGAATCATAAAGCACAGCTAAGGAAACAAGATTCATTTCTTCTCATCCTGAGAGTGTGACCAGACAGGCTTACGCTTCTGAATGAAGGCTTCAATACCTTCCTGCCCATCTCTCAAAGTCAAATTGTCTACCATGACCTGAGTAGTCATTCTGTAAGCAGTATCGAGGTCCTGTGTCATCTGTCTGTAAAAGGTGGCTTTCCCCAATGCCAGGACAGATTTGCTGCTTTCACATATCTTGTGAGAGATTTTCATGGTCTCTTCTTCCAGCTTGTCTTCTGGTACCACCTTGCTGACAAGCCCGTGCATTAATGCTTCTTGGGCAGAAAGAGGTTCACCCGTGAAAAGCATCTCTAATGCCACCTGAACAAGAAAAAATACTGTATTAAGTCAATTCAACTGCCTTATTGCTTTGGTTTGTTTGGGGAATTTCAGCCTCCTCCTTCAAGTACAGGTTACTCTTTTGACAAATGTAGGATTTAAATCTTTTGGCCTCTTAAACTGCCAAGGAATTGTTATGAGGTTTCAGCAAAGAGCACTGGGTCTAAAGCTGGCCTTTTTTCCAACCTGCCCACTGATGCCAGCTGTCCCAGGCTGACACCTCTGGGTTACTTTTCAAAAGCCCACAGTCTCTAGTGATTGCAGTAGGAATTGAGAGATGTGGATGGTCCACAATGTCAAATGACTGAACTCAGTATTTTAAGCTGGGCATATAATAATAAATAAAGACTTACTATGTCAATGTGTAGTTTTTAAAAATACCTGCCTTAGTTTTAAGTTTGGTTGGGGTGTTTTTAAATATGCACTTCTTATAGCCGCATCGGTTTCAGTCTCCTGCTGCTGCCAGCATCTTGTACTTGAGGTTTCAGATTACAAAAATCCCCCAAACACTCAGTGACTATTCAATGTTATATACCAATAAGAATTTTTTTCCATGATTCCTGATGCAACTGACCAATGCCCTGAATCACAAGAGCTGATTATCCTCATTAGTATCTTTGCTCTGGTAGCCACAAACAGTGGCAACAGTTCATTTGATAAAAGGTTAAATCAGCAATCCTGAGAACTGCAGGGAATGTTCTTGCTACATTGAAAAGTGGCACAGAGAAAAGTATGTCACACACATCTAAAAAAGGTAGTCATAAACCCCAGAAACAGCTACAACTGTACACTATAGGAACACTTGCAAAAATACCCCACAGGCAGACTATATTTGAACAGGATGATTTACAGATGGGACATTTAAACTTGAAGTTCTTCTACAGCAATTGGGCTTGTGCAATTAAGTCATTGCGTCTCAACAGAGCCCTGCTGGGCTCAGAGAGTCTGTCCTCCTGAATCCAACTGGATCAGAACTTAAAGCTTCTTTTCTCAGTTACAGAAGCTTTACAGATCATACTACTGTTTATGCAGTGAGAGATGTGTGGTCACAATCAGTAGGAAATAAAGCAAGAAGAAAGTACAGGAGGGTTTTAGATGCTATTTAAAGCATCTTGATTTACACCCAGGCAGATCATGCTGGCAGCGAAATGTCACTGCCTGGCAAGAACTGATACCGTGGTGGAACTGATATCCTGAACTTGCAGGGGTTTCCTCGTCAGGGGAGAACATCATTGTCTAAAGCCCAGAGCTGTCTGTTGGAAGGAAAGCGATTGCTGAGCTGGTGTGCTGCTGGTGTGAGTTCATGCTGGTTGGGACTGCATCGGTAGGAAGCTGCTTTCCCTAAACAGAGTTCATCCCTTTATTATTTTTCCCCAGTCCAAAGAGTTATGAGGATGTTTTTTGCAATGAAGTATTTTGAATGTTGTATGGCAGGAAAATAAAGTTCAGGAAATGGAACTGAAACATGAGAACCTAATTCTTGCAAAATGACAAAGAGTATCTGGGAAGGGAGCCTACCTTTCTTGGAAGAGACCTGCCCAAGGCCACAGCTGGTGTGGAGCAAAACAGTCCAATGTTTACTCCAGGAGTAGCAAATTGAGATTTCTCACTTGCCACTGCGATGTCACAGCTTGCCACAAGCTGACAGCCTGCTGCTGTAGCCAAGCCATTTACTTTGGCAATCACTGGTACTGGAAGTTTCTGGATTAAAGTCATAACCTGCATGCACAAAAGAAAGTTGTCAGTCCCTGAAACTTAAGTAGTGGCTGTTCTAAAACTTGCAATTGCTTCACACACCTGAATTTCACACACCTCAGCTTTATTAACTGGGGTTTAGAAAAAGAAGTAAGCTTTCTGTAAAACCTCACGCACAAGACCACTGCTGTTGCAGTATCTTCTCAGCTGTGTTTATGTAGCACGAGTTGGTCTGCAAAGGCCAGTGGAAATGGAAAACACAGGAAAGAAAGGCAGAAACACTTGTTATCGGATCTGTATGGAGCTTGGGTGCCTCTGCGCTGCGGGTCTAGAGTTCCTGGCTGTGGGAAGATGTGTACTGGAGACACACCATCCCCACCTCCATTTGCCCCATAATGGAAAACTGGCTTCATAAAAATCTCTGTCCTGAGAAATGAAACCAGACTCTCGATGGTTTATGCATGATCTTGAGTCTGGGTTGATCTCACCCAAACACAATCATTGGATGTCTTTCCAGGCTTACTCTGCATTCCAGGGAGGGACTTACCTGCCAAAACCCAACTTTTCCTGCTTGCATTAGACATACTATGGGAAAATACACTCATTGTATCTCTCTCTCTCAGATAATTCTTGAAGGTTGGACATTCAACTTTAGACAGCTGAAGTTAAGAAAGATTAATTTGTCTTAACTTTTCTAACTCAGGTTTTCCTTCCATACAGTGGGAATCAATAAACTCACCTAATTTTAATGCCTGAAGATAGAAAACACTAGTTAGATGACTACAGTCATTATCTGGATTAAAAAATAATGTCTCATATTAGCACACTGCAGCAAGATAACAAATTTTCATTTGTTAATTCAATTTTTCCAGTAGGTGAAGTCCAGCAAATTTTATGTTCCTTAGGTAAAATTACGTACATTCAGTGTTGTATTTCATCAGTCTGTCTCCATTCTTCTATCTCTGTTTAAAAACAATTTTTCAGTGGATCTTGAGAAGCAGACAACAAAAGAATAACAACACTTGCATGTGTGCTGACAAATAACTATAGAACGCTCTTGTGGTTATAAAAATTCAAAGTCAACAGCTTCTCTGAAAAAAAACAACAACCCTGGTACTTATGCTTTTGTATCTGAAAAGCCTCTTGAGAAGTGATATTCTCGGCTGTCTCAAACGTGTATGTGGCAAGTACTTAGTTCTCAGATACTGCATTATACAGTATTGCTAACACCGTTATATGCATAGGGAAACAGATGTAGCAGCTGAGATGATCTGCTTAAGGTCACCAATCATAGCCAGATGTAGAAGCCAAGGTTCCTGAAAACCTGAAAGTCCAGTGCTCCACAATGCTGCAGGCATGTCATTTAGGGTAGGATCCATTCTACTTAAGTATTACAATTTAGGAAGACATGATGCCATTTTGGAAGCCCCCAAAAGTACCTTTCTCTATTAACCAAAAAAGAAGCAAAAGTCCATTATTCTACCACACAACTAAAATTTAAATATTAGTTAGGATCCTAAATAAAGCCTGAATTAAATTTCTCTATTTCTGTTTGCCTGTAAAGTGCCATTATTAACCAGTAAGACCTTCTTCCTCCATGGGGATAACAGTGAGTTGTGATTTATGAGAAACTTAAATCCCTTTAGGATACTCAGGTAGAGAGTTTAAAGCACTTATCACTACCATGAACATCAGAAAAGGGATCACTTCAAGTGTCATTTCATCTCTTAGATTTAATTTCTTCCTGACCTTGCTTTGCCAGTTTCACAGAAGCATTTAGGTTGGCAGTGACCTCTTGAGATCATCGAGTCCTACCCCCCTACTCAAGCAAGCTCGGGTAGAGCAGGTTGTCCAGGACTGTGTCCAGTTGAGTTTTGAGTATCTCCCAATCTCTGAATTTCATGGTCTCAGGAATTTTCATCTGAAATTGGTATACCATTTTTTATTTGTAATAATGCCCCTTACTAAACTTACTATAGAGTAAGGCACCATTCTCACAAAGAAAGCTAGGCATGTTTTTAACTCTAAATGCTGACATTGTTATTTTTTCCTATGTCTTTTTATTAATCAAAGTTAAGCTTGCTATACTACTCATTAATCCTGAATATAGCCACAGTGCTAGATATACATACAGGACAATTTAAATTCTTCTGGTCCTGAAAGCAACAAATTTTCCAGGCAAAAGGGGCGGCACTTAAGAAGAACTGCTTACCTCTGCACAGATTTCAAACACTTGGGAATGATGCTTCATATCATCTTCACTTGACAGTTCCTTTAAATCATGGCCAGAACAAAATACTGGTCCTTCAGCTACAAAGAATTTCAGTAAAAGTCAGTCTGAATTAATCAAGAAACCAGGGGTAGTAGCATATCAATCCCCCAGCTAAAGGTCTGTCAATGGTCAAAAAGGAGCTTGGGGAGAGAGTTTCACACAGCATTCCAAAATACTGCCTCCTGGGTTTTGTAACAACTTTAAGTTGCTACAATGCAACATTTAACCACAGTGACACCCATAAATATTATTAAGGGCCTAGTTTTACTTCCATTCCAAGTTAACTCAGTTAAAAACAAGGCACTTCACACCTCTGAGCCCAGTTTCTTGTGAGGATGCTGTTCTAAACAGCTCCTTGGTACAATGTAAACTCGTCAGCTGGAGCATGGTAGGAGTGCTCTGCTCTCAGACTAATACACAGTTAGTCCCTATTTATTGTATCCAGCATTAATGATTAACTTTTGCTAAATAAGCATCGATATTTTTGTGTCATGGCGTTCAAGGCCACAATGGCGCAAAAGAAAAAAAAGAAAAAAAAAAGTTCTGCCAGAGGAGAACCAGAAGGTTTGTTGGGGCCTCTTTTCCTCCACTGCTAAATTGTCATCTAGAGAATCCCAGAAAGCATGTCCATGGTTTGGGCAGCAAAAGAGCAGGTTTCTGTGGACTTAAGCTTTGGATTTGCTTGCCTCCAGCGGCATCTAAGATCAAAACAGCCTTTAGGGGTACACTATCTTTACAAGAGTTTTCCTTTGTCATGAGGGTATCTGACATAAGAATAAACCAATTTGATGCTTTTGAATCCTTCAGAACTTCTCAGGTATTTGTATAGATGTGACAATTCCAGCTACAACTACGCAGACAGGACCTTACCTACACATTTGTTTCTCAGGGATCAGATTGTGACACAGGCTATCCAGAAATAACCACACAATTAACATCAGTCAGCTCATGGGATCAGCAATACAAATCTGAAAATTAATCCCATCTGCATTTGTTTGAAGAAGAATCCACTGCAAAGTCTGTGTTAAAGACTCAAAGCATTCCCTGAGAAGTCTTTTATTTTCTTGAGATTTCTTCTTTTGCATTCCATTCAGCAAGGGAATTGGAAATAAACAGAAACATGCAATTTTTTAAACTAAAACAAAATAACAAATGAAATCATGTTCACAAACTCCCAGACTACTGTACTCCCAAAGAAGAACCTGAAGTGATTCACAAAATTTGTAGCTGCTGTTTGGAACATTGACTATATGTATTTAAACTCACCCTGTGAAGTTAGCTTACTTCCACTCTCACGTCTGTGCACTAACACACAATGTTTAACTTTACATACAGGAAACAGCGGCATCCCACACTAATAAACCTATTTCTCCAAGATGTTTGGAAAGGGGACAGGGCAAGATGATCTTAAAATAGCAGAGGAAAAAAAGATGGCTTAAGAACAGCTCAAGTTTCATTATCTTTAACAACTCTACAGGTTAATACCTAAATGGAGGAAAACTGTAATAGCCTGTGAGAGAAAAAGTTTTACATCTGCAGGTAGAGGTGACTGCAGTATCATTATTATGGTCTCGTCTTCATCAGACAGTTTTAAAACCAGTTTTGACAAGCCAGTAGCAGATAATGAGGCTGATCCGGGCTTAGAACAGGGGAACTGAGCAGATGATTTGAAGAAACTTTGTGAGCCCTGTTTACTACAATCTATACCTGCCACTGAAGGTGACAAGTGTCATACCTGCTCAGCCTGTTCCTGCACGAAACCCTGTATCTGGGAATGTTATTTCTTTACTTTGATCACCATTAGAACCTGGCTTTTGTTCTGCTTAAAGTATTATTTACACATAAATTTTAAACGAGTTATTTAATCTACTGATTTTTTTTTTTTTTTAACAGAAGGAAAAAGCTCATGGACTCTAAACACGGTGCATAACCTGGGAATACTGACATTCTGAAACGCGTTTCTACAGCATTTCTTCTTAGACGTGTTAACTACAAACAAAAATATAACAAAAACCAAGTCAAGTGTTAATGCTGTGTTCAAAAATGAGGAATTAAGTGAGTGAGAGTGGAAATAGGGGTAAGTATGAAAGAACAGCATGAGAGCAGGGTCTGAAGGGTGAAGGCACCTGTAGGATACTCTGCATTGTCCTGGAAAACAACATGCAAATCCCTTCCTGTCCCACCTTCCGTAATTCTGTGAGAAATTTCGGTTTAAACTCCGTATTATCCCGTTTCTCCTCCTTCCCTCGCCCTCTCCTTCTCTTCCGTCGGCTTTAAATGACGGAAGTACCTGAAATGATGATAACTCGGAGGTCTTTGCTTTTGACGTCGTGCAGCAGGTCCTCCCTGAGGGACTGCAGCATGGAGAGGGACAGGGCGTTTCTTTTCCTCGGGTTGTTCAAGATAATGTTCCTGTAAAAGCCGTTAAAAACAACGAGGGTTACTATAAAAAAAGTTATAATCGCATTCAGAGACTCAGGGGCGGCCCCGTAGCGGTGCCTCCCCCCCCTGCCCCCCGCCTCACCGGACGCCCCCCGCCTGCCGCCGGACCGTCAGCTTCGCGGGCGGGGGCGGCCCCCCGGCTCCCGCCGCCGCGGCGCTGCTGAAGGCGGCGGCCAGCGGCCCCCTCAGCCGGCCCAGCCGGGCGGCGGCCATGGCTGCCAGGCAGGCGCGCCGGGCCGCTCGCTACCGACCTCTAGGCCCGGCGGCTGCGGCGGGGCGGGGCGCGGCCCCGCGGGGTCCCGCGGAGGGCGGCCCGTGTCGGCTCCCGGGGCGGCGGCTGCAGCCCGGGGACTGAACAAAGCGGTACAGACTCTGCGCTCGCTGTCGGTTCAGGTGTCGGGCCTGACCTCCCCATGTTGGGTGTAGAACCAGCGAGGCCTCCCGCCACCTCCTGCTCGGGGACACTTGGGTGGGGAGGTGGCGTTCATCAACGAGGATCTTGGGGAGGCGGGAGGGGTACTAGTTGACATTTGCGATAATTTCTTCAGTTTCCATTGAGCATTTGCATCTGTGACCACGGGATGGGGATTAGGGCTCTGCTGAGAAAACTCGTTAGTGGCACTTAGGTTGTATCTTCACCAGAGAGGACAACTCTGTAATGCAGAGAGAACGAGCTCACTCAGGCTGAGAGTAAGCGTCACAGGATGATATTCAGTACTACAGGGTTTGGGGTTGTATACCTGGGAATTAATAAAATCATCATTTATTCACTGGGAGCTCATCATCTAGAAATGGTTGTGGTGAAGACCTTGGGTGTTTTAATTGGTTCCACAGAGTCAGCCTGTAGTCCGTATGATGCACCCAAGAAAAAAAAGAACAAGACACATGTGATTTTAAGAGGTGATTTTAAAATTCAAATGTGATTTTAAGATGCAAGGTATTTTAGGGACATACAAGTACATTCCCAGCTCATCTTGATTATTGCTCATACTTCTGGTCGCCTGTGTTCAAGAAGCCAAACTAAAAGAGGGGCAGAGAGAATAGTTGCGGCATAGAACAGAGACTCTGTTATGAGCGATGAGAGGAGTGTTGTTCCTTGAGTCTAGCAAAACAAGTATAAAAGAACTTATGACTGCTGTCTCCAGAGGGCAGGCATTTTGCAATCCGAGAAGGCACAAAGCTCTGTAAGATGGAGGACTGCGCGGGCACTATAGCAAAGGGCTACACGCTGAACATTAACATACCTGAGCCAGAAATGAAGGAGCAAAGACACTGCCGTTAGAGGAGTGAGACTGTGGAACAGCCCTGCCATAGAAGCACAGGGATAAAATCTGCTTCTTTTTTTTTTTTTTTTTTTTTTTTTTTTTTAAGAGGGAGCTCAGGAGGCTTCTAAAAGGGGTTATATGATGTCTCTGCCTAGGTTACCAGTGGGATGGATCTGGGGAAGTGGGTCCCTCTCCATTTGTGTTTCTGCTGAATGCCAGAGCTCTCCTTTGCCAGCTGCTGGTATCATGCATAATAAGTCTTTCTAATTTGAGGTATGCACAGCTCTCTGCAGACCCCAATTACTCAAAATAGTTCTTCTAGAAAATGTCCCTTTGCAATATAACCTCTCACATTTCTTTCATTCTTCTGTTCTCTGTTTACTCGCAAGAGCGATGACCTCTTTTTCTTCACACCTGGCTCAGGCAGTCTCCTGGGAAAGAAGCAGCAGTGTGGATGAGGCAGCTAGTGAACAATCTCATCTGCCATGAGATGCTGACAGGCCCAAAGACCAAGCGGCGTTGTTTCAGGAGATACAGGCTGTCCCAGTCATAATTCCCTGCTCTTTATCTCACCTACTCATCGTATATCTTTTCCTAAATGCAAAGGTAAAGTATTAGTAATTGAACTCTTTTATGCACACGCAAGTCTTCACTGTCTGTGCTCCATTTTCTGGCAGAACAGTAGGTACCCTATAATAAAATAGATATGTTCCTTGTAAACGTAAATCTGTGCTGCTTCCTGATCTCCCCACTCTCTGTGAGTTCTTGCAAAGTACTTGTAGGTTCCCAAAGGTGTCTCTAGTTTCATCATGTCTGTTGAACCCCTGCAGCTTCTTCTGAGTGTAGTGGCAATTGTGGCTTCTCAGTTCTGAACATCAGCCTCATAAAAGAACCACTTGAATTTTGTGTTTAATAATATTTACTTATACAGATAGTAACAGCTAGCGTGGGGATGTGCTTTCTGCTTAGTGATTTTATATTGCCTAAAACAATAACTCGTCAGATCATTGGGCTTTGTGACTCTACTGTAATGGCAGTAGTGGGTTTATGTACACTTTAAAGTGTTGAAGGACACTGATAGGCCTGAGAGCTAGGTCTGCACTGGGCTTTCCCCACTTGCCCATTTTAATTTTCTCATGGTTGGTTGTACTTCGTGGTCATTCACTGAAAAGTTCTTCTAAAATTTGCTTTTAATATATGGTAGGAGTCTGTAGAAAAAACCCGGCCGTTTAGAAGAAAGTGAAATCATCTTAAATAGATCACAGCAGTTTTCAAAGTCCCTGCTTGGTGTGGCAACGGCCAGCACACAGAGAACACAATGTGTGTGCTAGCTCTGGGAGGTCTCAATCCCCTGCAACTCTGACCAGGGACCTCTTTCAAGCAGGCCTTATGAATATGATCTTAATTTTTTTCTTCCAGTTCCTTATCTTTCTCTATCTTGTCCTTTTTCTGTCCATCTCCAAGGAAATAAATTTTTTTGGTCTCCAAAAAGCTTCTTTTTAATATAGAATTTCCAGCTCCCTGGAAATTCTGTTCTTTTTCACTTTGATTGACAACCTCATGTTTCCTTTCACACCCACCCCCATTACAGATTTTTTTTTGGCTGCAGCTTCCCCAATGCATTAAACAGACCTGCTGCTGCCTTCTCTGAGAAAGTGCTGAAAAAAGTTTTCCAATTTCAGGCAGCTTTCCTTTTTATAGCATTTGCTAGCAGCATTGTGGTTCCGGCTGAGCTCACACTTCCAACTGGAGACAAGTAGGAGCCAGGATTGCAAGTACCAGACGGGGCTTTTCTAACCTTTAGCTGTATTGATCCTTCATATAAAACAAAAAGAGAGACGATAAGGGACATAATGCAACTTCATCATTAGATTATTACAGAAACTCTCAGGGTATCATACTGTACTAGGGAAAGATGTTTTGAAATTCAAGTGTGCTTAGCTGCTATAAAGCACTCTGGGGTCTCCATTCTAATGTTGCTAGAGAGCATGCGTGGACAGCAAAGATAGCATACAGGATCCCCTTCTTTATAAAGCACAAGTATTTATTTAGGTCTTTATTTCCTTGGCTTTCAATGAGCCCAGACGGGACGTGCACCATGTAGGAGCACCTGCTTCACCCCAGTGGTCAGTATAAGGAGCAGCTCATCCCAGGGTGAAGGGAGACGTTGGGATGAGGCTGAAATGTATAATACATATATGCACACATATGTAAATGAGTAAATAGATACATAAAGACACTACTACCTATTAATTGGGATGCTGTGATGAAAAATTGGGACTATTTTACGGAACGTGAGGCAGGCATATCCCTAGCTGAGTTTCATGCAAATTATTTCTTGTGAAACGTTGGCATTCCCAGAGGATCTTGTGACCTGATTCTCAACACTGCTGAAGGCATTCAAATCCCACTGGGAGCCAGAGGGGTTCAGCACCTTTGAAACTCAAGGACTGCTTAATTCTGGTCAGGTGTGTAGTAGTTCCAGCATAACAGGGAGAGCAGGGCCCTGTTCCTGCACCCAGGCCAACGAAAATAATTTATTTTCCTGCTTTGTGAATTCTGCTAGCAAAGAGATAGATTAGTGCATTACGGTTTCTCTGATGTGGAACCCTCCAGGACTGCCTGAAGAAAAGATGAAAAAAGATTTTGCATTTTTGTTCCCATTCAGACAGGACTCCATGCTGAGTCCCAGCACCACATGATGGGTGCTGTCTGTGTAACATTTTTTACTGTATCCTTAGACAATTCATGTTTTCTATATTGGTATTAAGATAGAAATAGCACAGAAACTTCAGGATAATACTCACTTGGGCTGGGATTTTCTCTTGGGCTCTTTACTCTGTTCATGCCTGAAATTCATATGACTTTGCTACTTAACCTTTTGGGTCCTAGCCTTGGTTTTTCTTCTTTTAAAGATACTATTCTACTTTACTTTAGTCACAGAAAGATATGTTGTTTATCAGCCTTCTCTTTAGAGAGGCTTTAATTACTAGAAATAGTAATTAAAAATCAGTTATAGGATAAATGTATAGCAGACTATCAGAAAAGTTTAGCCTGTACTCTAAGAGAAAGTGATTTTTTTTAAAAAAATATTATTCTGCTAAAAGAAAGGACTTGAATCCAGTTTTGACTCTATGGCTGCTATTGATATTTTGTAATAACCTGTGAAGCAGGCTCAACACCTGCCACTCCAGTCAGGCTCAGATTAGGTCCTTACCTGGCAGCACTGCTGCCTCCTGTAATTACATTTAGCGTTCCTTCGGCAAACAAGCCAGTGTCCTGTTTGGCTTTGACATTAAACATAAAGCTCTCAGTGTCATTATTGCTGCAGTTTTTTGCAGTTAGTGCTCAGAGCTTTTTCTCTGTCACTGTGTGGCAGCACTACTCCACGTAATGGATGCTACTTATTTTCCCTTCAGCTTGAGAACCAGGTGAATGATCAAAGTCCTTTTGTCACTAGACCCATCCCTGTTCATCTTTATTTGATGGTTTTCTCTATCCTTCCCACACTCATTTTTCATCCTTCATTGTCCTCACTTCCTCAGAGGTTTTCAAGTGATTCATATTTCCCCTGGCTTTAGCATTAGATTTTTCGTATGTGCCTTCCAATTATGAGATTCTTAAGATGTGAACAATGATCAGAATTATGAAATATATGGGAGGCTATAACAGGCTTGGATAAAAGGTGGTATTCATTCCTGCCCTCGGAGTATCTAACTTTAGGTTCCCAGTTTAGCTACTTAATCCTGCAAGGCTCCCTCATACGATCAGTAGAGATGAGCGCTCCTCCGCAGGGCTGGTCAGAGTGTCTAAATTAGATGCCTGCTCCCAGTGCCTCTCCAGACTGCCTGCTTCTCTCTACTGATTGCGTAGGAAACCAAGGAAAACCGGTCAGATGCCTCTTGCAGATGGTGTGAACATTCCCCTCACCCACACAAAAAGTACAAATGCTGATCTCAGCCCAGGGACCTCGCCGGAGGAATGGAGTCCCAGAATCCTCTCAGCCTGACGACCCTCTGACTGTATCGCAGGATTCACTTCCCGATGTCAGTGTCTCTCTGCTGTGGTTACGGATAAAAACATTGCTGTGAAAGAAGAAGAAATTTGTAGCTGCTGTTTGGGGCCAAGAGCAAAAATTTGCCTAAAAGTTCTCCACACTTGGGAACAGCCACTGTCGTTGCGTGGCTTTGCTCCAAGCCACGTCTGCAAATGACAATTCTCACCACAAAATTCCACCCTCTACCCACCTTGTCCCCGCCTCTGCTAGTAACTTATTTTCCGTAGCAAAATGTGTTGAATTTTCAGGACTCTTCCCGTTCACCTGTTTCCTGCCCTTTGTCCAATTTTCAGCTAATTTCATTTTCTTTCATTCCTTTTCTTTTTGCCCCGTAACAACCACCAGAGGCGTCGTATTAGAACTGGGGAAAAGACCAATTTCTTTTCAATTAAATAGGATCTTTATCCAATAAGAATACCAGAATCTTACAAATGAGCATGAGATTTACAGGGAAATAGGATAATGACAGAATCTTAATAGTTAATGGTTCCTTGGTACCACCAGAGTCAGAAGGTTCACAGGGATAACACAGATAAAATCCACCTTGGGTACAAAAGTTTACACAGTCACAGAAAAAATTACTTCAGTTAGGAGCTGAGGCCAGGCATGTCAATACCAGACTGGGGCAAGAGGCAAAGGATGCTTTCAAGTGTCCTCAGGTGGAACATTTCTTGTGAGGGGCTTGATCCAGAATGCTGCTCATTAATGGGTTGTCAGTGACTTATGTATCTTAATGTCGTACATTTTGCCTTACCTTATCTTACACCTTAGCTCCCCCGTGCTGTGTCAAATGTGGCAGCCATGAGGCAGGACAGGGAGTCACCAGCGGAGCTGCCAACTGCTCGTGTGTAGTTTCTTTCCTCGTAGGGGAGGGAACACCAGGTAGGAGTTTGGGCTCGGACCATAAGCCAGATGGCCCCAATACTCTCACTGCACCATTTTATCTTATCAAGGCCACACATGTTAAATTCACAATGTGTTGGCACTAAGGAAGGGGCGATGGTCTGATTCAGCACAGCTGTCTGATATTGTGGAGAAACATCCTGTAACTGTCTGTGTCAAAGTGCTTGTGGTTCCTGTTTCCAGGCAGAGGAAATATTAATATATGTATTCAGGGAATACTAACCCAGAAATTAAAAGGGCCATTTTTATAATAAAGGATTAATTTAGTTTTGAAAGGAAAAAAAAAGGTTCAGGGAATTATGTCTGCCAGTCACCGAGATCTGTCAAGGAGGTTGGAAGAGAAGAGATGTTAAAAGTTGCAGGAAAATTATTGCTGAGGAGAACAAAAAGACAGAAATGAATGCTTACTATGAGGAAAAGGCTGCAGCACAAGTTCAGTGATCATCTATCTCGTGTGACCTACTGACCAATTAATTGGCATGCATGTGCCAATCAATACAGAATCACAGAATCACAGAATCACTCAGGCTGGAAAAGACCCTTGGGATCATCGAGTCCAGCCATCAGCCCGACTCTACAAAGTTCTCCCCTACACCATATCCCCCAGCATCTCATCCAAACGACCCTTAAACACATCCAGGGATGGTGACTCCACCCCCTCCCTGGGCAGCCTATTCCACTGTCTGACCACTCTTTCGGTGAAACATCTTTTCCTAATGTCCAGTCTAAACTTCCCCTGTTGCAGTTTAAAGCCGTTCCCCCTTGTTCTGTCACTAATCACCTGTGAGAAGAGACCAGTACCAACCTCTCTACAATGTCCTTTCAGGTAGGTGTAGAGAGTGATGAGGTCTCCCCTCAGCCTTCTCTTCCTCAAACCGAACAGTCCCAGCTCCCTCAATCTCTCCTCATAGGATTTGTTCTCCAGGCCCTTCACCAACTTCGTTGCCCTCCTCTGTACTCACTCCAGCACCTCGATATCTCTCTCATATTGAGGTGCCCAAAACTGGACACAATACTCCAGGTGTGGCCTCACCAGTGCAGAGCACAGGGGGACTATCACCTCCGTACTTCTGCATACGCATTGCTCGGAGCTGGACCCAGCCTCGCCTCTCACCCCACGAGGAATTACGGGCTGTAGAAGGAAGCCAAGACAGAGTGTGTTTGTACATGTGCCAAGCAGAGACACTGTAAGAGAGGGGATTATATACAAGGGGGACTTTGGGTTACTGTGACAGTGCATGACTGAATTAAAATTTGTAGAAAACAGTTTTTACTAGTTCTGTAGTTGGAGAAATAACTCGTGTTGCTACATCCGTAACACTTGCATCGCCTACCCTCTCACTCCCCCACCATACCTCCAGTCCTCCCGATCATCCTGTCCGTTAACTGAGCAAGACGTGCTATGGTGTGAAGGGTGCAGGGTTTTGGCAGGTCAAACACAACAGATGACTGCCCAGTGAACTCTGCAGGTTTTCTCTTATTAGAGGCGATAATTTGGGTCTCTAATCTCTGTCTGGTCATTGGTGTTCTTAAGAGACGTGGATACTTAAGATCACTGAGATGCCCAACCTGCTATCAAATGTAACAGGAAACAGAGTGTGATCATATTTCCAATGGAAACCAGGCTAAAATAACCTCCATGATAACATTAATCTCCTACATTTAAAATTACACTGTTGTTTTCAGGAAGACTAGCCTCCTACACGACAGCAATGCTATAGTAAACTTGATTTTCATTGCTGTGTAACTGTTTTATTGAGAGCTGAGCTGATTAGTACTGGAAAGATTCTTAATACAGCAATAGACCTATCAATTATCAATGAACATTTTAATGAACTAATCACATTAGTGAATTTTTAGAGTTCCATTTATTTTATCAGCCAACTGACTAGTTTATCTTTGCTTTTATTTTCACTTTTTCATTCCACTTGTATGAGAAACTTGTGCTTGGGCTTTACATGATAGCAGGAGAGACGTGTGTACACCAATTTCCCCCTCTCTTCTCATCAGAGGCAAGGAAATCAAATGCTTCCCCAATTTACATCCTACTTAATCCCACTGACGTTAAATTACTTTAATCTGGGTACTTTATTTGTCCAGTTAGATCTGTACAGTAGGCAAAATATGAGGGTTTGGCTGGGTCTCTTTAAAATAATGTAGTTTAATATTTCACTTTAAAACACAGCTACCTGAATTTCTCCTGCATCAGTATTTATGTGCTTAGTTCTGGATGAGGCCAAAAAAGACCATTTCTAGCTAAGTAATTTATTTAAATTTCACTTTCTTTGATTTCTTCTTGTTTCAGGAGTACCTTTTGAGCTTTGCACATTCAGCTCTAGGAACCTGGGCACCTCAGCTGATACTATTCTCAGCAGAAATCTTCAGGGAGGATGAACAGCATATATTTGGACATCTGAGGTAACTGAAATATGATTATATGAATTAATTGCGGCTGTGAAGTTTTTCAAGTTCTTCATGTTTTTCATGAACATACAGATTTGGTTGTTGACAGTGGCATGAAGGTTTCATTTGAATTGCTGAGGTTGGAAGAGCGTCTGACTTTGCAAGCCAGATGAATGTTAGTCCTGTTTGAAGTGGATGTCTGGATTCTTACGGACTTCACTGGAACCAGGTTTTCATCTGCCAGTTTTCTGGACCCGGCCCAGTAATTCTCAAGCACTGACGCTTGTGGCAACTCATGACGGTTCATGAAGACTTACCTTCAGCTTTGGGATATGCAGTGCTAACAATGTCTGTGCAGTCTCAGAGCCGCAACAGTACAAAATGGAATTCAGACAGCACCTTGGCTCCCTGGTGCTCCTAAAATTGCAGGGCAGCATAATAAGTACATAATGGAAAAGCTTTTTGATAGTAGAAAACCAACTATTTTTCTTCAGCGCACATGAACATTAATCAGTTGTCTAGGTCTGGATCAATCTATAGAAGTGAAATTACAGGGACATTAGGAAGGTAAATCATATTTATTACACAAGTGCCTAAGGCTGAGAAGGTATGAAGCTCCCCCCAACATGACACTGTACTCCCTGCTCCAAAAAAGCTCAGAGCTGGAGAAAAGCAGCTTAATGTTTATGTAAAAGTGAGGGTTGCAATTTGATAGCAAGCATGTAGGTTATGTAGTATTTTGGTGATGTAAGACTAGCTATGAGAGTACAAATGCAAAGAAAAGAAAAAGAGGAAGAGATACTGAAAAGAGGATTGTTGGAGTAACAGTAACAGGAGTGAAATGAAGCTGATGTAAAAGAGATTTTGAGCACAGGGACTGGAACAAACAACCAGTGAGCACGGGTGAAAGTCAAGCCAGAACTGCAGAATGGCTCTGGGGGTGGTTGTCACTCCTGCCTTGGCAGCTGCTCTCATGGCTTGCTTTTTCCCTGAGACCTGGTTCCCCCAGAAATGGGGACTACTGTCATTTTAGATGTGAGCCAGAACATCTATAGTTTATTTTTTCTCTTTCTGAACTTCCTTTTAAAGCAGATTTAAGGAGTGAAACACACAGCATACACAGAGGAATGTTTGCAGTAATGTGTTGAAAATATTGGCCCAGATCTTCAAGTTTAGGAATGAAAGCTAGGTATCTGCAAGCTAAATTAGAGCAACTCTAATGCTGGTTTTAAATGAAATCTGGCTGCTCATAGCCTCATTGATCACGTGACATAAAAATAGAGATGTTTTATGCCCCTTTGTTTCTTCACTACACAAGCTCTAGGCCACCTTGGCATTTGTCCTCTGCTGAGGGAGCTCTCCTGTAACACTGTCTATTTGTTTCTTCCATCTGCTCCTATCTGCTAGAGCAGGGGTCAGAATTTGTCTTGAGGAATTCCCATTTTCTTTTTATAGCTTCACACTGATTTGCCATGGGCAGGGGTTCAGGTACAAGGAATGTTGCAGGCTGTGAACTATATCCTGCTCAGCTGTACACCTACAGTTTCCACCCATTTGTAAAAAAAGACTGACAAGCATCCAAGAGAATAATTTGATCTTGTTCCTGTTATTAGACCTGCATGACTTGATATTGCTCAGAAGTAGTTTTCTAACTTTTGGAAGCCTGTTATTATCATTAGAAGACTCTGTTAATCTTTGTAGGAAGACATAGGCTTTTGATGAAGAATAATTCTCCTCTCCATATCCTCAAGCCTACTGTTCCTCTTCCAGTTATGTCCAAACATGGCAGCTGGGACAAAAAAGCCAGTCTGCTTTCTTTGTATGGACAGGTAATTTGTAGGTGCATTCTGTCCAAGATTCTGAATAAACCAAGAAGTGTGGGATTTTTTGACCTATTTCTTTGATCCAAACATTTTCTGTCCCCCAAAAGGAAATAAACCAATGTCCAATCCTGAAAAAAACAGTAAAGAACAAGATATTATTTTAATGCATTTTAAAAAAAAAGTATACTTACTTAGAAACTTTAGGCATAGCTGATCCAGCTGGGGGTAGAAGAATGCAGTGGATGGGCCCATCTCAGTGTCCCTTCCACTTATGTTTTCTGTGGTAATATGATTGGGAAGAGGATAATTATCAGCAATATTCAGTGTGAACACAGGAGCAGATTTGGAGTGCTGCCTGATTACAAGGTATTTGTCTAACACTCATCGTCATTATATGAGAATGCTTTAATTAGCATTGAAAACATTTAGTTACATAGACCATCTCTGGCAAAAATAGATTGTGTGCCTCATGTTTTTTACACTGTATTAAATGCTAAGTATTTAGACCTACATGGCCACACAATGTCATCACCTGAAAACACTGAAACCTACAAATCCTTGATTTTCATTTGCAACAAAAATACCAAAAATCATTAAGATTGTATCAACACTGATTTTGATGTTGAAATGACTGAAAGTATCAACCAGGCAGCAGATTTCCATGCAAAGTAAACATTTTCTTGTCAGTAAGGACGAATGATGACAAAATGTGTTTTATCTACTAAAAAATAGATAATCAGCTTATAATCATGGAGAGGACAAATTATCCTGATCTATTTCTATGAAGGCAGATCCTATTCTGGCATCTGAACAGCTGAGTAGGAGGTATGTATATATTTAAAGACAAGATACCACGCACAGAGAGCAAATTCCCGTTTGGTTCTTATTCTGGTTTATATTCAGCTCTAAATGCAGTTCTGATTATATTTTCCGAACCGTTTACTTCTCTACATTTAGTTCATCAAAGTTATTCAAATCTGGATTTTAAACCAGTGTTTTTACAAAGATGACTGGAAGCAGATTCATTTACCTAAATTTAGGTGTCTGCACGTAGGTGTTTACATGTGAGTTAGCTGTCGTAGCTCCCAGCGTGGTCAGCAGAGGCACCTGCGGCTGGTTCACTTCATAGTGCTCAAGATTCATTGACTGCTGAGCAGATCACCATTATCTGTAAAGGGAGCTTAGTCACCTAACTCGCATCTTGAAGACATGTACTGTTAGGTGTCTCAAACCGCAACCTGAACCTGATATCAGGCATTTATAAGATCGACACCTAAAGCTGAGCAGGTACTTGTTGAGTAGTGTCCCAGTATTATCAATGAAGAGCTGGTCAGTGGAGCTTAGAGTGCGATTAATCCAATCAACTCTGTCTGTTTTATAATGAGCTGAATCATGACCTAAACTCCTTTGACTAGTCCTCCAGCAACCAGAATGGCAGCCTAGACACCTAGTTTACATATAGGCACATACACTGTAGACACCTAAGGTTAAGTGAGATCAATCCTACCCTAGGTGGCTACTAGACGATGAGATCCTCTCGTCTGACTTCTTGCCTGAAACAGGCTGTAGAACTGAGTTCAGCAGCCCCTGGATAAGCAGTCTCACAAAAAAAGTGGTTAGGTATACTTGTGAGCCCTCTCACCTATGGCTTGCCCAGAGACTCTGCACATACCAGGCTTTTCCAAGCTCTTCCACAAAGTCTAGGCAAGGAGAAAAAAGATTCCTTTATGCACGATAAGTGAGGGGGGGTCACCAACAATTCCTTCTTCCCATGGGAAAGACTTTGGGGTGACTGATGCAGGACACAACATGATTATGCCTTTGTATCTCAATGCAGATGTTTCAGAAGAATATAATAATGAAAAGGCTGATGAAGCTTGTGTAACAGATTTTCATGATTGTATGGTGTGGTGGTTTGACCTTGGCTAAATGCCAGGTACCCACCAAGTCGCTCTATCACTTCCCCCCCCTTTCCCCTTTTTTTCTCAACAGGGCAAAGAAGGGAAAGAAAATAAGATAGGAAAACAAAACAACCCTTGTGGGTAAAACAACAGCAGTTTTAATATAAGCAAAGCGAAGCAAAGGTCCGCGTGCGGAAGCAAAAAAAAAGAAAACAGATTTATTCTCTACTTCCCATGAACAGGCGATGTCGGGCCTTCTCAGGAAGCAGGGCTCCAATACGCGTAGTGGTTGCCTCGGAGGACCAAGGGTGACCCCACCCCCTTCCTCCTTTCTCCCAGCTTTATACTGAGCAGACGTCATATGGTCTGGAATATCCCTTTGGTCAGTTCAGGTCAGCTGTCCTGGTTGTGTCCCCTCCCAAGATCTTGCCCACCCCGTCCCACTGGGGGGGGGGAAAATGTCGGACAGAGCCTTGATGCTGTGTAAGCACTACTCAGCAGTAGCCACAACACCAGTGTGCTATCAACACCCTGCCAGCTCCAACATAAAACACAGCACCATGAGGGCTGCTACAGGGGAAAACCAATTCTGGCTCAGCCAGACCTGATACATATGGAAAGTCCAGGATGTGTTTCAAGTGACCAATTGTGTGTCATTTAATTAACTGATACAGTGGATATGCTGGCCCTGCCAGAGGATTTCTAAACTCTTTGTACCAACTAGTTTTAGTTGAGAGACTGTGCAATGAACTTACTTCATTTTCTGTATTTTCCCAAATGCAGATTTCATCGTTTATCTTAGAGTGGAAGCAGCATCTTGTATTTTCCATCACCTCCCATGCTTCTAACTAAAATTCAACTGTGGGTCAAATCCTTGGCTGGAAAGAGTGTATACAGACCAGGATCTGCCTTGTATAAAAAAGTTAGAAAAACAGGATGTGTTTTATTTGACTGGAGTGAACTTAATGGTCAGAGGTCATTTTCATTTAAGACACATTTTTCTCATGGTTTTCAAATGTATTTTGTTTCTTAAATTACAGCAAAAATAAAATGCATTTTTCTCAGCATTTTTTCTTAAGGATCTCAAGGCACTTTATTGGCAGTAATTTGCTAAATCTTGCAGTCTTCCTATATAGTGAATATGTCACTGCTTGCCTTATCTGCTTTCTCAGCTTTCAGGCTTATTTCCCTCCAGTGGAAGGGAAGACCCTCGGTGCTTTCCAACCTATAGTTATTAAGAGGACAGAAACACCATTTTCACGTACAACTTATTTTTTTCTGTTAGTTGTGGTTTTCTTCATTTGTCCTCCCAAACTGAAAACTTGGTAATGGGTTCTTCCTTTATTTCACTGGCATGCTATATTTTTCCCTTGTTTTTAACTACTCCCCAGCGAGTCTCCGGTTTGCCCTGTTCCATTCATTCCCTCTGGAAGGGTTTTCAAGTTTTGAAAGTTCACTTCAGGAAGATTTCATAATAAGAACTTAAGGAAAATAATATAATCTTGCTTTAAAACACTTCCTTCCTCTGTTTTGCTGATGAATTATAACAATTCACAATACCATCTGGCTAGCAACTGGTACAGAACTTATTTCATTGTTTTAAACGTATTTGTTTCTTTTGGTTGTAGAGCACATAACATGAGGATTCCCTAGCTGCTGTTCTGTGATCAGACAGACCCAGACTACAACATGAGATCAGGATGTGCCCAGATGTTTGGAATTGCGCTAGAAGTAGCCTTGGCAAATGATCTGTAGTCTTACAGTGAATTGGAATGTGAGTTCTGTGGTGGAGGGCAAAATGCAGGTCTGAATTTTACAGCTTGATCCATTTTCTAAAATCAGAGAAAAATCTGAAGAGAAATCCAACCTCCTCCTTCTTAAGGGGACTTTGTAGAAACTTCTTAAGCTCATAGATCAAATTAAAAATGAGAAAGGAACCTGTTTTCTGAATCCAGTTTTGACGTAACTCAGGATAATGGAAATATAGCTGGACAAGAAGTTTTCATGAGCTTTCTACAATCCCAGTTTTGAGGAATCTCCCAGAACAGTTTGGGAAGTTGGATGGTGCTCCAGACCCAAGTCTAGGAAGGACAGCCTCTGTGCCAAAACCCAAGTGACAAATTAAGCATAGTCCAGTTCTGAATTTGATCATGCATGGATCGGGAGCGTTGGTGGTGATGTGGAGGGGAAGTACTGCACCTGAGCCTCTCACCAGATCATCTGAAGCACTCAATGCACAAGGTGAGTCAGACTACAGGGCTTTCTAGGACCTCCCTCCAAGCAGATTTGGAGCACACGTGTCTATCAGACATTTAATACATAATTTGAGGCCTGATTCAGTGTGGATCCTATGATGGTGCAATTTCAGTGAAACTACCTTTCCTTATCCTACAGTCAAAGTTAATTTCATTCACTTATGTGTTTTTGAAAAGACTGTGAAAATGAAGAATTACTCAAACCAGTCTCTAGTGATTATGGATGTCCTTACAGCCCCTACTGTAAAGTGAGTGTTATGGTGTAAATGTACAGACCACTTAGCAACAGAGTCACTGTCTGTCCTGTGAGCAGATGTTAATCTTCAGCATCAGTGCTGCTCCAGCCACAACCTCACCAACCAATGTCATGTTTGGTGTTGATTTTTTGATACAGATCTTTTGATTTCCATTTTTTTCATATGAGCTTTGGTTGAATAATAGGAAGCAAAGGCTAGCTTCACATTAATGACAGAGGTGGTAAAGTTCTTATAATTTATTTTTAGTTCACCAAACCATTCTAGTCCTCAGATTTAGATTCTTTAAAGCAAATGTTGATGTATACCCAACACACGATGTTTTCTCACATTGCCTCATTTACACATGCTCATATAATTTCCATGTGAGCTATAGCATATTGTAAAGCTGTGACGTATTCTTTTAATTTTTACACTGAATGATTTCAAATGGAACCTAACATAATTAGACTACATGTAATCTCTTCCCATTTTGATCCTATTCTCAAGAGTGTTTGCAGAGAAGCTCACTTGAGTCTTAAATGCACAACTTCAAACCATGCTGATGGTGATGAGTAAGAGAAGCACACTCTTAGGAAAACATAGTGATATGCAGGACGAAGACTCATGACTTTATCAAGTGAACTAGGTATCTCCATTGGCAGCGTCCGCTTTAAAATCCTTGACACACAATTTTTTGAACTTCTGCACAAAACCTATGACAAGTTGATTCAGAGTGTTTCCTTATCCATTTCTCTCCTGAATCAACACAAACCCTTATTAATATCTGCTTGTAACAGGGTTCCCAAAGAGATGGTATAGTTTCTATTAAGGTGTCAGCCTTTGAGATAAACTGCAGTTTAGAAGCATTTCAAACAGCCATCACCTTCCTGGTAGTATATTAAAAGAGATTATGCATTGCCAGAGACAGCAAGCCTTGTCAGGTCAGGGCAAAACAACATTTTAAGCCGATTGGCTCATATATCTCAAGGTATGTGTGTCCTTGCACAAATTCACTTTCCCCTCAACCCAGTATTTAAGAAAATCCACCTTTCACAATGTTGATCGATCTGAACTGTGGTCAGATTGAATCCTGTTTATTATGTTGAAGTTAGGGAAGGGAAAAAACTCCAGATGTGATAGTAAATTATTGGATTATAAGGAAATTTTGAGGAAAAACCCCTGTTATTTGGTGGTTGGTGCCTCACCTTTCAGAAAGCTCTTCTTTGCATAAAAATTTTGTGACAGAATAAACCATGTTTACACTCCAGAGGTATCTGCCAAATGTTTGGGAAGCTTCATACTGCTTTACAGCCTAAAGCTGGTTTTGTTTGCCAAAGGTGAGGGGTGTCTTTATTAACGATGGTGGCTGCCTACAAGGTCCCCTGGCCTCCTTACAGGATGAAATTGGGTAACTGGTTCCTAGTAAGGCCTGGTGTAAACACCAGCCTCAGCAGTATCTGTCAGCACATCTTCTTCATCAGCCAGGAATGTGAATTACCCCACGGTCCCCGTATTTGGGCAGTCTTACTGCCACTTGTGCAATGGCCCTACGGTGGGAAATGAACTCAATTGCTTACTGGTGTGAAACAGCTTGAGAGAGCTTGGCCACCCTCTAGTTGGCTTGTCTCACTCCACGGTTGCCATATGGGCTTGGTTAGGGAAAAGATAAATGGATAGGACTTCCATTTCTCTGGCAAGCTATTTCTAAAGTTAAGGTTTCACAGGAAACCTTCACACTGCTTTACCCCGAACAGGAGGCTGACCGAACACAGATGGCTCAAGGCAGAGGAGGAAGAACGTGCTTAAAAGCCCAACTTCCATCCTCCATTTCGTGCTGTGCTATATAAATTCTACATGAAGTGGAGCTGGGAAAAGACTCTAAATACCATGCTGCTGAAAAAAAAATTTTGATCTTCCACAAGGAGCTTTACCTCAGTGAACTGAATATATTTCTTCTCCATCAGTCAATTACACTTCTCTGTCTGCTTGTTTCAGCAGCAAATGGAAAAGGTCATAAAGATTTAACTTTTGCATTACATTAGACAAGTAATTACACCTTTTGCAGGATACACTATTCCAGCACAGAGCATCTACACATTTTATTATAGGCTCCTGTTTTCATTTGCTTGTAACTTCATGAAAATTTATCCCTTTGAGGTTTTAAAACTAGTTGGTGTCTAAGAAATTATTCTATTTCTGTTAACTTTGAGTTACTTCTGACATTCTGGTGGTTACGGGTGAGTGATAATAAACTTTGCTCTAATGTGCTCTGAAAACTGACTCTATAAAATACTGTCATGAGCTTCCTTGTCTTACTGTAACTCCACATCGGATCTTCAGAGTTTACAAAAACGTATCTTCCAACTACTGTCCTGGAAAACCACACTAAGGCACACAAAAGATGAAGCTAACGTTTTGTTTTGTTGTACATCATTCCCAACAAGACTTAATCTTCTGTCTTACCTGTTCCTTTTCTTTCTCTGTTGTATGTTCTACTTTTCCATGATTTGAAGTCGTATGATTTAATTATAGCTTTTTGCTCTTTTTCATGAAATCCGTTCCCCTTCTGCTGTGGGAGCAGGATGAAATCTGGTTAACAAGAATCTAAGATTCAGATTCAGGAAAGCACCCCAATTTCATGTTTTAAAACCATCATATGCTTCAGTTTTGATACAGCCACACGTGCCTTCTTCAGGCAGGCTTTCTAACTTTTGCATTTTTTCCGCATAGCCATCTTCCATCATCTATCTAGTCAATGTGAAAAGGGATCTCCAGGAAGTTATATGACATGGGATATACAGGTAAGTGACATATTTTTGGTACTGTGATGTTTTTCAATTCACTGAAAAACTACCTGGTACTAAGGAGACATTTTAGAAAGTTACATTGTATGAGTGTATTAAACTTTCTTCTATGTGTACTTTTCACAGATAAAAGAATACCGAAAGCTGAATCAACATTTGAAAGGGGAGAGAGAAAGAAATGGGAGAATTCTGAAGTAACGGAAGGAATAAGACAGAAAGAGGTGAATGGGAAAAGGCAAGAAAATGCCATAGGAGACAGAAAATTTGGGAAAAAAGGAAGGAGATGAAGAAAATCTGTCTTGACAGAGGGGACAGAAATAGCTCCTTTCAGCAGGCAGCAACAGCAAGTGCTGTATACATTCAAATCGATTCCCATGGCAGAAGCCACCTAAACCAGGAAGAAAGGCCTGAATCAGTGAAACCTGAACCTCAGCAAACCAAGGGAGCCTGTAGACAATGGCACTGAGTGAGGGCGAGCGAACAATCAGAACCAAAAGGAAGAGAAGGCAGTCTTTCAGGCAGCCAGAAAATTATGTCAGCAGTCTATAATGAAGCAAAGGGCAAACCCTCCTGCTTGGAGTCCCACTCCCATCCCTGCTTTTAACACATCCCTTCCTCAGTATAATGCAGTATTCCAATATAAAATGGTGGGCTGATGCCACCATTGTGTACAGGCAAACCTCTGCCTAAATCATCAGTTCTGCAGAAACTGGCTGATACTAAGCTCCTGGAAATGTCTGTGACACGATCAGGCAAGTGATGGACTGAAAGTAACACCTGAAACACAGTCACCCACAACCTTCATTCTGGGGAAAATAAACAAAAGCAAAACCAGCAGGTAGTATAGCAGCTGAGTACATTTAATCTTATAAAATATGTACTTCATGATTCTGGAGAGAATCGCCATCTGCCACCTATTGTTCATAGTCCTATAAACACTTCATATCAAATCAGATATTTTGAGTGATATCCTTTGTAATGATTACAGTAGGTTTTAGAAGTGACAAGCCTCAGAGGTTGAACAGGCAATTGTTTGAATTTAATAGACAGGCTTGTATTTGTTCAGATACCTGCAGGATCTTCTGAGCCACTCACTCTCGGGTACATGCCTGTGCATAAATGGTTTGTATTTTGAGTGACACAGAAAAAAACAACATTAGCTCATGTGCCTTAAAAATGATCTGCAAGCAGAAGTGGAAATGCCATATGCCACAGAAAATATGTTGAAATCCTACACACCACAGAAGCTAAGCCAAACCTATAGCACAAACACAATTGGAAAGGAACAGTCCAAAACAAGTTTTAAAAATTATTTTAGGACCAACAAACTTCTACTAACTGTTGTCTTTTCAGGTCACAGAACGCATAATTCTGTGAAGTCAAAGTTGAGCTCTTCAGGGCCACAGCTGTGTCCTTGTGTGAATTTATGTGTTTAGCCCAGTGGGCTGCCTTAGGGATAGGCCACCACAGCAAAATGCTCCAAAACTTTCATGGACTTCCAGTCTACAACTGCCAATTCAAAGCCTGGGTTTTGCTTTTCAAACCTGTGGTTATCCTGGAACCTCGCTCTGTCAGGGATTACAGCTCTATCAATGACTGGTTGAGGCAGTCGACGGCAAAAGACATATGCAGCAGTACACGCACAGCCCTGCAGAGCTGAGTGTACTCTGAAGACTTGGGGAGCGCAGCAAGGAAGAAAGAATCTCAAGATGGAATCTTGAGGGGTCATCAAAATCATTCCCTTGTCCCATTGCAAGACTCAGATCTCACAGGGTTGACTCAGCTAGGAAACCCATCGATACAGTACGGTCAGACTGTAAACAGAACTTGCAGACAGACAAATTTATTTCCATGAGATCTTGCAGTTAGCTCATATAATTCTGCACATATGCTTTGTGTTCTGCTTAATTTTTAAAAATGCTCTTTTATTGAACAGAATGGGTTTCAGAAGCTTCATAGCTAAAAAAAACAAAGAGCAAAGCACATTGAGAAATAATTGCTGATGAAAATCTTGTAATTTTTGCAATATGAATTCTTGTATTCCTTTGAAGTCCAGTAGGAAGGATTGCAATGTTACAGGGAATAGGATACTTTAAAATACTCTCTTCTTTTGACTCTGGCTTTGTAATATAGCTGCCCAATAATGTCATTGGCTATGCTCAGTGCTCAGCATCTTGATGAGGTATATCCTGAGTGCAGGCTTGAAGAGGTGAAGTGTTAAGTCTGCAGGTGTTCAGTATCTTCGCTCCTATGGCTCCAGTCACAGCTGTAGGCAGCTACACCATCTCAACTTAAACACAGACCAGGTCATCCTTTGAGGTAACCAGTAAACATTAACAGATACTACCAGTTCGGAATGTAATTTAATGAAAATATCTAGACCGTATCATAAACGTGATGCCCAACAGAAATCCAAATGTGCCTTACATCTTTCTAGTCCAAGTTCACACTCGGTGAACAAATTGCAGCTTTCCTGTTTAGAAAGCAGATGGATTTGACAGAGGCAAGTTTCCTACCCTGTAACCCGCACTGCTCATCCTACCTACAAGACATGGAAGATAAATCAGCACGTTGGGAATCGCATGAAGCCAAGCAGTATGGGGCTGGCTGGCAGGCTACATAAAGGACTAGTTTTGAGGGCAGTGTAGATAAAACAGTGGTCAAAGACTGGGGAGAACCATGCAGAGATTTGCCTGCTTCCTGGGACACGCTCCTGCAAAGACAGCGGAGACCTAGGCAACGTCTCTTCTACGTTCTTGCAATGCCGTACAGAATTTTAAGCATTATAAATAACAATGATTGCATACACTTTCTTAGACTAAGAACTGTAATAAAAAAGAAAGTGTTGGTAGAAACGATATTGCAGGATTTTTATGTGGGAGTAGCGATAAAACAAGTATGATATCACTGTCAGCCACTTGGAAAGCTGTGATTTTAGAACTGTTCCACGTCCTAGTTATAGTAGTGCAACAGGAAACAATGAGCATGTGGGGAAACAAAAATGATGATATATAGTTTGAGAATGTATGAAATAGAGATGAGATGGTTCAGATGAAGTAGAGAGCTCCCTGTGGAAGACATTTATCTTAACTAATTAGCCATTTTGGGAGGAAACAAATCCCTAGCTGGAAGAAAGCTAAGTATGTTTTTATATTCCAACACCTAAAATTTTTAAAAAGACAATTAAGACTTGAAATTGGAAGGAGTCAGATCCAACCAAGTGTCCCTCTTGAGATTTATGGGATACTGACAGGCTAGTTAATCACAATTACTTTCTGAAATGTATTGCAAAACCATAAATAATTTCTCTTTTCTGTTCCTCTGCACTAGGAGAGGAAACATTTAGACAAAAGCGATCCGAGCTGCTATGTCTTACTGCCTTTAGCCATTTTCTCCCACATGAAATGAATGTCATATGCAACCGTGTTCAGACACGGCTATGTAGATTTCCTAGATTTTCAGAAGCAGTGAGGTGTGCTGGCATGGGTATTTCCTATGTCAGGGTTGATACTTCCAGTTTTTCCAGAAGTAACACTATTCAGGCTATTTTTCATCTAAAAAGAGAACTCTGAGGACAGAAAGTGTATTAAAAATGGAAATATCTGTGGTGAAGATTTACTGATCTCTGGCTAACCAGTCAATAATTATTCAACTCATCTAATCTACCCTGAAATAATAGAGCAGTGCTTTCTACAAATTGTCACAGAATGTTTTTGTGTTACAAGATTTCGTAAAAATATCAGGAGTCAAGGGCCCCACAACTCATAGTGCAAGTTGTCTGGAACTGCTTATTTTAAAGAGTTTATCTTTAGTAGATTATGCTAAATACCTTGGTTACTATTTGAATAGGAAGTATTTAAATATAAGTATTACACAAATACAGGATTGTTTAAAATACTCCAAACATTTATTGAACATTGCTCTCTCTTCGTATCATCACTGGTTGTCTTTTGGTAGTACATTTTAACTACTGTTTATTTTAATCTTGCTTCTAATGTAACATCATATTTTACTGCTACTCCAAATTCCCTCTTAACCACAATGGTTTTCTTTTTAAACCAGAGTCGACCCTTCTGGTCTTGACACTGCTGTGGCATTTGAGATGTCTCGTAGTCTCAAGCAGCTGTTTTTTTGCATTTCTATGCTTCCTCCCTTCCAGTTTTGTTTGTAACTTGGTTTACTGCCCCATGCAAAGCACAGGGATGTATATGCACAAGTAATTTGCAGAGGGAGTGGGAGCACTCTGCTTCAGGAAGAGGTAGGGCTGGGATCAAAGTCATCCCTCTTGTGATGTGTGCACGATGCCAGGAGAGCTGGAATGGGCAACCCAGCCTATCCCGCCGGATGCATTTTCACACACAAGCCTGCGACGTTTACCTGTACTTCAATCCTCCAATACCGAATGCTGGTGGTTTGCCAGAGAAAACCATAAAAGCAGAACGGGCTTTTCGAATCGAGCGCCTCGGTAGTTCACGCAGCACAGTCTAGCAGCCAAAATAAATCTGAGGAGCATAAGGCCTGTTTTGTGTTCCCCCGCCCCCTTTTTTTCCCCCGCTCCTGCCAGGTGCCTCAGTGGCTCCCAGGCGACCGGCCGGGCAGAGGCCTGCGCTGGGTGTTGGTGGGAGCAGGGCTTGGCCCAGGGGCCAAACGTGTGAGTCTTGCTGGGCGCCCATCCCTACGGCTGCTGGTGCAGCCCCGGCCTCGGCGAGGGACGGCTCCCGGCGCTGCCCAGGCCTCGTTACGAGCTGAAGATGGCGGCGGCGGGAGCGGGGAGCGCGACGAGGTCGGGCACCTCCGCGCCTCGTTGTGAGCCCAAGATGGCGGCGGCGGGTCAGCCCTGTGGGACGGCGACGGGGGAGGGGCGGGGCGGGTTTCCATAGCGGCGGCCGCCGGTGTCACACCGGGGCACTTCCTGGTTGGAGGCCGCCGGTCCCGGGGCAGCAAGCAGGGAAGTGCCGCTGGGGAGGAGGTGGAGGGAGGCCCCGGAAGGAGGAGGAAGCCGAGCAAAGGTACGGGCGAGCTGGGACGTCCGGCCATTGTGCGGCCCCCCGGGGTGGGGGAGCGCCACGAGCGCGGCGGGGTGGCCGGCTGGACCCTTCCATTCGCGGGGGGCGTGCTGAGGGGGGGATGCCGCGCCGGAGCTCTCCATTGAGGCGGGCGGGGTGGGACCCAGTTCCTAGAGAGCTGAGGGGAGGCGGGCAATACCATCCTCCCCTGGGGGGAGCCCGGGCGGCGCGCACCACCCGCGGGGCTGGGGAGATGGAAGAGGCGGGAGCCGGCTCCCGGAGGGTACTGGGGTGCTTCAGACTGTTCCATTCCCAGCGAAGGGGTGTGTGTGTTTGGAGGGTCCTTACGCTTTCTTCGGGGGGCGGAGGGGGCAGCGTGTGGGGAGCTGTGGGCGGCCGGGGCTGTGCGGGAGGCAGCTGAGCCGAGTGTGTGGGGGAGCCCGAGGGAAGCCCTGTTGGAGATGTCCCTGGGTCCCATTGTAAGGCTTGAGTGAGGGGTGGCGGCGGCGGGGGGGCCGCCCCGGGGGAAGGCACCCCCAGGCTGGAGGGTGAGGGGTGCGCTCCCCTCAGGGCGTGGGGGGCTGTGGTGGCCTGGGCCTCTGCGGTCAGAATGGGGCTGAGGCGGTGGAGTGGGGAGGGGGGGGCAGGGCTGTGGGTCAGACACCCCTTGGGGCCTTCCTGAGGATCCCCCCTTTTCTGTCAAGGTGGGAGGCTGTAATATCAACCCTTGCTGGGAGCAGGGAGGTTTTGGATGGCTGAACCCTTGTTTTAACGTGACTTTCTGGCACTACTGCTTTGTGTACCTGCTCCCTCCTCTGCCTTTTGTAATACTTCAGGTGGTGAAAAAGCGCCAGGCTGAGCGTCGTGGCCTGTACAGGAGGGTCCACAGCCCTGCGTGCTTCCCACAGGCTGTGCTGCCAACAGACTCCAGTCTCCACAACCCTCTCTTAGTCCTTGGTCTGCTGGGACTGTCAGCAAAAGAGCCAATTATCAGATGTTTTGGGTTCATTCTGTGGCATGGATGGTTGCCTGTAGGAAACCACCGAAGCCTTTGAACTGCCAGCTGAATGAGAGTCAAGTGGTGACTTAAAACACTGTCACCAAACTCCTGTACCAGTCGTTTGCCCGCATACACTTGAGAATAACTTTCTTTGTGCTGTTTTGTGTTTGGAGCAGGCAGCTGCACAGAGAGCTGGCTACCAGTGTCGCTAGTTTTTAGCTTTCACTGAATTACAGTGGAATGAAGCACGCACGCATCTGCCTTGTTCACAACAAATTTATTTTGTGGAGGATCAGTTCAATTAGAATAAGTCTATTAAATAATTTTTCTCTATGGTTATTTAGCTTGAGGTGTACCCTGCAATCTAGAGCTGTTGTGTGACAGTCGAAACTCAAACTCGGCTAGGCGTATGTGTATTAAATACGGCAGCCAATCAGCAGTGCCTGAAACTAAAAGCAATTTGCTTCAGCGCTTTGTAGTGTAAATATTCCTGCTATGAACAAAGAGGAGGGTGTGTCATCGTGCTTGTTTCATTTGTACTTGTATGTGCTTCCTCATTTGTGGCCAGTCAATGATTCTGTGTAGGTACTTCAGCAGTAGTAGTCATATTTTGTTGTGAATTTTACATTTGCGTTTTCTTGAGCTGGGACGCTCAGAAGCTTGGTGCTATATTAGGAATTTTTATTATGTGCTTTTTAATAGCCGTGCTCTTAAGTGACTTTGTTCTGCTTGTTGTTACTGGTTATAACTTTGAAATTAATTCAACTTGGATGCAGTGTAAAATAAGTATTCAGTAGAACTGCCTCTTAACCGGCTGTTCTTTTGCCCTCTGATTATACAGCATGGAAACCAATCATTTTGGACTTAATGTTTTGCCAGCCAGCTATCTATAAAACTTTAAAACATGTGCTTCTGAAATCTCTGTATCTGTTTTCTTTGAGGGGCCATAACATTTGGGTTTAAAGAAGAAAGTAAATGACAGTAACATACTGATTTGTGCCAGGCAGGCTCTCTTAGACTATTTTGTCTTTGTGTGTGTGTGTGTGTTTAAACAGTGCAGTTGCGTGCTGCTCCTGTGATTTCTGGTTCTTGGGAACTGGGGATATAAATTCTTAATGTTAACTCCTTAGCATCTAAGTTAAACAGATACTACAATAACATACACGCAGACTAGACCTGAATCTTTAATTGCCAATTTAAAGGAAAATCTTTTCTCTGGATAGAGTCATAGTGCATAGAATTATAATATGCATATATGCAATATAAGGTAATTTACTTGCAATCTGGCTCATATTAATTATCCTGAAACAGAGTATTGGGTAAAAAAAGAGACCTGGCACTAGGTGTGGAAACAGATAATTGAATGTATAATTAGTGTGCCTGAATTTGAAGTTGTAAAGAGCTTCTCTCACTTCAGGTATTCCTTTCAAATCTAAGTTAAAATGCTGATAGTTTCACAACTACTTAAGGTGAATGCCACCAAGGGCTAGTAGATATGTGTTGGTAGAGGAAACAGGGGATGGAATACAAGGGTTAGCTCTTCAGGAAAAGAGAAAGATCTAAGGTATGTGTGTGGGGTTTTTTTATAGCCTTTTTAATTGCAAGGGAGAGCATGAAGGATGACAGATACTAAAAAGACAGTTTTTCCAAGATGGTATCTTTCATCAAGACACTTAACAAGTCATATTCTTTCTCTGTTGTGTAATATGTGGTAGTGTTTCTGTGCAGGAGAGAACACTATAAGCGTTGAAATTGTTGACTGAGAGAGCTAAGTGGTAACTGTTTAGTTTCTAACACATATCCTTAGGAAAAGTATCAATATTGTAATGCAATAGAAAGTACAGACTTTCTGATACTTGGTAGTATGGACTTTTCCTGACTTTTCAATACTGCTTGCTATTGCTATACTTGAAATTATAGATAAAAGATGAAACTTTCCCTTTTTAGGAACTTAAGCACTTTCAAATAGTCCAAGTAAATGGCCTTCAGCAAAATGATGAAGTTGTGAACAAGGGAAATTTTGTAAAGTACATATACAGTGTTATTACAAAGACAAAAACTGAATTTAACCAGAAGTCCATATTGACCAATAAACAGATATTAGCAATAGCTAAGCAAAATATTTAGGCACAGGAGGCAAGATAGGAGTAACATTTGGAGTTCAAGTTGCTGTGGTGTACTGAAACATTCACTTTTCATGGTTATGACACATGCTTTTAGGTAGTATGTAGCTGCTATATTCTCCCCTACTTCTTTCCTTAGTGTTACATGACTAGATTTTTATAAATGATATGGTGCATAATTATGCTATTATTAGCCTTAAGTGGTTTTCAGAACTGATGTTTTGTTTTTATCTAATGAACAGCTTTTTCCTGTACATACACACAATAAAATGTCATGTAACTTGATGTCTGTGAGGCAAAGTATTTTTAGTTCGTATTTAGAAAACTAAGGTGAAACTGTGCCTTTGAAAAATCAAGTTGAATGGGAGACTCCAGTCTTCCAGTTGACTCTGCATATGATTGAAGAACAATTTGGGCCCAAAGGTAGTATGGAGCTCTGGTCATAAGTGCTTTGGACCTGGGTTAAGGGCCATCTGCGTGACTCATTTGGGGTTCTTAACATAATAACTGTAATTAACCCAGTAAATAATTAAATGTCATGTAAGTTATATTTGCTAATTTTGATATGAGTAATCAAAAGGAAGCTGACAAGACTGCAGTTGTAATGATATGTTTTAACCAGACACTTTTTTTTTTTTATTAGGCTGTGTGTGCTTAGATATTTAATTCATCAGCCATTCATAGAGAATTGGCAGACCTGCAGTTCAAACCGTTCTTCGGTGATTGCACTATCTAATGGCTTTGTGTTCACCTGTGGTTTTTTATAATGTTTGCATATGTATTTCTTCAGCATGATACCATTTTCTTCCCCTATTAAGTCTCTTCCCTGCATTACTTTTTCAGTGCAAAAGAAGTTGGTTTTAACTTTCAGTCTGCAGTGTTACCAACGGCTTCCTTTTGACAGTTGGATTTTTTTGTGGTGTGTGGGTGGTTTTGGTGGTGGTTTTTTGCTTTGTTGGGGTGTTGTGGGTTTTTTTTTCTGTTTTGGTGGGTGGTTTGTGTTTTGTTTGTTTTTTTTTTTTTTTTTTTTTTTTTTAAACGAACCAGGTTTTAGCAATGGATACAGGAGCCGCCTTCTGATGTGAATCCAGTCCTGTGATAGTTCCTCTACTGCTTTGGCATGTGCTGTAAATCTGTAAACGTTATGTGAAGTTATACTTTAAGAAAAGTTAGATCACTTCTTTTGTCTTTTTGTTTTATTTTATTTTCTTAAAACATTAAGAGATCTGGGCAGTTGAGACTGAAATCTGAGTCAGCACAAGGTATTGTCTGGCTGGATTAGCACAGGTGGTCAGGTTCAGCAAGTTCTAATTGGCTCTGAAAAGAGGAGATAAATTGCATAATATTCCTTAATTTACAGAAACTCCATTTGTGCAGGTATTAGAAGAAAACTCTTTATAGCTTAATCGGTATGTCTGTTTTTTTCTTTTCATCTCAGTTGTGAGGTGAAGTTATTTCCGTTTAACTGTTCTATCAGACTTGTATAAACTTGCTTTTAGCAGCAGGATGGAGATCATATAATAATTTTTCCAAAATGTACTTGCTGTGCTGTAATTTTTGGAGCTTGTCCTCTATGTTTTGCTTTGGGGAGAGCCAGGCATATTATTAGTGAATCCATATCTGCCCTACTTGGATATCTTTTTTTTCATTTTGATTATGAGTTGACTGATCTGATGATTTACAGTGGCTAGAAATGGTAACTTTTTCAGGTTTTGTTTCTGAGGAGAAAGTGTTGGATAGTAAACTTACTTGTAGCTCTTGTGTTTTAAAGAGTATATTGCATCTTCTTGCTAGCTGAGGCTGCTGAAGGAAAGTACTATTTTGATGGTATTTTCGGTTACTATATCCATATTGTAGTCTCGTACTTTTAACTTCTTAAGAATGTTTGTTATCTTTTGGGAGCAGTTATATTTTATGAACTAGTATATGCATGCAAGTTTAGAATATGAATGTTTTGAGTTCATAAACTTCAAAATATATCCATAAGCGGTAAAGTTCCTCAGTCATAACAAATACATCCTTGTGTTCCTTTTTTTAACAAGGAGGATGAAAAGGTAGTAGGAAAGACAGTTTATATATAAACATTTATTCTAGTTATTTGAAGTTGAAAAAATGATTTGTCTCTTTATTTTCCTACCATCATCAGGACATGAATACCTCTGAGAAACCTTCTCCAACAAGATACCTTGCTTCAAGACCTGTCTTGGATTATATGCAAAGAAGTTTCCAGTCATGAGTGAGTAGATTTCTTTATTTAAGAAAAAAGAAACCCTTAGTTTGCAGTTTAGAAGAAAGGTACTTCTGTAGTGGGTTTTAGAAGGTGGTTCTTCCTCAAAAATGTTCATACTGAGTTTTGTCTCTTCAGTCCTTTCAAAAATAGCCACAGAAATTTGAGATTTGGCAGAGGCTGTTCTTAATCTGCAAATTTTTGATCAGTGTGTGCTCTCTAAGATTTCTGTGTTGATACTCTGGTGTCATTCTCAAGAAGGTGAGTTCTGTAACAAGCTCATATTTGGTTTTTTTTCCAGTATAAATAAAACATGTAACTCTGAGGGGAAAATGTCTTGGGTTTGCTAAGAACTCCAAAATATGTGACTGTCCAGTAAATTAAAATAGCTGGTAAAAATCCAACATAAAATGAATGGACTTCATTTTATGCGGAAAAAAATAAATATATTACTCAAATTCCAGTATAGAGGTCTGATCCCAAAGGAATTTTGGCTTGTGTTGGAAAGATCTGAGCCATAGAAAACTGTGACTTAAGATCTGTTTTAGTGAAAAAAAACAGATGAAAGACACCAGAAGTTTTGTTTTAGGCCATATCTGATGGCTAAGATAATCTTCTTTAGTGAACTGTTTTGAGTATTTAAAGGTCTTACATAAGTTTTGCGGATGTGAGACTTATTAATATAACTCTTGGCAGCAACATTACCTAGCCTTACATCATGTGGAAATAAGGATATAACTTCATATGCACAGGAACTGTATTTATAATGTAGCTTAGTTTCAATGCAACTGTACTGAATCTGTTGAAGAATGAGTATCTAGTTCATAGGATAATTATATCCCATGTTAGTAAAATAAGATCATTTGATTTTCTGGGAGGAAGTGAGTAAAGAAAATTGTTGGTTAAATTTCTTGTCAAACTAAATGAAAAATGACTGTTGTTGACATCTGGAAGGAAAAAAGAATGGTAAAGGAAATGCTTGCTAAATGCAGCAGAAGAAAAACTACATCAAAAAAAAAGGACTGAATGCATTGCTGAACTTCAGCTTTCATGCTTAGCGTAGATAGAACTGTTTTAGTATTTATATGGAATTATATCTGGTTTTCATATTGCTGTTCACACTTGCTTACTTTCTGACATTTAAAGTATTTACTGTATTGCATAGATGACAACTTTACAGGCAGTTGTTCAAGTACCTGAATATCCTGATTTGTCAAATGCTGCTATATTAATCTTCATTTGTTTTATAGAGCATCTCATGTGTTGTCATTGCCTAATGTATAGTCTTAAACATAACAAAGAACTGTAAGTCTTTTTGCCTTTTGAATCATAGTTGCTGTGTTAAGTGTGACTCACCAAGGTGCTGCTGTGATGTTGTCGGTTTGAGCACAACAATTACTGTCATGACTTGAGCAAAACACTGGTGGTTTTGGTGAGATTTTGACATGATTCCGGAGTGGAGAGTTTAGCTTTATATTAGGAAGAATGAAGACCCTTATTCAAATGAAAGATAACACTTGGGGAATACTTTTTGTGTGGTTACTAATAATATTATTCAAAGTACAGTCTCTCCTTTGCAGGACACCACATTCTTGTGGTAGATGAGATGCTTAAATCCGTGCTAAGTGATGGGCTTTAAGGGCACAACAGAAAATGCCACTTTTTTTGAAAATACGTTTTAGAGAAGATTAGATGTTTTGTTCAGCTGATGTTGGATTTCTTAGTTTATGGTTTACTTTAGAGAAACTTGAACTCTAAGCATGGTCTACGTAGTTTTAGGCTCCTCTCTACTAAACACCTCAGTCTATAAGGCACTTCTCATCTTATGAAGATGCGTTTATTTGCATACTTCTGTACATGTAGGCTTATTCACAAAATCTGTGGGCACCGAGGCTAGCTAGATGTATTAAAAGTGATGGGAGACTCTAGCATTTCAAACTAGTGCATCACCTAGTGTATTTCAAACCGAAAATCTATCTAAGATGATCATCTAAAATGTGGGAATGTCAGACTTAAGGCTAATAACTTCTTGGTTAAAAAATTCAGAATGCTTTATGTGCAGGCTACTTTATAGAATCCTACTTGTTATTTTCTTGTGATACGCTTGATGAAATATATATTTCCATTGCTGTTTGTGAAGGGCTGTTCTAGAATCTCAGTCCTAAAATGATTAAATCTGTTTTCTAATATTGTCCTAAATTTATTCACAGGCAATTCATATCTATTTGGTTTTCTGCCAACCTCATTCATTAGCTTAGAAAGTAATTTTTACCTTGTATCACATTTGTCATTTTAGTGGTTTGTTACATAGAGCATATTATTTTATTGAAATGGCTTGTAGAAGTGAATCTGTAATATCTGGGTACTTAAGATGCTCACACAAGCTTATTTTTAAGCAAATGATCAGTTAAAACTTTTTGGAAAGTCAGTAGGGGAACCACTGTCGTATAACTTTATTAAAAGTTATCAGGTGTGTAGGTAAGTGCTTTGGATCCTGTTGTGCTGGATCTTCTCTAGTATTGGGGAAGAGTATTGACAGAATTGTAAATTCCACCATTCATGGTAGTTGTGTTTAGTTGCTGGGCAATACAGAGAATCTGAAAAGGTGTTAAAATTGAGGCAGTCTCTGTCAAGGCTTTTATTGTTGTGGAATGCCTTTATAAATGTCTGTGTTCATAAATAAGGATAAGACAATTTTGTATTTCAAATTTAATGTTGTGTGCCCCATAGGACAGTGTGGTCACGTGCTTAAAGGATGGGTAAGATTATACAGTGTAGCTAAGTTAAATTGATTTTGATTTATTTTGAATTTAAAGATAACCTGTCAGAGAAAATCTGGCTATATGTAACCTGCCCAGAATGTCACACCACAGAAAGAGCTGGTTTAATCTTAAACGTTTTCTCCAATTGTTGACATTTGGCTGCCAGAAAATGTGTAGTGTCATGATAAATTCTGATGATTATAAACTGTGCTCTTTATGTTTGGGAGTTTTCCTGTGCTTTCTCCTTTGAAGAAAGGTCAGTGCAGTGAATTTACTTGAGCTGCTGCAGTGAACTCAGTTTGCAAACAATTAAACTAAAGGTTAGTATATACTGTTGCAACAAGCTGCTGACATCTTTGGGTTTTTTCCCCTTAAATGTATAGGATGGAGTGCCAACTCTTTTTAAAATTTATTATTCTGCTGCCATAATAAATTGTAGAGAATAATTCTTTCCTGGCTTTGTCTTTCTGCTTTTAGTTTTGTTTCCCACACCCTAAAAACATAACTTCCCAACTGCATGCAGCGTTAACCTGCTATTCTTCATGCTTCAGTATCATCTCTTCAGGTTTTCTTTGTGATTGACTGAGGGTAGGAGTGCATTTTGTGTGTTTGGAGAGAGGCTATGCAGTGTAATCTTATATTTTGAAAATGGTCAGTGTGGCCTGGTAATGAGGTGGGAAACTTTTTGCTTCACCAGTTCAAATCAAGACCACAATGGTGTGATTAAAGGCTGCTTCTGTTTGATTGTCGGTTATTTCTCTTGACCTCTCATTAAAGCTGGCTTTCTAGTTGGTGTTCACAGAGGTAACCTAGGGTTTTGTGATTTCTGAAAAAAAATAGTAATTTTTTCCCTTTCTTTTTGAGTTTTTGTAGTGTGTGTAAAGAAATAGTCTTGGCTGTCAGTATTTCATGAGCAATAAACTTGGGAATTAAAACAAATGTTAAGGTCAGCCTCAATAGATAAAGGTAGAATGCTTTAGCAAGTACACATTATTTTTCCTATGCTTGCAACTGAGAAAAGTGCATTCTGGGCTTTTATAAAGCTTCGTAGGCTAAGAGAAGCCTATTTGGTTAAGGCTGGCCCGGTTTTCACCCTTCACCTCCAATCTCCCCTTGTTGTATGCCAGAATGAATTTGTATTGAACTGAGGACCAAGTCAAACTGTTCATAAAGTAAATGCTGGGAAATGGACAATTTTTTGTGGTTTACACAAAGTGTAAGGTGGCTGTGCATTTTGTGTATTTTGGGATAAAGTGTTGCAAATAACTATAAAGCTGATTGATGTAGTTTAAGAGGCTTTGTAGTCACCAGTTCTTTTCAGTGAGCTGAGATTGAAAGGACGGAAAAAGATGTAAGTTCAGATGCATATGTAAAACTCCATACTGGGGAAGGCAAGTTTAGAAGTAAGCTAAAAGATCTTTATAATGAATAATAATAATGGGTGTTGGATTATTATATTATGTGCTAAGTTTTTATTTTATTTTTGAACCATGAACCCTGAAAACCCATTCGTGAAATACAAACTTGAAGATACAGTATGTGAAGTGTTTTCTTTAACAATTGTTCTTTTGATTTCATTTAGATTTCATTTAGAAATTTAATTTAGAAATACTGTGACTTGAGAAATACAGAAGCTATTGTCTCCTAGGTCGTCTTTTCTGAAATTTGAAATAGTAATTCTTTATGAAAAACTGAAGATCTGAATGATAAAGAATTGTAGGACATAGGGGATAAAGAGCCATAATGCAGATTTGAAAAAAGTTAGTTTGAAGACTTGGGATATGTTTAAAATGTTTTAAGAGCTAAATAATCATCACCTCCTCTGCAGTTCAGCTATCTGCAAAAGACAAAACTCACAAGATAGTTAAAATAGTAAGCTACTGTATCTTAACAACCGCATAAAAATTACTTCATTGATCACATCAGCATTTATCTTATGTTTGCTCTGTTTGAAACTGTCAGGGGAACGTACCACTATATGTAACTGCAGTGACACCTGAGCACTTGGACCAGAAGTAGTAGCATAGTAACTTCTTTTTGTAGTGGGAGGATCAAGCATGAAAAATACATGTATACAAAGTTGTTTGGCCGCTGAACCTAGCGGTCAGGAGAAACGCTTACCACTTTTGATCTTTCTTCACTGTTAACTCTTCTGGTTTATCTTAACTTTTCACTTTATTTTCTTCAGATACTGCTAGTTAATGCTATAGTGGCTGGCTGTCCCTTCTGTACAGTGCAGCTAGTACTCAGGGAGGCTGTCCAAGCGTGCTGGAGATAGTTTTCTGCCCCGAAATGCAGATTCAGAGCTGAGAGTTAATGGGTTACAGAAACTTGTATGGACTTGCAGAAAAGTTTTGAGTGAAGCTGAGTTTCAGTAGAAAGGTCTGGCCTGTAGGAGCCAAGGCTGAACAAGGGTCTTGTAACATTTCATGACCCACTCAAAACGTTGCCCTTGTCCATAGTGGGGGTGGTGTCTTTTCACTGTCTGAATTCCTGCATTCTTCCTTGTTCTGGGAGGATTCACGAGGTTGATCTGAATTGGGTGGGCTCCCTAAGCTGTTACTACATAGCTGTGTAAATGGTTGTGCTGCTGTAATGCAGGGAGAGAAGCACAGGGGTGAGAATAAGTGGTTGGTGGGTGAGCCTGTCCTTTCCACTGGTAATGCCGTCTTTCCCTTGCTTGAAGTGTGTAGGGAACTATAGTTTATGTTGTTTAGGAATGTGGTCATCCTAGGCTTCCGCTATGCTAAGTGAGGAGAGGCATCTCCAGAGGGCTAATCAGATCTTAGATGACCCAGTTTCTCACCAATGCTGTAATTAAAATGCCCCTCCAAATACAGAGGGTGCATTAGTCACAGTAAAGTATAAAACCACATACTTTACATCCCAGAACTGATGAAGCACCTTGAGGAAATGTAGTCATGTTAGTAAAAGCTTGCTTGTTTTCTTAATATTCACATTTTATGATGCTGGATTTCTTCTTATTTATTCAATAGACATAATGATGCAACTTCTCAGACCTTGTGACTCTTTTTGCTGATAGTATAGCTATTTAAATGTATCAGAACACAAATGAAAGCTTTTTGAAATTTGTATTTAAACAGACTTTTTATATTAATTTTTCTTTCATAATCCTTCCTTTATTTTTGTTCACTTTAGGATACACTGGTAAGTTGTGGCTCTCCTTGCACTTAGAATTTATTTTTAGATTGAATAGGAAGACAAGCATTTTTGATTTTTTTTGTTCTGTACTTTTTTTTACCTGAACAAAATAAGTCTTCAATCTCCATAGACTTAAGTGAAGTCACTTTCTTTTCCTAAGCTTTGCAGGAGGTTGCAGCTACCAAAACCATATTTATCCCATTCAGAAACTGAGCTTCCAGGTGGTATGTTCAAGTTCAGTAGTCTCACTTTCTATAAGGCTTTGTCAACCAACAGCTATTCCATAGTATTTACTGTTTAATTTAAATTAGTTAATGATGTATAACTCTGTAAAAACTCTTTGCATATATTTCAAATACATTTATTGAACATTAAAAAGAAGTTGTTATTTTATGTTGGGGTTTTGTTTTTTTTTTTTTTGACATAAAGGGAATTTCAAAGCTATCTCCCTTCAGCTGGGCTTTCTCCCTGGGAGTTTAAATTGATGGTTGGATTGATGGGGCTTCTCTAAATAAGTTAGTGCAACATGACACCTACATTTAAAGCCACGTGATTTCTGTTTGTAAACCAAGATGTTGGCACTGGGAGGAAACTATTGTTAGTTTTGAACTGACAGACAGTTGTGGCAGGAAAATTACCCTCATGAATGTTATTGGAGGAGCAGTCTGTCTGTATACATACTTATTGCTCCCTGAATATGTCCTTTTTAGACACTTGTACTTCATATTTATTCTGTCACATTTGCAAGGAAAATTAAGGTGGGATTATTTACAAATTACTTACTTTATGACACTCTAACTCTGTGTGTATCCAAAATAGCAAAGGTGATATAAATATGTTTATAATAATAATTAATATATATTTAAACATTCATTACATGTTACATTTGTCATATATTTTGATATAATTATTTTCTATTTATAGTATTAATTATATACTTACATGAAATATATAACAGTTCTTTTATTTATGTGTGTATGTGTAGAGGGGGAGAGTCATCTTTCTAAATTTGTCTGCCTCTCACTGTTTTGATTGATGGCCAGTAAGGACCACTGAATTATTACGACTAATTGGCGTTCACAGAAGTACATGCCTTTGGCATGATAATGCTCTCCCGTCACAGGGTTTTTTTTATTTAAATCTTCGTCTTTGGACCTGTCTCTGTACTCCTTTATATAGAACATTGCACAATAATGCCTTTATTGTGGGTCTTTGGTACTCCTGCCGCAGAAAGAGTAAGTAGCAAAAGAACACTGTAACCTTGTTCTCTTGAGTGCGTATTAAGTATCTGCTACTATGTAAGCAATTCATATTTCTGGGATCCTATTCATCCTGTGATAAGTTGAGGGTGGTGTTCAAGTACATTCCAAAGAGGGAAGGATACAGAAACTCACAGCTAAAATACAGATGAAAAGCAAGAGCTATAAATGTAGATGTTTGGGCAGGCACCCCCTTTTTTGCATAAAGCACTATGGAGATAGAACAGCGTTCTAGTTAACTGCAGGGAGGACTTCTAGAGGCTGCAGTAATAAGCTCCCAAGTGGTGTTATAATTTCCTATTGAGTTAGAGAATTCACAAAACAACAGCTGAGTCAGATGAAGGATTAGAAATGGGCTGAAGAACTTTTCCAACAGCAGTGTCAAATGAGGTATTTAGAGGACTTTCCTTGCCTGTTGAGTCATGTTGTTCTCCCTTTCCGTACAAATGATGGAATAATATGCACCACTGTGTTGGAAAAGTGAAGCTATTGCTGCTCATTAGTGTAACTTTACCACAGATAAGAAAAATAAGTGACCTGCAACCTCATTTTATGTTATGTTATATTATTTATGTTCATAGTCAAGAAACAAAACACCAGATTTACAAGGTGTGTGGTTATTTTAAGCTAAATTGACTGTATTTCAAGCAAAACTACTCTGACATTCTTTACCCAATTTTTGATGGGAAACAACTCTTTGATTTGTAGCACAGATGGAAAATACTTGGGGTTGTTGCCATAAGTGGGGTTATGCAAGTAATCCCAGCAGGATTACTGGCTCCGTGACTGGCTCTGTGTTTGTTTAAATTTAAGATCTTTTCTTTACTTAAACTATCCAATCTGTTGTTCTTTCAGTGTTTGAAGGATGGTCGCAGATGTTTGTCTAAACAAAGTAGCTGCTTTTAGGTGATATCAATCAGCTGATTATAAGGTTCGTTTAATCTCTCATTGCAAAAGAGCCCCCTATAATTAAGAGATTTTAATTCTTAAAATTATGTGGGAGACTGACAAGATAGCCCTGGGATTTTTTCAAGGTTATTGGTATGCCTGTTCCTATCCTAAAGTGAGCAGGAGGCTGTGCAGGATTTATAGGCTGTTTTGGGAAGCTGGTGTGTTGAGTGTTTTTTTTTCTTTTTTTTTCTTTCTCCCCTTGTTTTACTTTGTGTAACATAATTATTGTCTGAAATGGAAGGCATACCAACATGCTGTAGAATCTTCAGTGCTTTTGGTCAGTGCAGTGATTAATATAATAGATCACTAATGTAAAAGGGCACTTTGTTTTAATAAAGCACTTTGGTTTGCCATAGGAGAGGATTCTTGAATGCAGTCTTTATGTTTTACCCTTGAAAAGCTCTTTGAAAACCTGCCTAATTCCATGTAGAGTGCTGAAAGGCTCACTCAGAGCCCCTTTGAGCAGTAGTCAGACTTCCCAGAATTTTTAGAGACATAGGGAAATAAGTCTCTCTCCAGAATGTGTTCTGTTGCATTCAATATAAAGCTTTCTTTTTTTTTTTGTACTAGAATTTTGTACAGCATTATATGAGGAGTTTTATTTTATGATGCTACTATTTCTGAGTTGTACAAACGCTATAGTGATGTAACCCTCCTTCTCTGCCCTCCCCCAAACTTACTCTTTGGAAGTGACACTCAGCTGCAGCTCTCTGTTCTTACCAGTGATGCTGTGCTACAGCCGTACTTTGTGTCCGGGCTGGTCTACAGACCCTGCTTGCCTTGCATGCTTCAGAGTGGTTATATTTCATATTACTTTATATCTGGCTGTAAAAACAGACAAGCTTTTAGATTCCTCTTCCCCCCTCCCCCCCCAGTTACAGCAAGTTACTGTAAGAGTGTTTGAAGGGTGTCGGGGCTGGTCTTGGAGGATAGGAGAGGAAAAATCAGGTTTATAGTTTGCCTTGAAAACATTAGGTACAAACTGAAAAGTGTCGATTTTGGTTTTTCTTTCCTCCCACCTCCTCCCCCCACCATGCTCTTTTCTATGCCTGAAGTAGTGACAAAAATGTCTGTAGTTTTTACTTTATGTGGTAGGAAAATACTTCTTTTTAGGCCAAAGGCTAATGAGTCACTTTTAGTGACATTTCAATATTTATTTATTCCCCATGCATTAAAACAAACTAAAAGAAATAATATTTTTGTGAAGCTCACTGTAAGAGTCTTGGGTGGTGGTGGGGTTTTTTTTCTTTTTTTTTTATTTGTTAAAATGCATCAGTCATTAACTGGAACATCCATTTTGGAGAACTAACTCTTAATTTGTGTTTTTGTTTGATGCTGTATATTCAGTGGTCCTACAAGATGGTATAGTAAGACCAGGTTACCTGGGTGTTGTCCAGTGAAACCTAACAGATCAAGTTCAAGGATAAATCTACTGTAAATGGAGGATGATGGCCCTTCTTTTTCTGTTTCTTTAGCACTCGTGTATTACTACTGGTAGTTACAAGAGTGGAATAAAATGTCTGACTGTAATATTGTGTAGAGTGATGCAGTTCAGGCCCTTCTTGTCCAGACCATGGGCAATTGTTGGCTGAAACTTGGCATGATTTAAAATTCTCTCCAGCTAGAGAGAGAGCATGGAGGACAGTAAATCCACTGCAGTCTTCTGTCTGCCAAAATTGGGACTGAGTGACGAGGACATGTACCATTCCTCTATCTTTGCTCTTGTAATAGGTGGGTAAGTTCTTCATTTGGAGAGTTTGATTGTCTTAAAGTGAAGTTGAATCAAGAAGCCTATTTCATAGTGCTGCTTCCTGCCGCTGTCTAGCATAGTTTATCTACAAGCAGTGTTGCTAAGTTGCCCAGGTGTTTCCCTGTTTTCTCATTGATGAGGAAATAGGAGAACTCTTGGTTAGTAGCCGAGGCATGTAGATGCTTTACGGGGAAATAGGATTAGATATGAAGCAAGTGTGATGTGCTAGTTACAGCACATTGCTAAATAAATCCTTTTGTAAGAACAGAGGCAAAACAGATAACCACAAAGATAGCCACAACCAGGCACTTAACCAGAATATGTATCTGGTATGTAAATCTAGCATTACCCTTAAGTAGTCACAGTTAACATGATTGTCATGTTCAAGTACTAAGCTTGGATTTTTTAAGATATGTTAGTTAAAATATATTTTAAAAGACTCTATTTTCTGAGTGGATGCTCAAGGAGAGCAGGAGGCAGAAGTTTGGAAGTGAACAGTTAATGGTGTCTCCCATTAGAACACAACTGCAGTAAGCAAACTGACCCAGGTACACTTCCTTCCAGAGGAGGGTGGATCGCTCCTGCTCCGTGTGACCTTCAGGCTAATTTCCTTCAGTTACTTTTGAAGTGCTAAATTCTTTCTTCCCTAGCATGTGTCTCTCTAACAGATTTTTCCTCAATAGGTAATCTATGTTTGTGGGAATAGACACCTCTTTAGTGTTAGATTAGCCTATTACAAAGTATTAAAAAACTTGTTTTAAAAATTTTGATTTTATTGCAGAGAGAAAGCCATACCGTAGACTATTTGCTACACAAATTAAGCCTGCAAATACATGGGTTTAATAAAAGTACTGTGTATTTTGCAGTGGACTAAAAAAGTTTGATGTTCTTCCTGGTGGCTGTGGACAGCTGCATTTTATTACTGGGATTAAATATCAACATAGAAATGTTACATGCAATAAAGGATTTAATCATGCTAACAGACAGTGATGCACAGAATTTTGTAGTTTTTCTTTGCTTCAAGGAGGTGAGAGATGATTAGTCTAATTCATATCCTTTTCAACAGGAAACCAAGTAAGGGTTTAAATTAAAAGCAACATTTTTATCTTTTCTTTGAATTGAACACACATTCACTTTTATCAGTCTTTGCCAGATTAAAATAATAAATTTACTTTGACTTCAGTATTGACACATGTAGGAGTAATGGTTTTGATTTTTGTTTAATATTGCAAAAAAGAAAAAAGTATTTTAATGACTAGTATGGCTTCTTTCTGTATGCTTAGGTTTGACAGAATATTTAATAATATCATTTAGTTTGAAGATATCTCTGTCAATTAATATTACAGCCATGACCCAAATCCAGGAAATGCAGAATTGCTGCATATTCTGTTTGGAATGCTGCATATGCAGGAAATGCTGCATATTGTTTGGAAAAATATTTAAAAACTTTTCTGTTGTCATAATTACAACTTCGTAAATGTTTGGTTTCTTTTTGAGACTTTTACTATGGAACTTTTTTCTCAAAATAATTATTTGCAGCTAAAACTATATAAAGATTTGGACTGTAATATGAGGGAGACTGAGAAATTGTGGGGTGTGTGCATTCACCGAGATGAGATCTTGTACTAACACTTTTTCCTCCTCCTGTTTTAAAAAAGCGTATTTTGTCATATTTAAAGTGGGCTGCTTAGATACAACTTTTTTGGGGGAAAATGCCATTTGCTTTGTTGGCACTTTATTTACTAGCTAGTGTGCCTTATAAAGTGGCCTTTTGTCCTTTGAAGGGCATGGGTGTGAGGGAGAGGAGAGAGAAATAGGATAGATTTGAAGATCCATAAGAATCTGTGGTTCTGTAGTTCCTCTTTATCATAATATCCAGGTAGCTTGCTTAACACAATGATAATCACATAGTTCCAAAAGACATGAAGTATTTCTCTGTTTTATCTCAGGAGTTCTGCACTGTAGCCTAAGCTATTCCTTTTGACAAATCTTTACAGGTTAAATATCTAAGAGCTTTTGGAAGCCTTTTAAACAGTTGCTAAACTGTGTAGTTTAGATGCACTTGTATGTCTAAATCTGATGGTACCCTTTTACAGTAAATATATGAGCAAAGACTAAGCAGTGCCCTTTGCTCATGGAGGTGATAGGTATAAAACATCTATCAGGAGGAAAAAAATAAAATATACCTTTCTTTTGAAAGGTATATTTCAAACAAATTTGAACATAAACTTCTGATATTGATCTCCATTAGTGTCTGTTATCAGGAGGATGATAAAAGTGATCTACACGGGCAGTTCCCTTTTCATCAATGTGCCTGTCTGGCAAAGTTGCTGTCTATCTTGCTTATCATCTATATGCACTTCCAGAATGTGTTGTACCAAGAGCTAAGTGGGTAGAAAATAACGTAAATAGAGTTAGAAGGATAACAGTGAGGGTACTGTGCAGTGACAGGATTTTGCAATGTGTAGTTTCTTTCCTTAAAACTTCAAAGTGTGCAATAATGGCTGCTGAATGTAGCTATATGTATTTCTCTCTTCCCCTTTCCTCTCTTTCAGCATTTATTTTTCCTTTTTGAGTTGGTAAGTTTTTCCCTGGAACGGGAGTTAATTTCATTGACCCTTTATTGAAGTTCTCACTCATCCTGAATTTAATGAACAGCTTTCTTGTGTGTTTAGAGTAGAAGGAAAAACAGACTTTTAAAAAAAATGTGAACAAATGCCTCTCATCCTTAATCACCGTTGACTTAGATAGCTTTCTGTTACAATTATTTATTATTTCTTCAGCCTCTAGATCAAGCTTCTTTCTGCTCCCGAGAAGGTTTCTTCCAAAAGAGGGTCATATATCTACATCAGTTTGTTTAAAAACTGCAGCCATACTTTCATGCTTTAAAAATTGTAGCAAAAGTGCCAAAACTGAAGGCAAAAAAAATATATTCCAAAGTGAATGCAAATTCTGTTGATTTAAGCAGTTACTGACATTTATTGACTCTGTAGGACCATTCAGAAGACTGAGGATATTTATTTATTTATTTTTATGGATGATTTGCAAAATGCATAGCCAAAAGCAGTTGTCTTTGCAAAATGAATGTCTCGAATAATAAATGGAGTCATATCACTAGTGCAAACATTTTTCACAGGAAAGGCTACCAGAATTTCATATATGATTTCTTGAGAGCATTAGATTTTCTTTTTTTATATTTTTCATTTCAGTGCATTACTGTCAAAGAATAATTTGTAGAAAATAATGAAGATCAAAATTTAGTTTCAGAGATTTATGGGGAGGTTTAGTTATTGATCTGGAACTCTAGAATTCTCCTATTCCAACTACAGTAGATTATTTAAAACTTAATAAAAACTGTGGGCTTCAGTTCATGGAGTGGAAAGTTAATTCAAATTATTGGTGAGAAAGGATAGATAACCTACTTTTATAGCTGCTTTAGTAATCATTTGTATCATGATATATTGCCCGTCTTAGAGCTCAATGCCTATTTATTTTGAGATATTAATTTGAAGACCAATTGTGACAAGAAAAGTCCAGGAGGAGTATCATAAAACAAAATGTTTCTATTGATACTTAAGCTGTTTCTGGGAATTAGTTGCTAGGTAGACTTTATTTGAATTTATTCTTTTTCGCAAGAAATATGCAGTTTTTACTGTGAACTCACTCTGCAAATGTTTTTACAATATGCTGTTCCTTCTGTTTGATATTTAAAGAATCTTTTCCCAGCTAATGTGCCTGCCTTGTATTCCCTTAATCCTTTAAACTAATCTACTGTTGAAAACTTTTCTCCTGCTTATGAAATAGTTGTGGCTCCTGATAAGAAAATCTGCTTCATTTTCTGACCCTTTTGTTAAGATGGGAGGGAGGATGATGAAGCAATTCTGCCATGTGTGGTTTCTGAAACTCCAGCTTTTTAAAGCAAACATTCAGACTGGTCATTAAGACCAGCGGTCCTCACTTTTGCTAGTGCTTGACTTTTTATAGCCCTTGTTTTGAATAGTCCTACTGACTTTGTAACATACTGAAGGGCCGTCTGTATTTTGCAGATGTAGAAGGAAGGGTCCAAAGAGCACGTGGACCTCTGCTCTTGTAAATCCCCATCTCCTGCCTGTAACACCAGGCTTTGTTCTTTTACAGAACGAAAGAGATACCAGAAGGGGTGTTTTGTGTATGTATATTTATCTGCTTTTTAGATGATAACAGCAAGATTTAAGGCTTGATCTCACTTCTATTGGAACAGGTAGCAACAGGACTGGATCTCAGGCTGGTACTTTACTGGCCATTGCATTACGGGGTGGCCGTTGCTTTGGGTGTGTCGGGCCTGAAAGCTTGGTGTCTTAACCGTGTTTAGAGTCTAGCAGGTAGGGAAAAGGACATAAATAAGTCTGGCTATGAGAAGCGTAAGATAAGATTATGAAAACAGATCTGCATAGGTTTCTGCAGAGATGTGGTGGAATAATCTGTATGCATCCTGAGTTCTGGCCAGTTTGGGTTGATGTGAACTGGAAAAAGAAAGGTCACAATAACTTTGCATCTCAAATAAAATGTGTGCAGATCTATTGTTCATATGAATGCATGCCCTCAAACCATTTTAGTGGGGTTTGGTGGTTGGGGTTTTTTTTTGTGGTTTTTTTTTTTTTTTATTAGTAGCTTGTACATCTTTCTTTCTGTAAATGAGGGTGCAATAAGCAGGCTCTTTTTTGGGTAGCTGCAGTGCTGCCTGGGATTACCCTAGGAGTTCTTGATGTTTTTTTAAAAGCTTAGACAGAATGTCATGAATATATAAACATTGCAGATTATAAGAAGAGAATGAAGAAAAAAATATGAAGTTTTCCTCAAACTTAAATTCTGTGGTGTGTTTTTTTTTTTTTTCAAGTGTCATTTGACAAATACCCACTCAGCCATACTTCTGCAGCATCTTTTGTGCTGTAAATATGTTACCTCCTGGCAATGTGCTTTATGAAAAAGAACTGCTTTCAAAGACCAGTTAATTATAATTACGCTAATGGCACCGTTTTAATTTTGAGTGATGACAGCTGACTAATCAGGATGCAGGTCATTCTTTTTATTATGGTTAGGAGAGGTCAAGGGCTGCACACCGTGATCCATAAAATCCCATCCTGGTTAACTGCTGCTTCTCACACCAATGTATTTCATCAGGCTGATAACATGTGCATGATTTCTGTATTCCCTATGATTTTGAAGTTAAGGAAGAAAAGCAAAATGCAAGAACATCATCAAGCACATCAGCAAGCACAATATTGTTTAACAAACTCGTTGTTGACGATGTAAAATGCTTAGCAGAAATTCATGTGATATGCACTGAATGTATAATACTATTTTTTTTGTCAAACAGAATCCACTTAAGTTACACTTAATTTATGACACTTGGTTTCTTTTCAGTTTACCCTGTGTATCTGTGTCAGAATTGCTGTGAACTTTTGGTTGGTGAATATACCTTGTCCACAGTTTGTGTTTCTGTTAGCATGTGGTCTGAGAGATAGCAGTTGTAGTGACAGATCTGCATAAATATCAGTTCAGTTTCACGATTCAAAGGTAAGAGTGAACCCTAACAAAGTTATCACTCATGAATAACAGTTGAAATTGCATGATTTGGCTCGTTAGTTGTGTCTTGTTTCTTGAAGTCTTTTTAAAAGAGTGGCAATATCAAAGAAGATGTCATGGTTTAATATTATTGGCTTAGTAGGTGTATGAATTGATTTGAGGAAAGAGGAATAGCAGCCACAAAGCTTATTGTATAATTCTTCAAAGTCTGAGTGGTTTGTCTTAAGTTTGTTACATTGTTTATCATGAACACCATGGCCCTGATTCAGACTTGCACCATTTTCTTTCTTTACCTTGCACACAGGATGTTCAGTGAACTTGTTTATATTTTCCTGTATTAATTTTAAAGCTTTAGGTTTTTCTTTTTGGTTTCTTTCTATGTGACATTTTCCCTAACAAAGAAGAGAGGGAAACTACTGTGCATACCATCTTTGTAGATTATTTCATGTCAGGGGAGGCAGATGTGTGTGAAAATGGTTTCTAGTCCTGAAGTTCTTGTATGTGTCTCTTAAAAGCTCAGAGCAGGCTTCGACTTTAAAATACCCCTACCACTGGTAGAGAGAGAAATACTGGTGACCATGGGATGAAAAACTTTCTAATGGCTGTTCTGCAGACTTCACTAGGTACTGGTTTTCTATTCTCACCACAGTCCACTAGACCTGCAAATCATCTAGGAGTCCTTTCCCAGTTAGTCGTCTTTGTTATCAGCAGCTCAAGGGACAGTTCTGAAGAAAAGGGAGCAACTATCCTTTTTGCAGCCAGGCATAACCCTTTTCTGGGTGTTAATTCCTAGCTACTGAAGTGCCCCATTTCTTTTATTTAGTAAATTTGACACAAAAGCAAGTACAAAGCATGCTTTCTACTCCTTTCTCTTCTGCTCCCCCTTCCCCACTGTTCTTCTCTGTCAGTCCACCACCTTCTCCTCATTCTAGTACTTGAGAACCTTGCTGTAGAAATGAGATAATCTAGTTCAGTTAAAAATCTCCTTGAGGATCTGCAAGGTATATGCATTAGGTGGGTGGGCAGATGTTGTTTCTGACAATTTTATTCTACTTTACTCCTTTTTTTTTTTTTTTTTTTTAATCCTGTTTTCTATCCTTAATATGTTTATATAAAGGCCATCAAAAGCTTACTGGTGCTGTAGAGGTAGTTGTGTTCTTCTATAAACCATAAACTCAGAAGTCAGCTTTTCAGAGAAAATTTGCAATGTAATGTAGCTGTAAGTAAAGATGTGCCTTTGAGTTCATGTCTTTAACTTGAAGACAAGTTGTTTGATAGCCCAACTAAATAAAGAACAAACACATCATGGCAAGATAATGGTGGGAAAATTCTTACAGCAGGAATTTTGAGGACTGGATTATTAAGTAAAGGATCTTAAGGTAAGCTTTACCAGACAACACTGCATTCTACATCTTACTTAATGTTTTGAAATGGTAGTTGTTCTGGAAACATGTACTTATAGTAATATTTTCCTTACCTCTCTACATATAAAGTAATTTGTCTGAAACCTGGGAGTTCTGTTTCTAATGGTTTGAAGAATCCTCTTTCAGGAAGAGATAAATTAGTTGCACACAATGTCTACAAACTTCCTATTGAGTGGACACTTGAATATTTGTGGAGTGGGAGAAGAAATGGGACAGCTTGTCGGAGAGAATGATTTTAGTTGTCTTTGTTTTGCCAAGCCAAATACGATAGTACTTTGGGTTGCTGTTACTTCTGGCAGAGGTGGATTAATGGACAGGCTGTAAATAAGACTGACATAACAGAAACAGTTTGTCGTGCCTACGCTGTATGTGTTTCAAGAGACTGACATGCATGTGGATAAATGCACCAGCAAATCTAAAAATCTCTAACGCCTGTGATCAGCAGCTGGAAATGGAAAGAGATGACCTTTCCTCCCCACCATCTAACACTTAAGCAATGGGAACAAAAGGTCTAAAGGCCAGAGAATGGGTCTTGCTGTGCCTCAGTTGTGGCCTGTGGTTTGTTTTAATGTTACAGCTTTTGGAAAATGTAGTTGGCTTCCTAAATCACTCTCTTTGTGTAGGCAAGACTTCACAATGCTGTGTAGGAATTTGGTTTCCTGAAGTGTTCACAGAGCCTCTTCAGGGCTGACAGTTATTTAACACAACCCTATAAAACATGATTTCTCATGATTTTTTTTTTTTTTTGTTCACTCTGTAGAGGCTTTGACAGAAGGCATTTCTGAAGTGCCTTTGTACATTTTCCAAATGGCGTTAAAAATGTCGTGGGGCACATACTGCAATTTGTTTGCTTAAAATTACCTGACAGAAGTAATGATCATACCTTAGCTGAAACAGCTCTCTGGGCCTCTGGTGGTGGGAGAGAGAAGAACGCCTGAGATACTCCCAGGATTTCCAGCGTGCCTCCCGGTGTGCAAGAATTCCCATCACGTACACGGGTGTCAGAGGTGTGTGTTCAAGGGGGGAGAAAAGGAACCGAATGGCTCTCTTTAGCAGGTGCTAGCTTGTGCCTGATGGAGTTTAACAAGCAAGCTAGATTTAATTTTAATTCTGTTAGTAGGTCTGATGCTGGCTCTACACTGCACCGATAGCTCTCTTAAAGCATTACATGAAATTTCATGAATTGAGATAGACTTTAAAAGAGGATGCGGATATGCTTCTTAAATGCTGAGCCTAGGGGAGTACATTGCATCTGTCGGCATTCATTTCAAGTGGTGTTTTCTTTAGTTACTTTGTGGTGTGAATGTTTCCTTTAAACTTTATTTAGAGGAATCAGTATGCATTCTCTCCAGTAAATAATTTTAAAATGTTCTGTAGAAATACATTTAGGACTGGTTGCAGTTTTTTGTCTCCTTGTGCTGAAGTCACCTTAAATCCATCACCCCAGCCTGTAGAGTCGTCAGGCAGAAATCTTTCTGTGAAGGTAGATGAGTTGTTCCTGCATCAGTTTTGCTTGAGCATGCTGAAGACAGCCATGTAATAACATGTAGTAATGAAACCTGTTGGAATTTTAGAAGAGCATCTAGTCTCTTTGATCTTGCTAACAAGCAATGATTCAAGTGCTACAGATTGTAAAGGATCTGGTGTCGCCAGCAAGACGGAGAACAGATGCTGCTAAGAAAGGTAAGAGCAGCACTGGGATATATTCAGTGTTCTGAGTAATTTACTGTAAATCAGAAATATTTTGGAGTTTGGTTGTACTTAAACTGTGTACTCGATACTTAAAAATGTTCTTTGTTGTGGCATGTACAGCTGCCATGATTTGGCTTAGAACTACATTAAGCCTAATTATTATCGTTTTGCAACTGCAGTTTTCCCAAAGAGAATCCCGATGACGTTTATTATGCTGAAGATGGAGTTTGTGTCAGCATTTGTATCTGCTACTGTTGCTCTAAAGATCTTTTCCTTATTTTTCTGTGGTAAAAATGTTTTTCTTGTCTGGATAGCTCAGGCTGTGAAAACAGCAACCGTATTCCGTGAAATCCCATCAGAATAGTTTCTAGAGTCAATATTCTAAATGAGAATAAGAGCAAAAATAGGTTTCTTCAGTGTTTATGGAAATGAGACTGAAAGTACACAGCTGCACTGCTGGTTAGGTTTTACAATGAGTTCATTTCTAGATTACAACTAACTTCAAAATCCGAAATGGCTCTTGCAAGTGTACAAACTATTACTTGAAATCCTCAATTATTGTTTGAAAGTAATTGATGTTAAATGCTTTTCTTGTTCTCTTCAGCATGTTGAATGTTTGGTTTTTTCTTCGCTAATGTAGTGCCATCCTTTGTGGTATCTGGCATACTTATCTAATTAGGAACTGATTAAACAGGGTTTTTTCATCTTTACTTTTACATCTTAATTGCTGTTGCTGGATATATAGTTTGTAGAGGAACTAAATAATCTGTAGAGATGTCTTAGAAATTGCATTCCTTTTTTTACTAGAATTAATTTTCTAGGACTGCTTTATTTTGTATCGGATAAGTCATGAATAATTTAGGATCTACAGCATCTGTGTCTGCCTGTTACCGTGTCATTGTTCTGTTCTGCCCTTACACGTAATGTGTGGCTATAGGCAAGTACTTTTATTTTAAGTCAGTCATCTAATAACATCAGGCTGCTGTAATTCTAATGAGTTAGTTTAATGAAACACCTCTGTAAGAAAACAAAATGAGTAAAGGTAAACTGCGCTCTGCTGCTACCTTCTTGTTCTGAAAAAAAGCCATGCATTTCAGAAAACCAAGCTTCCTAATTACTACTTTAGATTTTGCAGTGATTGGTTGAACATCCCACCCAACAGTTTTGTAATTTCGTCAGAGTGAATTATTTGATTTCAGTTCTGTGTTTACTGTTCATCTTTTGATTTGTGTACTTATGCTCCACTAGTTACAGAGAAGAATGAAGGGGACGGTTCTCCTTGTTTGCTCTGCCTGTAGCTAGCTAGTCAGGCTTGATTTTTATAGAAGTAGTGTAAGAACTAGTTTAAAAAGACACCATCAAAAAATATTTAAAAAATTTGTTTATTGCAACAAATTCAATGGCATTGGAAGGTAAAGCCTTGAAAAACATAAGGAACTGCTCATTTTCTCAGTTCCAAAGCATTGACTGTTTTTTGCTCTCCATTGGTTTACTCCCTTGTTAAAAGACAGTAATTGTGGGTTGTTGTTTGGGCGGTATTCCTAAGCTGGTAGTAACTGAGCTAATTAGATATTAAATCTTACAGGACTTGGTAGTACATTTTGACAAGCAATATTAAGATCTTATCATTAAAAAAAAAATTCAAACATTCTGAAGAAAACATTCACAAAAGATGCAAAATGCTGACAGACTTCTGTGATAAATACAGCAATTTGAGTAGGCATTAGGTTGTTGGTTTGTTTTTTTTTCTTTTTCACAGCATGCAACATTAGGCATCTGCTGTATGTGAAGGATTGTATTCTACAGAAATGACTCATTATTGTTTTCAGTAAATGGAAAAATGTATTTGTAAAGGAAGAGTTGCTAGGATGCCCAGTGTGAATGTGAGGTGAATTCGTTGAGGCATGAGGGATGATATGTGAAGTGTTTACCAATGTGCTTTCAAATTGGTGTTGGTAAATGTTTCTAATCCTACTCCTTGGGTGCATCCTCTTCTTCCCCTTAAAAAGAGTGTTTATCATTAGAATATAATTTATTGGGTAGAAGTCTGAAATTTATTGGTTTTGACTTGTGTGAAAATTTTCTTAAAAATCTCTGTCCCTTTTCATGAAAAATAGGAACTCAAGAAACCAAAATTGAAAATAACTGAGCAGACACTCGCAGAAGGGTCACTGCACGTGGGGAGTGGAGGAAGAGCACAGCCTTCGTTAGGGGCCTAACTTGCACTCAGGAGACAAATGTTACAAAGTAGTATAATGTATTAATTGCACATAGTTTAAGATTGAATTAATGTCCTAACTGTATAACTATTTTTCTAAATAGTACACAAGGTTGTGGAGGAAAGGATTCCTCCAGCCTCCAGTTTTCCCAGCATTTATTTTCAGGCTAAGACCTAGAAACACAGTTACTAGGCAAGAGAGTGGTTTTTTTGCATCCATGGTTCAACAACAGAAGCTTGTTATAAGGCCTATGGTAAGCATAGCTACTATGGAGAAGAAAATTCAATCCTTCCAAAGAAATTCCTGCAGAATGTTGTGTAAAAGAAACCCATTATTAACATTTCATGGGTCGAGATGTGGATCTAATGGAATAGTTGAACAGCCTGCCAAAGTTGCTGAGTCTAATTGGTTTTTACAGGCCAGAGTTTGTTTTCATTGTGGCTGTGACTCATGCCCCTAGTTAAATTAAATTTCATTTTCTCTATCATGAGTGTGATAAATAAATGGTTTACAAATACAAGACTAAATCCTACAAACAGTTAGGCACTGTGAATATGAGTATTTATCTTGTCTCCCAGTTGCGAGTCCTGTGGTTATGGGTTTCTCTTTGACTGTTGAGGCTGACATCAGAAAATCCTTCAATAGGCCTCTTAGGTTCTTGCTTAGTGATACACGCAGTGAGCTAAACAGTAAGTTTCAGTTTATAATGTCTCACATTTCCATCCTTTTTTAATCTTGTGCTGCTTAAAACTTGAATCCTTTAATCCTTTTTTTTTTTATTATTTTTAGAAAAAACCCACCCTCTAATTGTGTTTCACAGTCTTCCAATTGCAGTGAAAGCTGAGTGTGTAGAGCTTTTTGTTTGCTTTTTATGGTTTTTGCTTTTGGGAAAACCAACCCAGACCCTTACCGTATTTAGGTAACATCAGGTCAGTTAAAGAAAAAAATCGCCTCTAATCCATTTATTGTCAAAAGGGTAACACTTTACATGCTCTGTAAATTTGAAGGTGAACATGAAGCTGTAGAGAAAATAAAGATATTTTGAAGAGGTTGCCATCATTTTAATTTCATAAGACTTGAATTTCTTAATTTATGAAATTAAAAGTCTGTCTTTGGATAAAGTCCTAAATGTCCTAAATCACACCAGTTTAAAATTCTCTTGATAAGCAGTCCAATTCAAAGCCAAACATTTTGCAAGATCTGAAACGTTTTGAAGTTTTTAAAAGTAGTTCAAATGTTAATTCTCCTAGAGAAATCCATGTATAGTATAAATGTATTAATTATTTTATTTTTCCCATCACTGAAATACTGGTTGAAATCCAAGTCGTTTAAAATTAATAAATATTTATGTTTGCTTCTTTCTTCCCTTCTTCCTTTTACAGATAGCCACAGCAGAACTTAATTGGCACCATTACCTTGATGTTAGGATATAAAAAGAGATATTTTATTAAAATATTTCTAGCAGATGGGACAACTAAATCAAAATCATAGAATTAAAAAGGCATGCAGTGATTTAGTGTAAGAGATGGATAACTGAGAGAAAAGTTTGGTTTGAGGTTTTTATGGATTGCAAGAGGAGACCTAAGATTGGTCACTGCAGTATTTGGGCTGTAAGCCAAAGATAAGGCTCATCAGGAAACCCCTGTATTTCTTTAGGCGATGTATCTTATTGCAGCCTTTGAGGTTTCAGACAAAGCTTACGGATATCTTCAGTTTCAAAGATAGTTTTCATTCTGGAAACGTGGGCCTACGAGGTATGTAAACGTTGGGTCAGACAAGAATAATCATGTTTAAATGTGCCAGTAATAGCTCACACTTTAGAGGTTACTGCCTGAATTCACTTACTGTGGTAGAACCTTGTATTTCAGACTGAGACTTGGCAAGTAATCTGCTGTATTTTTTTGGTTTATTTTTTTTGGAATGGACTAAGTCGATGAGCTGCAAGATGGAGAAAATAAAATAAAGATCCCACATCAAGCAGCTGTTGTTACCTTTGGTGATAGTAGAGGAAAGGTATAATCAAACGCATTCCCTCAAGGGCAACTAGGGAAACTCTTCAGTCTCTTGATTTTTTTTCTATTTGTTACAACATCTTTGCACAGGAGGCTGAGAATTTTGACTCATATGGGAGGTTTCAGGGTTACCTGAATTTCTTTTTTAATTTCTTTTTTAACTTCCTGCTTTCCTTCAGAAAGAATTACATACTTTTTCCTTTCTATCTCTTAGGATTTTTTAAAATGTAGTACTTTATTCTTAAGTGACTTCTGTTTTATATATGTGAGAAGCCATTTTTTACTCTTTTTCTAATGTGTTTTTTTTTAAACTTTTCAGTCTGCTTATAGCAGTTTGCTTCATTACTTAAGAATTGCCCCACTTAAATACTCTGCAATGAACACTGTGTAGGAAATGTCTATTTAAAATAAAAATCTTAGGACTTCCTGATTTTTGCCCTGGCCTCTTTTAAGAGCAGAGCTATATGTTATGGCAGTTTGCTTTCAGGCAAGGTTCTGCAAGCATGCACATGAGCTGACTGAATGCAGCATGCAGCCTAAAGCTTGAAAAGTTCTTGAGGAATTTCTGGGACAAGTTCTTAACCATCATTGACCAGCATCTCATTTGTGCTAAGATTGGCCCAATTTTTTAAGTTTCTGGAATACTTTGTAGCCTAATGTGCATCATCTGTGATTCTTCCTTCAATCCAGGTGATAAAGATCCTGATTCCTTTTCCGTCACAGGAAAATCTCATGTTCTGTTTGCTGAGCTCTGGATTAGTTGCCCGAAGGGTTGTTGTATGCAAGAACTGTCATGATAACTGGTTTTTTTTGTGTAATTGGATTGAGCAAGTGACATTATGAAAGCATATGCATGCTTTCTGATGCAAACCAATAATAATAAGATTATTTTTCTGAAGAAAGCTCTTCCACCTCCTGAGCCAGAACCAAAATATTGAACAAATCAGTAATGCTTTCAAAGATTGCTTAGATTTTTTTCATGAGTATTAAAAAAAACCAAACCCCAAAACCGCTGGCTTTTGCATGTATCTCTTTGGTGCCAGCTTCCTGTATCATCTTCCTGTAATCATCTGTTATCTTCCAGGGAAACTGAACATAGACAAAGAATGCAGCAGGACTGGATACCTTCTGGAGACTTTTTTGTTTTCAAATTGTTAATGAAACCCAAATGGTGTCCTGCATAAAATGGGTAGATGGAGATACCTTATTCTCACGTATTTAAAAAAAAAAAAAAAAAAAGGAATTCAGACTTCCCACCACTGCTCCAGAGCTGCTTCAAGAATTTTTCCAGCTCATGTGATTTCATTATACGTAGAGTTTTCCTCGATCTTTTCTTTCAAAAACAATCACCTCTCATACCCTTCAGTGTCTTCTGGTTGGCAAAAACATAATTTAGTGGTATTTCAGGTTGAAATAACCCTAAAAAAAACTTCAGCTTCCTTGGACTGTGTGTCTAGGAGGTAGAAAATAAGTCTTCTCATTCAAGTGTACCTAGAAAAGCTGATGTGAAAAATTGGTATATTTAAAGGGTGGATGAGATTATCACAATCTAATGTGACCTCTTGCTTAAAGGTGAACTACTGACTATAGCCATTCCTCTGTACAACCAGTGTTACTACAGTTCATGTGAATATGAATGAAGGTTGGGTAGTCATAGGTATTTTATTGTTGAAGGAATACTATTATAATCTAGGTTGGATATTTTAACTGAGAAATGCTGGATAGAAGTAAAGGTTTTGTAGATGTGTATACCTGTTCTCAAATTTGTTTTCTGGAGGTAGAATGGATGTGGGAGAATAGCGATCTTACTCTTGTAAGGCCAGAATATGGGTGAACAGTAAATTTTATTTATTTATTAATTAAAATAAAAATGAACTCGGCAAGTTCTTCAATGAGCTGCCAAGTCTGACAGCAGGGACTTAAATTTTTTTTTGGTGTCATTAAATATGAAATTCTGCCCATGGCAGTCAAGATAATTTATTGTATTCTGCAGCTCATCAGTACATATATGCAGCTTCAATTCATTATTTACTATGGCTAAGGTTCTACCAATGTGACAAAATTTAACTGTATTTCAACAGGCTCTACTGACATTATTATATTTGTATTAAAGTTAGGCCTTTCGGCTGTGGTTTCACAGATAATTAACGCTAGCATAAATGACTCCTCTTAAAGATGCACTCCTGCCTTGCTTCTGCTACTCTTTTTGTCTCCTCATCCCAATTCAAATCCCTGTAGAGCTTCATAAGCATTCCTATAGCCATATACTGATTTGAATTGGGAAGCTGATCTGAATTAAGCTACACTTTTCTTTCTTGTTGAGCTAGTTTTAATCTTGATCAGTTTAACCAATCCAGTTACTGATGCAGGTTCACAAACATGCCAGCTGAAAGGAGGAGCCCGCAGTGGGATGTGAGTAAATACGAGAGGGTGGGGGTGGCCTTCCTTCCGTGGTGGCACTGGCTGGCGCTAGCCTAAAGTGCCTCTGAGACATGCTACTGCAAGAGTGTGAGGAATTCCACCTCAGGATGATACAAACACAAGCAAGTAATAATACAGTTGGATCATTGAAATACTGGACACATGGTGACTCATCTAGAGGATTTTTAGCTGCAGTGTTCCATTTCTGTGGCTGGCATCCACTAGCTCTCACTTTGAATAGTAGTAACTTCCATGGGATATACAAACATGGTTTTGCTATTGCATTTCTTATCCTGACAATTTATTGCCTTTTTACTTCATTTAATAAAAATATAAACATGCTTAAACTATTTAATTTTTCTCATTTGTGTGATGCTAGACGCAATGATTAAGAAAGGTCGCAGCGCTGCTTAGACATATGTAGCTGTTAATGACTTTAGTGTCTGTTTATTTGGTCTTTGATTATTAGGTAGGTGGCATCATTTACCAAAGTAGTTAGATATTGTATCTTGGGAATTGATCTATGGCTTAACAACATAATACAGACAGCTTAAATGTGTGGTGTGGTTGCCATGCTGGAGGGAAGGGTCGGCATCCAGAGGGACCTGGACAGGCTGGAGAGGTGGGCCCCTGCGAACCTCATGAAGTTCAACAAGGCCAAGTGCAAGGTCCTGCACATGGGTTGGGGCAATCCCAAGCACAAATACAGGCTGGGTGAAGGAGTGGATTGAGACCAGCCCTGTGGAGAAGGACTTGGGGGTATAAGTGGATGGAAAACTGACTATGAGCCAGCAATGTGTGCTCACAGCTCAGAAAGCCAACCGTGTCCTGGGCTGCATCAAGAGCAGTGTGGCCAGCAGGTCGAGGGAGGGGATTCTCCCCCTCTACTCCATTCTCATGAGACCCCCCCTGCAGTGCTGTGTCCAGCCTTGGGATCCCCAACATCAGAAGGACACAGACCTGCTCAGGTGAGGCTAGAGGAGGCCATGAAGATGACCAGGGGGCTGGAGCACCTCCCCTGTGAGGACAGGCTGAGAGAGTTGGGGTTGTTCAGCCTGGAGAAGAGATGGCTCTGGGGAGACCTTATAGCAGCCTTCCAGTACTTAAAGGGGGCTACAGGAAAGATGGGGAGGGACTCTTTATCAGGGGGTGTAGGGATAGAATGAAGGGTAACGGTTTTAAACTGAAAGAGGGCAGATTTAGATTAGATATAAGGAAGAAATTTTTCTCTGTGAGGGTGGTGAGACACTGGCACAGGTTGCCCAGAGAAGCTGTAGCTGCCCCCTCCCTGGAAGGGTTCAAGGCCGGGTTGGATGGGGCTTTGAGCAAGCTGATCTTAGAGGAAGGTGTCCCTGCCCATGGCAGGGGGGTTGGGACTAGATGATCTTTCAAGTGCCTTCCAACCCAAACCATCCTGTGTTTCTATAAAATTGATTTAGCTATAGAGGAGCTACAGAAAAATGAAGTACTACTTGTACTTTCTTTATGCAATAATTTTAGTCAACTAAAATGAGTTAATTTACAAGGAAGGCACAGCAAAGAGAAGCGATCTCCAGCTGCATACCATGATTTGCTATTCCAGTATGTGTTGGGGTTTTTTTGGGGGGGTGGGACCCTAAACTCATGAATTGTCAACTGTAATATTCTCAATAATCCTGAAGTACAACTTCAGTTTTCTTATTTGTAGCATATGAGAAATGTGGCACCTTACATAAAATTTTCTTATAAAAAAGTAGGTTTGAAAAAGAATGAAGAGTAAGGAATAGTGCAGTAATGTAATGGGGAAAAACACAACAGGTTCACAGTGGTGTTTCTGCTAGATGGGACTGAAATTTGGTTTGGCATAAATCAGCACAGCTGTGTTGGCATCAGTGAAGCTGATCTGACTTGTTCTGTGTGTGTATTTTTTTTGGGTTTTTTTGTGTTTGTTTGTTGTTTTTTTTTTTTTTTTTTAAAAAACCCACCTACAGTAAAATATCCCCAGAAAAAACCTATTGTTTCTCTAGGGGTGTGTGTGTGTTTTTACATAGCTACAGAGTTCACAATTCCTGTCCTGTAGATGAAATCACACATTAAAAAAAATACTAGAAAGAAGTTGTTTGGGTGGCTATTTTTTTTTGTTCACTTGCTAGGATTGCTGACTGCCTTAGCTGTTTTCAATGCATCCAAGGATAGTCAAATGTAAAGTGATAGTGAGCTGCAAACTCTGGAATGGTTCCACTGATGTTCTAGGAATCTAAACAAGCCTCTCTTCAACTAATGTAAAAAATCTCAAATATAAGTATAGCTTTGGTTAAAATTTTTTATTGACCCAAAATAGTAAGAAATGGAAGCAAGCAATATGCAAGCTGGAAAGACTGCATGATGATGTATGATTGCAAGTTGCTGTTTATCCTCTGCTGGTAATAGACTGTCTTGTGGTTTTTAAATCCCGCAGGTGGTGGGATGCCCTGCTGTGGCCTTCAGAGCTTTTTACAATTGAAATTCATTGGTTTGGTCCTAGCTTCTGGCTAAGTAGAAATGAGAGAAATGAAGCCTCGTGTTAAATATCTTTTTAAAACTTGTTGTATTTAGTATCAATTTAATCTTTAGCCGTGGATGTATGCTGTTAAATCTGCCTGGACTTCTTAATTTGTGTAAAGCATGGGACTGTTGCTGACCTGTCAAACTTGCCCTTGTGATTTCACTGCAGCAGAGGGAACCTGGCAGCTGGGTGGACAGACCGACTGAAAACAAGGTGTCTTTATTGGGTTTCTTGAAAGAATAGGACAGCTGTGTGTGTGGAGTTAGCGATTCATTCAAGTATTTGCTTAATGTTTCAGAAGGTTAATGGGTTACATAGTTTTGAGCTTGAGCTGGTAGAATGAATGGATTTGGATTTCTGGTTTCAGTGATACTGCAACTAAGACAAGGATTCTGTTTTGCCCCGGGCATTTGTCCAATATGTTTGGAATAGAGACAAGATCTTGAGCCTGGACCTGAACATGGCAAAAAGGCGTTTGTGTCCTGTACCTTTCCTTCTGTAGCTGCTCTTGTAGTTTTACCATGATGTGAATTTTATAACTGAGCCCAGACATTTTAGTTTTGGATTTGGAGACACTTGAGAAAAGGCTGGGAAGCTCCGCATGAAGGATCTAGGAAAACAAGCTTCATTCTCTGTCTTGCATTTTCATAGTTCAGGTGAACCTATTTTTCTGACCTTGATTTTGCTAAGATCGTGGCAATTTTGCATATGCTATTTTCAAGTATGGACAACTTCTTTCTTCTTGTGGACTTTCAAAGTGTAATGTTGACATTATTTGACACTAAAAAGCATTTTTTTTTTTCTTTCTTAACGAAGAACTTGTGCTGTTGAGATATGCACACTTACAGCAATGAGGGATCATCTAATTTGTTTCTGTCTTAAGTTCTTGAGTTTCCAGGTATTTTATCCTCATGCTTATGAAATTTGAAATATGAATGCTAGCATCTGTGTTTATTGGTTGTGAAGCTTGTAGAGAATTTATTTAATACGCTTACAGCTTAAAAAGGTAACAAATTAATTTGTTAAATTGCGGTGGATAGGAATAAGCAACAGTGCAGAGATAGATGCTAATAAGTTTGCCTGTTTGAAATATTCACATTTTAAGTGATTAAAAACGAAGTGACAGGGTCTCAGCTGGACATTTTCTGCAACAGGTAATTATAGCAATCTGGTGCCTTAGATAGTGTTTTGGTGTATATTGACAGTTTACAACTTCCCTGGACATCTTATCTGGCTTCTCCAAAGTACTTTTATGTCCTGTTGAGCTTCTAGATCTTTTGGTATAGCTTGTAAGCAAAACACCCAGACTTCTTGAATCAGATAACATATCCAATTTTTTAGTTAGTCATGTCTAACAGCAAACAAAAATATTGGTTTCTCAGTGGAATAGGTTCCCCTGTTTCGTCCTTGTTGCAAGTCCAAGCAACTTCTTTTAAAAGAAATTATCTGTCAGCATTAGTACTAAACTATCCATAAAAATGTTAATTTGAACTGAATTTCCAGATCAAACAGCAAACTTAATTAATGTCAGTTAATTAAATTCTTGGTGGAAATGAGGAAATAAGTACACAGATGCCCAAGACTGCTGCTGTCTCTTTGTTAATAAAGCAGCTAACGAAGCGTTTTCTGGCTGTACCTGGAGGGTGCAGGTCCTTTGTGGGAATGATTTCCTCAAGGAACAAACCCTACTACCTTCTGCATCACATCGCAGGTGATGTAGGTTTCTTTTTCCTACTGTTATCTCTGTAGCATTATTACATGGCAACATACTCAAACAACTAGAAGAAAATAGATATGAAGACACTTGATTGCACACGCTTCTCTCCAGGAGAAGAGTGTATCGGGTCTCATGGTTGTTGGTCACGGTCACTTAAGTCTTCACCGCAGGCCATGCTGATGAGTGCGATATAAATCTTGTAACCTGTCAGCTACGAGGGCTCTGTGTGCATGTGGGCTTTGTTGTAAAATGAATCCGGGCTCACTGACCGCAGCTCTTGTGAGCAGATTCTGTCCATATGGAGAAGCTCATTGATATTCAGGTTGTAGACTTCTTCTGATACTCGTTTGCCAAATATCACTGCAGTACTGCTGCTGGATTGCAGGTGTTTTCTGCTGCCACTTGGAAATAGCTTGAGTGCATACTTTACATGGAATTTGCAGTTTGAGCACCAAATCTACAGGAGTTATTTGAAGAGTCATATAGGATTTAATTGTGCCTTTAGTCTCAGGGTGTTCTGAAGACTTTGGGCATTTTGTAGTTTTTAAGCCAGGTATGATCTTGATGCATGCACTTGAA